>NC_067450.1:14722034-15025541 GCF_009764475.1 Pristis pectinata
TTGTAACCCCTTCTGGATTGTATGAATACAATGTTTTGCCATTTGGAATGAAAAATGCTCCGGCAACATTTCAAAGAATGATTAATTCAGTGATTCATGGGTTAAAACATACAGATGCCTACATTGACGACTTAGTGACTGGGAATTATACTTGGGAAGATCACATCTCTGCGTTAGAAAGGTTGTTTGAAAGACTTTCCAAGGCTAACCTTACAGTTAACTTGGCTAAAAGTGAATTTGGCCATGCCACTGTGACGTATCTTGGTTATGTTGTAGGTCAAGGCAAGCAAGCTCCTGTTCAGGCAAAAGTTCAAGCAATATCTGAGTTCCCTATTCCCACAGGTACGAGGACTGTTAGAAGATTTTTGGGAATGGTTGGATATTATCGAAAATTTTGTAAAAATTTTGCTGATATTGCTCTTCCCCTAACTAATCTTCAGAAGAAGGGAGTAAAGTTTGTTTGGACAGATTCTTGTCAAGAAGCATTTGAGAAGCTGAAAGCCATTTTATGCTACCATCCTGTGCTCAGAACACCTGACTTTGAAAAGCCATTTTCATTAGGAGTAGATGCCAGTGATGAAGCTGCAGGAGCTGTGTTGTTGCAGAAGGGTGACCTTGATGATATTGACCATCCTGTAGCTTACTTTTCAAAGAAATTTAATGAGCATCAAAAGAATTATTCCACCATAGAGAAAGAATTACTGTCGCTTGTTTTAGCCTTGCAACATTTCAGTGTATATGTTTGCACCGCTCAGCAACCATTGACTGTGTATACAGATCATAACCCATTGGTGTTTCTGAGCCGAGTCAAAAACAAGAACAGAAGGCTGTTAAACTGGAGTTTAATTTTGCAAGAGTTTGATCTCATGATAACTCACATTAAAGGCAAAGATAATGTGATTGCTGATTGTCTTTCCCGATGTTAAATGGGAAACATGTATCTGTACTAATCTGATAGTCTGTAGTTGTGTAACATGATAATTATTAACATTACTAACTGTATGCGCGGTTAAAATTTTCTTGGGAAAATTTTGTTTTAGGTGGGAGGTGTTACGGACTCAGTGAAAGTCCCTTTAAGATAGAGAGTGTGTGTGTATGTGTGTGTGGGGCGTGCTTACGTCAATAGAAGATAAAGGACGTAATGACGTTGTTGAAGAAGAAGAAGAGAGAGAGAGAGAAGGGAGAGAGACACCAGCCTGCTTGTTTTCTCTATCGATGGATGAGAAACAATAACTGTGTTTGCCACTGAAATCCATGTATGGAAGTTGGAAGTAATCCGGTGGAGTTCACTTTGTTGCTGACCTGTAGAAGGAAACAGGTATTTGTATGTGGACGACCACGGTTCGGATGCTTTTCGGGGTGAGGAAGTCACTACCGAGTAAACACTGAAGTGTCGTTTGGGTTCCATCGTGGAACATTTGGATTTCGTATGTACTCTCTCTATGTTTTTCTACATCTACATCTTATCTTCAGACAACGGTGGTTGTTGAAGAAGCCCTTGCTCATGTTTCACCTTATGGCTTGCGGAACTGAACTTTAAGAACCATTCCGGAACTGGGAGCTTTGGACTTTGTCACACACACACACGAAGAGTTTAGTTTTGGGGTTAACGTTCGAGGTTTAACATTCTTGAATTCTAACATACTAACATTTTTTACTTTTATTTTACGTATTATCATAAGTAGTGATTAATAAAATAGTTTTTAACACTGAATCATGCTCAGTGTGTTTCTTTTGTTGCTGGTTTGTGACACTGTTTCCGCAGATTATGACCGGGGACACGCAGCAGTCAGTAGCAACTATTTATACGGCTGTACCAATGAAGTAAATAATGATTTCATGATGACAATTTCACTTTGTTTCTGTTGCTCATTCCGATTCAGCTGCTCGAATAACATTACCGGAGGGGGGTGGTGGTGGGGAAACTGTGGAGAAGCCGTGGGCATCACGGCAAATATAGAGAGATCTCCAATGATGGGGTGGATAATTCAAGAACTGCGGATGCCGGAAGTCCGAAATGAAAATTGAAACCATGGAAACCCTCTATGGTCATTGGGCAAGAATTCTGATCATATCGAGACCAATAAAGCGGTCGTTCGAAAGCGCTGAGTTAAACATAGTAACTGTTATATCAATCTGAGACATTTTGGAGAGTTGGAGAACATTTTCGCTCTGAATCCAGAGTTTCTGTGATATTGTAGAAACGGAAGGTTGACTGATGCTCCAGCTTCAGCTGTCATTGCTGACTTTATCTTTTAGAATGATTTTCAGTGTGCAATTTTACTATGAGGAGCTATGGTAAATGGGTGCTTTCCCTTGAGGCAAAGCAATAATATTGCTAACGCCGCCAATCTGAAATACAAGCGGAAAATATCAAATGTTTAGTTTGTGTGAGGTCGAGCAATAACATTGGCTTCCAAACGTGAGCAGGTGGAGGTTGCAATGGTTACTTTAATCAGCCTAAATCTGACAGCGCCCGTCTAAATCTTTGTCCAAGTTGAAACCATCTGTTCGGTTTTATCTTCTGTGATGATGTTTTCTTTCCGTTCCGGAGATCTGAATGTTACTGATATTGCCGGCATTTATTGTCTCCGCTCGTGATATGCCGTTTCAAGGCAAACGTATTCATGGGCCTTTGCATCAGAGGACAAACCGGGTGAAAGTAGCGGATATCCTCCATGCATGGTACATGTCGAACCACACTGGCTGCTTCAGTATTAACTGAAGTTAGCAAAGCTTAGTCATGAAGATATTTTCAATTGTTTAACGATGGGAATCAATCAATGGCAAATATTGTTCCCACAAAACATGTCGTAACTGAGAGCTGGATGTTATTAGTTGATATTTCATTAATCTATTAATAAAGCAGAGCCAACAGCGCCGCCAAGAGGTTTGGGATCGCAGGATGTACCGGAACGAATTTGAAACATCAAACAATGTGATAAAAAACAAATAAAAGGGTCCTTATTTGTCAATAAATACTGAGTTTTTCTTGGCCGAATCTTTGACAAAATCCGGTTCCAACAGAGATCATCGACTCCCCAAATCACCGAATGGTCACAGAACTGAGAGAGGCAATTCCACCTGACGATATGTGCAGTTCTATGTTAGAGTAATCCAGCGCACACTTTGCAGTGCGCTCTCCCGATTACGTTCAGTCATGGAGTGAAAGCCTCTCTCAGTTTCACTATAATTTGCTTCATTTCAATTATCTTTTCAGAACACCTTTCTTAACGCTAAGTTCAAAGGGGATGTTCAGGGCAAGTGCTTTTTTACCTATACAGAGACTGTTGTTTGCCTGGAATGTGCTGCCAATGGTGATGGTGGAGGCAGATGCGACAGAGGCGTTTAAGAGTCTCTGAGATAGACACCTGGATATGCCGATAATGGATGCGTGTAGACATTTTGCATGTTAGAAGGGACTTGCCGAAAGGAAACTTAATTGAATTACGCGACATTAGCTCAATTAACAGAACCATAAAACTATAGAACACAACAGCACAGAAAACTGTGCCTGAACTTTATTCCGCTAGTCCCATTTACCTGTACCCAGTCTATAACCATCCAGACCTTTCCCGTCCATGTATCTATCCAACTTATTCTTAAGACTTAAGAGTGAGCCCACAATGAAACTGTTTCGGCGGTAGGCGAGTTGCAGTGCATCACGGTTTCTGAGTTGATGTTGCCATGATCAGCATTGGCCGGGAATCGGACCCGGGCCTCCCGCGTAGCAGGCCAAAATTCTACTACTGAACCACCAATACAAGTGATTACTGAAGATTACGTAGACTCTATGCAGAGCACTGCAGTCCTCAAACTTCTTTTCTACTTCTTTAGGAATGTGAATCGTTGTCTGACAGGACCTCCCATCAGCAATTCCATGCTGATTTCCCTGAACACGCCTTGAAGACCTATGCAGATTTTTCCGCACGTTTGGATTTTTTTCAATAACCTCCTTGTGTCCAACTTCAGACTGAATGGGCTGGACCTCCTTTTCCCTGCTGTCCTTCTTCAATAAAGGCCTCACATCTCCTGAACTCCAGACATCTGGCAATTCAGCAGTGGGCTGTGAATTCTTCCTTCTAGTTCTGTCGTAGCACCAGAAAATTCGTCGCCTGCCTCCCACAAAATACAGAGATAATATCACATGAGGTCCTGGGTATTCACGGTTGTGCCTGCTGAGGCACCCTGTACTTTCGCACTTCTTCGGCTCGATGCATACATATACCCATTGCTCCTTGACAGGCCCCAGTATTCTCTATCCAAATGAAGCGTTTCGACCTGAACGGTCTTTTCCCTTCCTAGATGCTGGCTGACCTGCTGAGTTCCTCCCGCTTCTGTGTGTGTGGACCTCACTCTTGTCATGATTCCCACAATGTTAGAATATAAATACAGAGTGACCTGGAGTCAGCTCGTGTTTATACTTTACTTTGAAAATGGGTTCACAGTTTAATTCATTTTTGATCTCCACCCATTTCGCTTCACTTCAAGTGCATTTTAACTGCACTTCTGGTCTACTCAATTAACATTACAATGCATCCTCTTGCTTGATTTTATGTTGCAGCTGTGTTTAACTCTGGCTGGGGGACATTTGGGAGTATTGTGTTCAGTTCAAGTGAAACCATTGCAGGAACTCGTTCGCCTCCAGGCCACATCCCCCGCCGTCTTCTGCCTTCACCTCGGCCACTGTCGCTCCCGGGCCGTGGCACTTGCTTCCTGTGGCTCCGACCTTGATCTCAGCCCCGGCTGTCCCGGGGACGCGGCCCCCACCGCCTACCCCAGCCGCATCCGGCAGCGAACCCGCCACCTCCGGCTCTGACCTCGGACCCGGCCACCCACAGGCCGAGACCTCTCACACTGCCGCTGGGTCCTACTGATCCTATGCTTTTACCACTACACCCCACCCTTCCCTGGTCTTGCAAGCCTCCCCTACCCTTCGACCCCCTTCGTTTCTCTTAAACTCTCTACTTTCTGACACCCCACATTTCCTGACCCCTCTAACTCTCCTTCGACCCATCCAACACTCCACGCTCCCCTGACCCCAGCTGAAATCCCTGCCGCATCTTCGCCGTCCCCTCGGACCTTCCTCTCTCTGACGCTGAACGTTCTGTCCTGAGCAGTCGCCTTTCCTTTGTCCCCCTGCACCTGCATCCGAACGAGTTCCGCACCGACAATGACGCCAAGCTCTAATGGAGACGCCTCCGCCTCCGGCCCTACGTATTTGACAAGGATTCCCCACACCCACTCATTACCCTTTCTCCCGCCTTCAGCTCTCTTCCTCCTCTTGTACACCTCGTCCTGGTCTTCTGCCCGCTCTGGATATCTTCATCTCTAACTGCCGACGAGACATTAACCGTCTCAAATTCACCACATCTGGTACCCATTCTAACCTCACCCCCTCTGAAAGCAGTGCCCTCCACACCAATCCTGATATCACTGTGAAACCCGCAGACAAGGATGATGCGTCGTTATCCAGCGAACTGACCTTTACATTGCCGAGGCCAGCCGTTATCTCCCGGACACTTGCTCTTACTTAAGCCTCAAGCCTGACCTCACCAAGGAGAACCAGGCCATTGTCTTCTGCGCAATTACTGACTTCGCCTCCGGAGGCCTTCTCTGTGCAGCCTCTAACCTCATAGTTCATCTACCACGCACTGCCTGCTTCTACCTATGAACAAAGATTCACAAACCCAACTGCTCTGGTAGACCAGTTGTTTCTGCATGCTCCTGCCTCCCTGAACTTGTGTCCTCTTATCTTGATTCCATTTCCCCCTTTGGTTTAATTCCTTCTTACCTATGTCCGTGACAATTCGCATGCTCTCAGGAACATCATCGACTTCCAGATCCCAAGCCCTGACCGTTTCAGTTTCACCATGGACGTCGAGTCCCTGTATACGCTTCCATTCCCCATCAGGAAGGCCTTAAGGCTCTCCGTTTCTTTCTCGATAACAGACTCAACCAGTTCCCCCAACCGTCACTCTCCTCCGTCTGGCAGAAGTCGTATTCACCCTTAATAACTTTTTTTAGGCTCCTCCAACTTTCTCCAAACCAAAGCTGTAGCCAAAGGCACTCGTATGGGCCCCAGCTGTGCCTGCCTCTTTGTTGAACAGACAATGATCCAAGCTCACACCGGTAACGCCCCAACTCTTTCTCCACTGTATTAATGACAGAATTGGGGCTGCTTTCTGCACCGGTGCTGAGCTCGTCAATTTCATCAACTTTGCCTCCAACTTTCATCCTGCCCGCAGATTCACTTGGTTCACCTACGGCACCTCTCTACCCTTTCTGAATCTCTCTGTGTCCATCTCCGGAGACAGATCAAGCACAGACATTTTCTACAAACCCACTGACTTCCACAGTTACCTTGGTTACACCTCTTCCCACTCTGTCACTTGGAAGGATGCCATCCACTTTTTCCAGTACCTCCGCCTCCGCCGTATCTGTCCCCATGATGAGGCTTTCCATTCTAGGACATCAGAGATGTCCTCCTTTTTCAGTAACCAGGGTTTCCCTTCCATCGCCATCAATGCTGCCCTTACCCGTATCTCCTGCACTTCCCGCACATCTGCCCCCTCCCACTCCCCCGCTGACATAACAGGGACAGGGTTCCCCTTTTCCTCACCTACCACCCCATAAGCCTCCCTATCCAACACATCATTCTCCGCAACTTCTGCCACCTCCAACAGGCTCCCACCACCAGCACCAGTGGCGTGTGTTTGTATATATTCAGATATGTGTGAGCCTGTTTTTTGGCCAGCGTGTGTGTGAGAGAGAGTATTGTCTTTTGATACGCGTGAGCTCATACATCGATGTATATTCGCGTGCGGGGATTATTTAAGTATTTATAACTGGGTGTACATAAGAATCTATATGTGTGAGCATTAAATTGTGCTTCGGTGGTTTAACTTGAAGTACAGCGTCTATATCGCACGTATAAGCACGTGTGAGTGGAAGTATTACAGCGCTCTGTGCAAAAGGGTGTGGGCAGTGGGTCAGCTTCGTATCACTTGGTGCAGGTGAAAGTTATCTCCTGATCCTGCTGATTCTGGGAAGTGTGGGATTCCTCGGGTGTTGCGGTTTCCCCCACATCACAAAGACATGCGGGTTGGTAGTTTTATGACCATTGTGCATGTCTCCGTGGGTGTGGATGATCGGTAGCATCTGGGAGTGGGGGTGGTGGAGGCGGTGGTATTGTGCGGAGTAAATAAATAATTTGGTTCGGATAATTTAAACCGGTGATAATCAGCGCGCAGTCGGGTGTCCGAAGGTCTATTTTCGTGTCGTTTCTCCCTGTGAGTCCATAACTAAACACGCTTCACCTCGTCTCAGTTTGGGACAATTCACTGAGTTGGTATCTGATCCAAATATTCCAACAGTCCCTGTGTCATTATCCGGTCACGGCTGATCAATGTGTTCCCTGGGTAACAATGAGAGGTGCAGTTACATATTATTGCACCAGAGTGCTGTTGTTTCCTCTGGGTGAAGCGTGTTGAGGTAAAACTCAAGCTGCGCTGTGCTGGGCATGTTTTGTTGCAAGCGTGTAGGGGAGACATTCTTTACAAGCCTGGTCTTTGGCACAGCTGGGGAAATAGGCAACTATTATGGAGGTAATTTCTCTCTGTTTCAGACCCATGCTGTTCCCGCTCCACCAATGGATGAGTGCACAGTGCACAATCTCAACTGTGCATCTGACATGTAGAGCAGGTCCATTTTGTGTCTTACAGGTGTTCCAGCATCGGCGGATGGGGATGATTACATCCTGCTTTGGAGGGTAAAAATTGTGAAGTTTTAGGAGGCCGTGCAAGAAGAGCTTCACTGTTTGTTTCAAATAAGAACGTAATAAATACAGCTGGAAGATGGTCACCAGTTAAGAGAGTGATGGCTGATACACTGCTACAGCACCAGCCTCACCCCTTTGATTCTCTTACTCTTCAAAGGCCTTTAGATCCCTCTCAAAATGTGCTCAGCTACGGTGCCTCCCCAGTATTTTGGGTGGAGAACTCCATAGTTTCTCCCCTGTGGTTGAAGAATTAGTTCTGATCTCTGTTCTGACTGGTTGATCTCTTTACCTCAGACGGAGACCCATCATAATCCCTGTCAATGTTTTTACTGATTACCTGCACATCATGTCGCTTATGCCTACCGCGTCCATTCCGGGCATGGAATTCCTCTGGTAGGTCATTCCGTGTGTTCAGAACCCTCTGTGTGAAATACTTGCCCCTTCGATCCTCTTGAAATCCTTGCGCTCTCACTTTAAACCTCTGGCCATGAGTTTTCGACTCTACGACCCTGGAAAACTGTGACATCTAACCTATCTATTTCTCAGATAAATGTTTCATCCCCTGTTCGGTCACCCTCGGCCTCCTTCGCTCTGAGGAAAACAGTCCCCACTCTCTAAGCTCTCCTTTTATCTCAGTCATTCCAGTCCAATCTTATGTCTCCTTATGACTCAAGCCCTTCAGTTCAGACGGCATCATAAAATCAGAAAATGACGGAAATTCAGGATTTCCAGACGTTTTATTTTATTTGGAAACTTTGAGTACTTTTTTTTATATTATTTTCAGTTTGGGTTTACATTAGCATCATTGTTCCCATTAGAATTTTAGTCACGCCGATACAGAAAACATAAACCGCAAACATAGAAACAGAGAAAACCTGCAGGAAAATTCAGGCCCTTCGACCAACAAAGCTGTGCCGAACATGTCCCTACCTTAGAAATTATTAGGCTTACCCATAGCCCTCTATTTTTCTCAGCTCCATGTACCTATCCAAAAGAGTTTTAAAATACCCTATCGTATCCGCCTCCACCACTGTTGACGGCAGCCCATTCCACACACTCACCACTATCTAAGTAAAAGACTTACCCCTGACATCTTCTCCATATCTACTCCACAGCACCTTTCACCTATGTCCTCTTGTGGCAACCATTTCAGCCCTGGGGAAAAAGCCCCTGACTATCAATGCATCATCTGACATCATCTTATACACCTCCATCAAGTCCCACCTCATCCTCTGTCGCTCCAAGGAGACAAGGCCGGGTTCCCTCAATCTACTTTCACAAGGTATGCTCCCCAATCCAAGCATCATCCTTGTAATTCCCCTCTGCACCTTTTCTGTGGCTTCCACATCCTTCTGTAGTGAGGCGACCAGAACTGAGCACATTACTCCAATGGTGTCTGACCAGGGTCCAAGATTGCTGCAACATTACCTCTCGGCTCCGAAATTCAATTCCACGGTTGATGAAGGACAATACACCGTATGCCTTCTTAACCACAGAGTCAACCTGTACAGCTGCTTTGAGCGTCCTATGGACTCTGACCCCAAGATCCCTCTGATCCTCCACACTGCCAAGAGTCCTACCATTAATACTATATTCTGCCATCATATTTGACCTACCAAAATGAACCACTTCACACTTATATGGGTGAACTCCATATGCCACTCCTCAGCCCAGTTTTACACTCTATGTCCCGCTGTAACCTTTGACAGCTCTCCATATTATCTACAACACCTCCAATATTTGTGTCATCTGCAAATTTACTAACCACTCCGGCAACTTATTCATCCAGGTCGTTTATAAAAAATCACAAAGAGTAAGGGTCCCAGAATATATCCCTGAGGGAAAGAGCCGGTCACCGATCTCTATACAGAATATGACCCGTCAACAACCACCCTTTGCCTTCTCCGGGCCAGCCAGTTCTGGATACACAAAGCAAAGACTCCTTGGATTCCATGCCTCCTTACTTTCTCAATAAGCCTTGCATGGGGTACCTTATCAAATGTCTTGCTGAAATCCATATACACTACATATACTGCTGTCCCTTCATGTAAGTGCTTAGTCACATGGCTCGTAAGGCAAGAGCTTCCCTTGACAAAGCCATGCTGAGTATTCCTAATCATATTATACCTCACCAAATCTTCATAAATCCTGCCTCTCAGGATCTTCTCCATCAACTTACCAACCTCTGAAGTAAGACTCACTGGTCTATAATTGACTGGGCTATCTCTACTCCCTTTTTAGAATAAGGGAACAACATCCGCAACCCGCCAACCCGTCGGAACTTCTCCCGTCTCCATTGATGATGCAAAGATCATCATAAGAGTCAGTTAATGCTGCTGCCGCACACCTGCAGTAGAGGCTGGTAATAGCTCAGGCTCAGGATTACGTGGCTGCTATTGCTGCTGCCATTTCTCACTTCCTCTTCTCCTAATGTTCAGGTTAATCTCAGCCTTTGTGTGAATAAGTGCCCCCGTTCTCACTGATGAACTGTTTATAAGTTGTTCACTCATTTTCCAATTAAAATTGTGTTTTTATCGAACTTGCTTCACCATCTTAACCATATGAATCAATTCACTGTTGCCCCCCCTATCCTTCGACACATTTCAATATATTTTTCTCACCATTCATCTGTGACTTTTTCAGAGTTCCTAAAGTCCCGAGTTTTCCCTCCCTTATTCCTCCGTCTCTGTCCAAACTCCTAATTACAAACGAAATAGATCTTTGTTTTATTTTAAAATATATACCGCCCCCCCGGAATGTGCTTAATCCTAAATAGTTCCCAGGTCAGCTGGCCAGGCCTAATCACAATTATCATGGAATAAATTGACGATACATAGAAACAATCAGAGAGAATGAGTTGAGGCCAAGATCAAATGGTGAAATCAGCTGCTATCTTATTGAACGATAGAGCAGTTTTCAATCTGTCTTCTGCTCCCTTTTCGTGAGCGCCTTTCTGCTTTCACCAGTTAATTCATTCCTCGGGATGTTCTGTATAGTGACAAATACAGAATAATTTGGAAGGCATTTCCTCAGGTTAAATTGTAACTTGGCCAATAGGTGGAGCCACTCCTGTTGCATCAAAGTTTTCAAAATGAATGTAATGTATTAATATGGGGAAATATGTGATACTAATAAAAATACGAAACAAAAGTAAAACCTCTGCAGAATAGCATCCAATCAAAGACAGTCACTGGGAAAAGGGTCAAGTGTATTCCCAAAACCTCCGGATCACACGTGGGAGGTACATGTATTACATGTTCTGGTTATATGAAGGGAATGTGCATACAACCTGCCCCTGGGCCTGCTTATATTATAATTTGATTCTACTTTTGCGTTTTCACAACAGATAATCTCCGACTTTCGCGCATGGCACTCCTGCCAAATTCTTGGCGGCTCACGTGACCGAATTCATCCCCTTGGGGAGAATTTCCCTCATTACTTAACCTCCTCTTCGTCCATTACCCCACCTACTTTTTTGTGTGTCATCGGGATGTGTGACCAGAGTATACTCTGTCAATCTAACCAGTTCGTTCGTGTAGATTATCGTTCGATGAGCTAACAGCACGGATCCCTGTGGCACTTCATTGGTCAATGATTGTCAAGTCGACTATGATGCTCTTTGATATGATCCCTATTTTCTAAACCTTAAAACTCCCTGACATATGCCAATGTGTTCATCCCAATCCTGCAACATTTTACGGCAATAAATATCGGAGCCAATTGTGCTAAAACATTTTACATGTACTGTCCTCCTTTTATTAGTTAAATAATAAAAGTTATATTTGTTGTTTTCCAGTCCAATTATCCAATGACAGATGTTAGGCTAATTTCGCTATAACATTTCACATGCTCACTCTTCGTTATTTTCGTTAAATAATGGGCGTTATATTTGTTGTTTCCAAGTCCATTCAGACTTCTGCAGAATCACTGTACTTTTTGAACATTTTTATCGCCTTATCTGCGTTCTCTGCAGTCACTGATCTAAGACCTTCGGATACAGCGAATCGCTTCAGCGGGATTGGAAGTATAAGCAAAGTAAAGTAAAGGGGCTAAGGCCAACGTACCCTAACCCTAAACCTGAATCTATGCCTGACACTCAACCTCTAAAATTTGCAAAGACAAAACATGCCTTTGATTATGCAGTTCATGTGAAAATAATGTCTGCATTCGTATATATGAAGTCTCATTGTTAACCCAGTTGATGGAATACGTGTGACAATTTAGTTCCACAATTGCACTCTTCATGTTTTGCTCAGTCTGTGGGCTATGCAAGACTGACGGTGAATGAAATTCCGGGACAAGTGCGCGAACGCTATAAACAGACTTTTGCAATGGCTGCGTCAACGCTAGTCCATTTTTGAGAGGTTCAAATGCTTTCTTAAAAGTCATTTTTAAAACAGTTTCCTCTGATATATCAAAATGGAAACAAGTCGAAAGAAAAGATATTCCATTCCTTCAATTATCTCCCTCTTCGTTCTTGTCTGTCTGAACACGAAAACCACAACTTTATGTCCCTATGTTCTCTTGATGTCCCAAGGTGCGATGGATATTACATTCATTTCATTTCAACATTTGGTATGTTGAATTGAGGTGGACACCCGTGCAGAAAATTGTTGTGATGTTTGTTCAATGACTGCAATTAAGGCCAAGTTGCAGTGAAGCCTGAAGATGCCACCTGGGATTCCCTCCCTGCTCCATTAAAGCAGCTGCCAGTCCTGTGTCCCGTCACACGTAAGCATGATGTCTCCAACACGGGTACTGTCAGACCACCACGGAAGTAAAGGGATACTACCGACTAGCATTGCTGAAGCGACCTATGAAATGATGGTAATAAGGGAAATATTTCGGGATATACAGAAGATATTCTATCCTGTCCTCGCTGCTATTGGTGTCCCTGGTAAGTAGCAATGGGAACTTGATGATTCTGCACTACCTGATAACAACCAGATGTGGTTGTTATTTACGTCGGGATACTTAGTGGATCCTGACTTTAGATTTTGAACGTTTGTTTTAATTGTATTTTAAACGCAACGGCTGCACATTGGAGGTCGGGGCAAAACTGCGTATGTAAATCTACTCGTGATATTGCTGTTATCACCTCTGTTTCTCTTCACTTTATTCCCTGTCTCAATCCCACCGCCTTGTTCATTGTGCAGCATTTCTATTGCTGGAATTCAGTTGTTTTATTTCTTACCCCTCAGCGATATTGTGGAAGCTCATGTATTTATTCGAAGTTTTCAATGGTATTGGCACTGAACACGGGTGTTGGTTCTGATCAACATTTATTTTTAATTTACGAGAATTAACATCTGATGTGAAACATTCACCTTGTCTCTTTCCACACAGTTGTCGCCGGGACCTCCGAGCTTTTTCAGCATTCCATCGTTTTATTATGTTTTTCTTTCCTCTGATATCTGCGTTATGCTACTTTGGTATTTCTGCAATGCTCTATCTGGGTATTTTAAGCTATATTACTCTCACCTGGCGGATTAACTAAATATCCTCCTAAATATAAATTAACAGGAACAACCCAATAACTACCAGTTGACCTTCAACGGCACCCTCGTTTCGCAATGAGTCCATGCTTCTGCAGGCTGGAACAGATGTCTGAGAGCCACCTACATTCCCAGTAACTACTTCATTTAGACACATATTCCCTGCAGTCATTTCCCTTTTCTGTCCTAAATTAAACGCAATATCTGACGGTTCTCTGCGTGTCACAATTCAGGAGATATCTGACAGACGATGTTGTCTGGTGTTACACTTAAAATAAGCAATCCCAGTGGAATCGAAGCAGAGAGGAGTTTCCTTATGTTCTCTAATTTTGCCTCTTCTACCGTTTCATTAGGAAAACCATGCAGATTATTTTCTCCCCGGATATTAAAAAAATCATTTGGCTGAACAAGAGCAGAAGGAAATCTCACCAACTGTCGATCTCAGGAACAGAATTCAGTTGAATATTCCATGGTCACTAAAACAAAAAGATTAATATTAAGCCACTAATTGGTGAACGTTTCTGTAATTTCATTGGTAAAATAATATTCTTTTCTTGCGACTCGGATTTCCATTCTTAAATGAAATGCGCGACACTTTGGCGGAGTGGTTTCAGCTGCTGCTTTACAGCGCCACACACCGGATTAATCCGGAACTATAGTTTCCACATTCTCCCTGTCACTGTGCTCGTTTGCTCCTGTTGTTATTGTTTCCTCCTGATGTTATTTCTCCCTCCCACATTCCAAAGACATGTGGTTTCTGTGCTTATTTGACATGTGCTTGTCCGTGATATCCATGTAGGTCATAGAATCTGAGGGAATGGCGAGAATGTGGGGAAGAATAACCTAAAGTCAGAGTTGGATTGACAGATGTGTGTTTAGTGGTCGGCGCGGACCCGGTCGGCCAATGATCTGTCCCCGTGCTCGATTAATTTCATTCGCCCTTCTATTGAAATGGCCCGTCTGGAAACTACATTCTTATTGACTGCAGTGTAATGACATTGGTTCTGACAGTTTCTATTCTCTGCTTGTGAAAATAAATATAATTGCCGATATTATTGTCGGTGAACATTTTATCTCTACTTCATTTACTTGTTAAGTATTAATTGTAATAGAACGTAAGTTCTGTTAAGTGCAGTTTTAGCATTATTTCACTTTGCAAGTGAAGACATGAAACAGATTTATACCATTACAAACTGCTCGCCTGCACAAGCAGTACCTCAGACGGATCAGAGCAGCGCTATTATTTCCTTGGATAAATAACTGAGACCTTTGCACTCAATTATTAACTGGACGTTTTGAATTCTGTGTATCCCCATGGTGCAAAATAAATCGATAAATCTTGCTTTGAAATTTCCACGTTATCTCTAATTACGTAACTGTTGAAGGCATTCCACCAGAGATCTCACTGTGTATTCTAACAACAGGACTTCTCCCAGGCTGATGAATGGTTTCTGTTTCTTTCCGTTCTTCGCAGCTAACTTACTGGTGGTGGTGATTCTGACTCAGAGAAGATGTGGTCTCTCCAGGTGTGTCATTCGCTGCATGGTGGCCATGGCAGCGGCGGATCTACTGGTCGTTATCACTGACCTCATTTTACGGTACATTCCGATTGTCTACCAGGAGCAGTTCCATTTTGTGCTGTTTCTCCCCGTATGTAACCTCCATTCCGTACTTCTTTATGCAGCAACAGACTCTTCTGTCTGGTGCACCGTCACTTTCACATTTGATAGATTTGTGGCCATCTGTTCCCAAAAGCTGAACACTACATATTGCACCGAGAGAACGGCATCTGTGGTTCTCGAAACGGTGACGGCGTTCTTCTGTTTAAAGGACACGACTTGGTACTTCATATATATGAAACAGTATCGTCTTGGCAATAACCCCTCATTTTGTGCAGTGTCAATGACTGTTAGTCGTTCGCCGGTGTGGGGAGCAATCGAGATCTTTCATTTGATTCTCACCCCCTGTGTCCCATTTGTGCTCATCCTGCTGCTGAACGCTTTAACTGTCAGAAACATGTTAGTCGTCAGCAGAGCCCGCGCGCGTCTCCGTAGTCACATCGCTGCAGAAAGGTCCAAAGACCCGGAGATGGAGGGTCGAAGGAAATCGATCATTTTACTGTTTGTTATTTCGGGGAATTTCATCCTGTTATGGGCGCTTTTGTTTACGTTCAGGTTAATTTCCAGCCGAATGTGGTGGTTGGGAGACAGGAGTTCTCATCGGGTTGTTACTGTGCAAGAAGTGGGATTCATGCTCCAGATCTTGAGTTGCTGCACAAACACAATAACTTACGCACTGACACAGACGAAGTTTAGAGAACAGTTGAAAACTATGGCGAAATACCCGTTTACTCGAATTACTAAACTTATTAAGCGATAATACATTCAGTAAACATTACAGCCTCAGAGATGTATCCGAGTTCAGATCCATTTTGCGTCCCCACAGGAATCGGTGACGTGTGTGCGCAAGAAACACGCTCTTATTTCCTGTCCGAATGTCAGGTAGATTTCAATGTTCCTGGTAGTAAAGAAGGTGAAATTGTTGCGACCTGTTGCACCAACTATGGGAGATCACTTACGATTCACCAGCCCCGAGTCAAGCCTGTCCTGGGAATAAACATCCGTTCCCTTTAAACCCATCGGGTTCCCTTTTCCCGCACTCCCCTTCAGCAATGCATGTTGTTTCCAACGTTCATTCAACACAGTTTGGATTAACTGCGAGAAATGTCCCGCTTGAGTAAATTGGTAAAAAGATGAAATAAACACGTATTCTGATAATAATAAAAAATGGTCTGGAAACGGTTATTGTAAGGTAGCAGGAAGCTTACCACATCCGACTCCTGAGTGGACAATCCGTCACTGGTCCATCAGTCGCCGCAGAGATTTTGTACGTTTTCAGTGTGATTAATTGGCATTCGTCGGAGTTGAGGATAGTGCGGGGCTACACTGATTTATTCCTCCTAAGAGGATAAGATGCACTCCCCATTAACCATCCTGTTGAAACTTTGTTGCAATTCCGTCCTCTCATAAATATGAAGAACGGACCAGCACACCGTATCCTGACCAATTCCTTCAAGCTCCATCCGCTGCATCTTTCCGCAATGACTTCGCCTTTATATGTCAACTTGCATCACCTCTGCATTCTTACCTTAACCCACATTGCCACCAATTTGTATAATCGCTTTCGTTTTGCTCCAGTTCAACCTCAGAATGCTCAGATCCGTTTTACAAACTAAATTCCTCTTTAATAAATACACGTTGATTCTTCACAATCATGTTACAAATGTCCGACTGCCATGTCACTACATCCATTTAACAAGGCTCAACGTATTTTACTCATTGACCTCCTACAGTGCCAGAGTGACACAGCACGACAACATACTTTTCGGTCTATACCAACTGAAATACCTATCTGATTAAGTTACATTTGTATGTATTGTCCATGTCCCTCTGAATATTTTCTATCCATGTGTGGGGTCAAACGGCTTTTAAATATTTTAGTTTTGCACGGATCCACATATTCCTTTGGCATCTCGTTCGAAACAACCTTCACGCGTTTTGTCAAAATGTTCTCTCTCTGGTCGCTTTAAAATTTTCCTCTTTCAAAGTCAATATACGTCCTCTAGTTTTAGACACATGCCCTGGAGCTCGGACCATCGATCTGCCTTCGTCCCTTGTGATACATATACAGATGTACGGTCACCACTCAGCCTACAAAGCTCCAGGGAGAAGATCCAATCATATCCGGCCTTTCCCTATATCTCAGTTGCAATACGTGCATTCAATGCCCTGATCGATAAAGGCAAGCATGCAGAACGCGTTCTTCATTATTTGCCTGCAAATGGCGCCGCTTTCATGGAACTTCGTAGTCTGGGACTCTCTGCTCTACAAAACTCTCCAGGGCCCTACCATTTACTAAGTCCTGTATTGCTTTAAATTATCGAAATGCAACACCTGGCACTTGTCGGAGATATATTCCACATTCCAGTATTTGGTCCAGTTCACCAGTTCATCTAAACATTATTGTGACCTAAGGTTCCCTTTTCTCTGTCCAGGACATGAATTTCACTGTCATCCTCAAACTTACTTCACATGTTAACAACATAGAACATAGAACACTGCAGCACAGTACAGGCCCTTCGGCACACAATGTTGTGCCGACATCTTTTCCTGCTCTAGGATCTATCTAACACTTCCCTCCCACATAGCCCCCTATTTTTCTATCATTTTTTCTGTCTATATAAGAGTCTCTGACATGTCCCTAATGTGCCTGACTTCACAACCTCCGCAGGCAGTGCGTTCCACGCACCCACTAATCTCTGTGTAAAAAACTTACACCTGACATCCCCCTTATACCTTCCTCCAATCACCTTCAAATTCTGACCCCTCGTGTCAGCCATCGTTGCCCTGGGAAAATGTCTCTGACTGTCCACTCGATCCATGCCTCTTATCATCCTGTACACCTCTATCAAGTCAGCTCTTACCCTCCTTCTCTCCAAAGGCAAAAGCCCTACTCGCTCAACATATCCTCATGTGACATGCTCTCTAATCTAGGCAACATCCTGGTAAATCTCCTCTGCACCCTCTCTAAAGCTTCTATGTCATTCCCACAATGAGGCGACCAGAACTGAATACAGTGTCAGCCAAATCGTTGATATAAATGACAACAGCAGTGGTACCAGCACCGATCCCTGTGACATAGCACTGGCCACAAGACTCCGATCTGAATAACAACCCTCCTCTCCTACCCTCTGATCCCTTCCACCAAGATAATGTCCAATCCAACTGGCCAACTCACCCTGGATTCCATGTGACCTAACCTTCCAGACCACTCTACCGTGCTAAACCTTGACAAAGTACTTGCTAAATCCCATTGTACACAATTTCCATCGCCCCGCTCTCGTCAATCTTCCTGATTACCTCTTCGAAAAACGCGATCAAATTCATGAGACACGATTTCCCACGTACAAAGTCATGCAAACTATTACATATCAGTCTTTGCTTTTTCAACTGCTGGCAGATCCTGCCCCTTGGTATCCCCTCCAGTAATATTTCTAACACTGATTTTAGGTTCACCGGACTGGAATTCCCTGACATGTCCTTGTAGCCCTTCTTTAATAAAAGTCGCAGCGTTCGTCACCCTCCAGACTTCCCGTAGCTCACTCGTGAATAAGGTTGAAGTAAATATCTCTGCATGGACACATGCAATTTCTCCAGGGACTTCCCACAATGACAAGAGATACCCTTGAATAGCCGGCGGGTAATTTTCCCACATTAACATGCTTTAAGACAGCCGTCTTGTCCTCTGTTGTGACATGGATATGTTCCAATACATATTTATTCACTTCCACGAATTCCTCACATTCTTTGACCTTCTTCACTCTAAGTACAGATGATAAATATTCATTTTACAACTTTCTCTTCTCTCGTGAATCCTGTCCATACCCGGCCTTCACCTATAACTCCGTGCGGTCCAATACACAGTGGAGGGACACCTCATATTCCGCCTAGTTGTGATGAAGCCCACTGGCGCCCCCATAACCAATTATCTTTCCCTTTTCTCCTGGATCCATCCACATCCAACCAACACATTTCAGCCCGGTATCCCCTCCTTCATCTGGTTGGGATTCCATCTGCCCTTCGTCACTCCCTTAATTTGCCCATCATCAGTTTCAAGCACCAGATTCCTTTGCGTTCCGCTTGTCAGCCACTCAGTTTCCCCACCGGGGGGCGAAACATCAAGAGCAGGATGTTCACCACATTCCGTAAAATCCATCAAGGCTGAGGCCATCGGAGTGATCATTCCCTTCGCATATCCTGACATTGCCGTGCTTCATGATCACGCATTGATTTCTGCAACTATATGAGATTAAATTCCTTACATTGACGTCGAAATTATTTTGCAGTCTTCAATTTGGTGCACCAACCTGGCTCCACTTAATGACCTCTCTACTGATCGAGTTAAAATTTCACCTCAAATCTCACTTCCATGTACTTGTCACTTGACAGAACATAATGAGTAATGACTCAACTGGAAGGTTTGACGGGACTCAATGGGAGCGACGGAGAGCCTGGAGTCCGCTCCGCCATTCAACGACTTTCAGGCTGACCCGATGATTTGGTTTTGTCTTTCTAGTTGATTGCTGTTTCTCATCGAATTATTTGTTCAAATGCCGTGCTTTATGACATGTGCAGATATCACTGGGAATTATCCGAGATTAATTAAGATAAGATATACCTTTATTAGTCACACGTACATCGAAACACACAGTGACATACATCTTTTCCGTAGTGATTTTGGGGGGCAGCCTGCAAATGTCGCCACTCTTCCGGCGCCAACATAGCATGCCTATAACTTCCTAACCCGTACATCTTTGGAATGTGGAAGCAGACCGGACCACCCGGAGGAAACCCACACAGACACGGGGAGAACGTACAAACTTCTTACAGACAGTGGCCGGATTTGAACCCGGATCGCTGGCGCTGTAAAGCATTGTGCTCAACCACTATGCTACCGTGCCGTCCAATTCCAGGAGCACGAGGGAATGGCTGGTTTCATGACACCATGTCACCAGAATCTCTATCATCTTTCTGTTTTCCTAATTATCGTCATTTGAGAGAGGGTCCACTGAGTTGGTATCATCTGCAAACTTGCAGATGCAGTTAGAGCAGAATCTAGCCACGCCGTCGTGAGTGTGTAGGGAGTATTTGCGGGGGGGGAGGGGGGGCTGGCGAGTATTCAGTATTGTGGGGCACCAACTTTGAGGATAATCGTGGCGAAGGTGTTTCTGCCTGTCATGACTGACTGTGGTCTGTTGGTTAGGAAGTCAAGGATCCATTTTAAAAGGGAGGTGTTGAGTCCCAGGTCTCGGAGTCTGGTGGTGAGTTTGCTAGGGATTATGGCATTGAAAGCGGAACTGCAGTCAATAAACAATAGGCTAACGTCGGGGCCTTTGCGGTCCAGATACTCCAGTATGACTGAAGGGCCAGAAAGATGGTGTCCGGCCGTAGACTTGTTCATGCGGTCGGCGAATTTCAGTGGGTCTAGGTTGTCTGGGAGACTGGAGTTAATGCTTGACATGACCAGGCTCTCGAACATTTCATGATTGTTGATGTCAGATCCACCGGCCCGAAGTCATAAGGTACTTTACCTTGTTATTCTTGGGTTCCGGAAAGATAGTGATCTTCGTAAAGCAGGTGGAAACCGCATATTTAAGCAGGAGGGTTGTAAACTGCCTGAAAACATCCCTGCCCGCTGATCTCCGGAGGATCAAAACACACGGCCAGGGACACTATCCGGGGTTTTTCGCGGGTTTTCTCTTCGGAAGACTAATATTGCATCTCCAAGGGTGCCCATGGGTCCAGGTGCATTGGAGGCTGTCGGGGTGCGTGGTGACTTTCCAGTCACCTTCTGTTCAAAACATGACAGAGTGCATTTAACTCGTCGGGACATCAGGGCAAAATGACAGACGCCTTGTTGGAATTAGATGTAGTCCTGGGAGGATAATACAGAGAATATTCTGAGTTGCCCGCATGTGCAGGGATATTTGCGACCTATATTTATTTTTATCACGAATATATAAATGCATTTTATCTCTTCTCTGAACGGCCTGTACATAATTCATTGGCTGCTCAGATCACGGAAAGGATAATTTCTTCAACCACAACGTAGTGAATCTTTAGAATACTTTGCCTAAGAGCACTGCGGAGATTCAGCAGGTGAGTCGGCTCAAATTATGTTCAGAGTTTGTTTCCGGAATGGAATTTGGCTGTTTTACAAGCAATTATATTTATTGTACCCTCAATATATTTATATTTTCATTGACAGATGCGTATACCCTATGTACCTGGTGTCAGCTTCCGCCCCATGATGTTTATTCACTCTGAGATAATCAGGGCTGTGCTGTAATGGGAATTCTGGTGGAGGTTAGTTGCTCATACGCTTCTGATATAACCCTGATGACAGACAACACGGATGAGCAGCCCCATTGAACAAAGCGAACATTTTATTCTGGAACAATGCTTATTTGAAAAACCGAATTCAGACTGAATTAGCGATCGCCTCGCCTGGGGCTTTTCAATCGTTCCAGCAATGATGCAACTGTAGCGGTTGCTACCGCGGAATAAAACAAGACTCACTCTGAGGATTGCCAAACAGAACTGGTTTATTTTCCCGCCTTGCGCGGGCCCTTTAAGGGAGAAAACTCCCGCCCAAAAAACCGGCAATGACGTAAGTCCTACGTCATCAGGACTTTCCCGCGAGCGGGTTCTACCCGTCGCTCGGAAAGACGAGCACCGCCGCCATCTTGGGCCTCGTCGCTCCGACACCGCGCGACCCGACTGCCGAGCCGGTTCGCCCGACTAGACGGTGAGTCGCCACACAACATCCATTCCACTTCATGATTTTTCTTATATATGCAACATTTCTGCAGCCAGGCACACAGGCTGGGCAATTTCACACCCGAATAAACGACATCTACCTCCATTCCTGCGACAACTGCCATGTCATTTGCAGTCATAGCAAAGGGAAAATAATGAATCTGAGTGTCCACGAATGTGAGAGAACAGCAAAAAACTGTCAGTTCTTCTGTCACCTTAGACATATCACGTCCTCGCCCTTCAGTCTGATTTTACTGACGACTACACTGAGACCAGAATTGTGAAGTCTATCGAAGTGATACGGAGAATAATTTGGGAGCGACGCTCAGTATCCAATGGATGCAGGGCCCACAATCCCGTTCCTGTGAGAAGGTAATTTTGCTTTCGTCCCCTTTTTAGTTTCACAGATCAAGAGATATCATCCTGTGTTCTAAGGCTTTCTATATGGAAGATTTCCACAGAACTTCCCCAGCGGTTTGATGCCTGGTTTATCTGAGTGCTTTAAGGGCGACAGTGCATTGGGTCGGTGGGTGGGGATAGAGCGCGATCGGATGTCAGATTAGACTGTGTGATATGACAGGGGTGGCCAATCCATTGGAAAGCAGGACATTTGTGAGGAGTTGGCTGAATGCGCGGATCTCTGCTGCTCTCCGCTGCATCGCTGTGTCGACTGGCGCGATGGATCTGACCCCATGAAACAGACGAATGGGCTCAAGATTGAAATTTAAGACAATTTACATATTAAGGATGATATTAGAATGTGTTTTCCACTTAACATTTCAAATTCTGCGTTGTTATTCTCGCGACTCCACACCCCTCCCCAGCACAAGCACCATATACACCAGCCCTGGCCTCCAAGACTCCGCTCAGCAAGATGGCTGCGCTGCGATTAAAATGAAGACCCATATTTGTTTTGATTTAAAGATCGAGAAGCTGTAGATGTTGAGACTGTCCGGCTGGTTGGACATAGGTGGCCAAAACAGCGTGTCTGGAGATCTGATCCCTTGCTAAAAGTGTTGCCCCAACGTGCTCGTAATAAACAAGGCCTCTGATTCCAAAGAAGTAACAAATATCTGACATTACGTGATGTGAGGTGCATTCATTTTATTCACATGATTGTTGCAGAAATATTATTGCAGGTTAGGGTTACCCATGCCCCACACGATCACATGATCACATGGACCCTATTTCAAAGGTAGTAGCTTCATAGGTCCCTCTGAAGCGCTCTCAGTATATTCTTGAAACACCGGTGGCTCCAGGAAACAACGACCAGGTGTAAATATTTGGTGCGGGAGGCATGGGTAAACTTGTAACACTCCTGATACGGCCGCATACAAACACTGGACCTGAAATCCAGGTAATTAGGTTACTGCCCAAGTGAGTAAAGCAGGAAAATTGCAATATTAGAGATAATAAACTGGGAAACAATTCGGCCCACCGAACTTACCTGTATTATGGAGGGTCGTGGCTGTCACGTGACAGCAGTGCCTATTACCTTGTCGAAAGACACACCGCTGTTAATCAAGGTTTGGCTCCATCCCACCCATCAGAGCACACCTGACCATTGGCTCTTCAAGGAACTTTATACTTCTCCTCTGGCCAATTGGCCTTTTGTGTTCGATTAGTCTTGGCTGGCACCGGGCCATGGGCCTTCTTGAACTTCCGAGGCTGGACCCCCAGTCCTCCAGCACTATAAAGAGTGCCAAATGTGCCTGGTTCGTTCAATTTTTTGACTGCTCCTATGGAGTCACCCTGATCCACCCTAGGCCGAGGAACCGTACAACAGTGTGTGCTGGATGGATTGTTGGTAAGATGTGCACTGTCAATAGAGTGAGGAGCGTTCGAGTTAGTATCCGCGGGAGCATAGAGCCGTGCCTGCACTGAGTCAAGGGGTGGCGGGTATCGCATTAATTTTCATTGATTGTTTGTACCCAGTTCGTTGTGTGTGCTTGTGTGTATTTTACCCTTGTTGCGATTTTTCCACGCTCGCTATAAACGGTGTGCGTGTGTGTGTGTTGTTCCCGTTACCTTTTCCACGCGTTTGTCTTTTGTAAATAAATCTAAGACTGTGTTCAGAGTCCTTGTCCTCTGAGATCTGAATCTGTTTCACAACAATTGGCGCAACGAGTATGGTCTCAAAGATCTTGGCTGAACACAGACGCAGGGTGGGATGCTCTGGAATAGGGGAAAGAAAGCCAGTGTAAGCACCGAGAATAGGATACCCGGGTGGACCAACGAGATCGAGGGATTTGGGAGCTTGGCCAGCATGCTGCCAAACCACGATAAACCAGTAGACTAGGCCGAGCAGTTAGACCCCCTTGGTGAGAAAATGGGGCACCACGTGGTTGCCTTCCTCCAGACAGCGGGGTTTCCCAAGGCTAAGCTGAGTGAATCGGGTGCTTTCTGGTCGTTTATGTTGAGACGCCAGGTCAAGACACTAGCCATATACAGGATATGTGTCTCCAAAAATACAAGGAGGTATGGGGTGCTCCAGCAGCGCCGCTGTACGCTGCAGCTGGCAGTCCAGGCTGACCAGAACCGAGACAACGACTTCGAGGCCAGAGGTACCGAGGTCGCCTGCAGACTGATCTAACTGCAGCAGGCGCAGGCAGCTTGCTGGTCTGGGTGGCAGCCGGAGCCACTCAAAATTCGAGCCCTAGTCCTAGGCAAGCTGAACGCATGGCTGGGGGATGGGGATATATGGATGGATACTGACGAGGAGGGGGTGCCCGAGGAGGCTGGGTCTCATCACACCCGCACCACACTACGCAGCCGAACTCTTGTATGCTCGACCCGTCATGAAGTTGTCCCAGCTCTGCCACGGTAGGGAGGGGAATGGAGATGAGGACACCCCAGGGGAAAGTGCCCGTGATCCCTCCGAAACGATGGAGACCCAGGTTTTCTCAGTCAAGGAGCTGACCCAGTTGGCGGATCGGTACCGCTAGGGCGAGCACTTGGCCGCATGGCTGCTCCGACTGTGGGATGAGTGGGCCCCCAACGTGATCCGTTCTCACCAGGAAGCTAGTGCCCTGGGCAGCTTGTCCGACCAACAGAGGTTTCACAGGAGGAATCGGGGACGGCGCTACCCTGTGGGATCGGGCAGTGACGGCCGAGAGGGTTTGGTACACAACCCTTCTGGAATGGCATTTATACAGGCGACCGCAATGGAGGAAAGTCAGTGAGGGCACCAGGCTAATTAGGCAATGGGCGCTGGTGACAGGCATTTCCGAGAGGGCAGGCGATCGCGAGTTTTTAGAAAATACCAGGGTGACCAGCGCGCTAGCGGGATACCTGGTCGCCACCGCGCGACCCTAGTTGAGGCCAGTGGTCCTGCCCATCATGTCACTGGCTAGTGGGAAGATCGTACGGGACGCTATCGCCCTCCTGGAAGGGCTAGAGTACATGCAGCGAGGGGCACCCGCCCAGGTCCGTAGAGTGGAGACTTGGGCTGTGGAGACACAACTCCTCGTTTCACGCGCAAACAGTAATACCTGGACCTGCTGCGCGCAGGGATGGACCGCGCCATCATAGATGGGATCCCGACCTCCGCCCTTTACGCGCGGTGGAAATAGCTCTGGTGGGGGAACCCTGGTCGGAGGAAGACGAACAACCACCCCGGGACTGTCACGGGGGATGGCCCCAACCGCCGAAACACGTGGGCTGACCCCGCCGATACTGGCACCGCCTCCGCCCCTCCAACACGCCAAACAGTGTCTGCTGCCCTCAGGGAGCTCCGGGACCTGCTGAGACAGGAAATTTCCTATCTATGACAGCAGGAACCCTCGTCCACTGTGTGTCAGACATCCACCCCCTCCTATAGGATGATGGCCAGGGTCCCAGGCCGATGTATCCCATCGCTCTCCCCCGCCCGGGAAGCCTGAGGTCACATATACCCTTAGCTGTACATTGGGGAAAGGGGAGCATACAGAGGTGGATGTCACTCGTCTACACGGGTGCCCAACACACCATCATCGGGAAACCACGCCGGGTCCAAAGAGGCACAGATGCAGATAGAGGGGTTGGGGGGTTACCTTTTGCCTGCGACGGAATTCACGATCAGCATGGCCATCAGGAACCAATCTCCTAAACCCGGTACAGTTTTAATAGCGGCCGCGCCTGAGTGCATCCTAGGGTTAAATGTATTAATTGGACAGTCCCTTCATACCAAACGGGGCAAGTTTACGTTCGGATTAGCATGGGCTACCGTTGTAGTTTGGGCAGCCAAATGGGAACCAGTTGTTGTTCCTCCCTCCAAGGTCGTCTTTAGCCGTCAGGACAGAGTGCCTGGGGATATCAAGACGTCACTTGAGACCGTATAAGCCCTGCTGCAAGAGGGCCTCATCAGACTCGCAGCTTCTCCCTTCAACAGTATCGTCTGGCCCGTCCGCGAAAAGAATGGGACGTGGCGCATGACGCTGGAATACAGACACCTGAACAAAGCTGACCCACTCTCGTTGCCGCCGTGCCCGACATAGTCACTCCAGTTGATGATATTGCGGGGCGCCCAGACGGCTTATTTTGCAGTGGTGGATTTGGCCAATGCATCCTTTTCCATCCCCCTCCATTACAGTTCCCAAGATCAGTTTGCCTTCACCTGGTGCGGGTGACAATACACATACTGCCGACTGCCCCAAGGCTACGTTCACAGACCCACCATTCGTCACGGTTTAATCTCCAGGGATTTTCAAGACATTCAACTCCCCCAGAGGTGACAACTGCCATTACAACGACGACATCCTCCTACAAGGGCCGCCTGAGACCATTGCCTCACAGGCTCTTGATATGCTGAGCTCCTCCAGTCAGACAACGGGGCTGGGCCACTGATATGGAAAAAAGTGCACGGCCCCAGCAGGAATGTCCTGTTTCTCGGAATACAGTGGCACTCAGGCCAACGACAGTGTCCGGAGGCTGCCAGAAACAAAATTTTAAATTTTGCCGTTCCCTCCAACAAAACGGAAACCCAGAGCTTCGTGGGCAACATTTACCCCACATTACCATACTCTTTAGACCACTCTGTAGGGTCTCTCGGAAGAAGGCCACCTTATTATGAGGACCTGAAAAAACAGGCTGCCTTTGAAACAGCAGTGCAAGCTGTTGAGCAAGCACTGCCACGTGTTCCCCGCCAGACCCGTGTCCCCTTCGAGTTACAGGTCTCCGCCAGCGAGTCGGTTGCCGAATGGAGCCTCTGGAAGAAGGTCCAAGGGCGCAGAATCCATCTCGGCGTTTGGACCAAAGCTTTGCCTGAGGCCGCTGCTCGCTACAGTTCTTTCGAGCTCCACCTGCCTGCCTGCTACCTGACGCTCTTAGACATCGAGCGCCAAACCAGCAGCAACCCTGTTGTCCTTCGCCCTCATCTGCCCAAAATGCGTTGGGTCAAGTCCACTGACTTCACCCACAAAGAGGGCCAAGCCCAGAGGTCCTCGATAGTGAAGTGGTAATGGTATGTAGATGACCAGGTCGAACCCGATCCGGAAGGGGTCAGCAGCGTCCTTGAGCTGGTCATGTCCTTCCCACAGTCCAAGGACCCAGCCCCAGACACACCCGAAATCCAGCTCCCCCCCCCCCCCCCCCCGTGTCCTGGGGCCAACCCTTCGACTCCCTCGACCATGAACAAAAATTGCACGCCTGTTTCACTAGAATGCTCCAGCCGCTGGAAGGGGGTGGGGGAGCAACATTGGAAAGCGGCGGCACTTCATCACGCCACGAGGAAAGCTTTGACCAAAGAGTGAGCGAGTGAGTCCAGCACTTACCCTACGAGATTCCACCGGGTCGGTACACATTTATGCCGAATCTTGGCAGTGGCCAACAGTATGGCGGTGTGGATGGCCCGGTGGCACGAAATGGGGTGTGAAATTCGAGGACACCCCCTTTGGGGACAGGGACACTGGTGTTTTATTTAGGATCAGGCCACCCACAGACAGATTTCCGTCCACCAAGTGGATGCTCATACCCAAAAACAATACAGAGGAGGCTATGCATAATGCCGCGGTGGACTAGGCTGCCCAAGTATGCTGTGTCACCACCTCCCCAGATGAAACCGACCTCATTGCCTTAGCTGCGTGGGCACACCGCAAGAACGGGCATCTGGGGTCCGACGGTACGCGGCGTTGGGCAGAGCAATTCGGGTTCGCTCTGACATTGGATGAATGTAAGATCACTGTTGCTAACTGCCCCATCTGCCAGCAAGTGAGGCCACAAGGTTGGCCAGCAGGGCTGCGGGGTCACATTCGCTTCGGCACGGGAGCGGGTCGAGTATGGTACATGGAGTATATCGCACCGTTCCCACGACAAATCAAAAATCAGTACCCCCTGATGATGGTGGACACATACTCCGGTGTCCTGGTGGCGGTGCCCTGTGACAGAGCCGACCATAATCCTACCGTCAAAAGGATTTCAGCACCTCCTGTCCATCTATGGAGTCCCGTGAGAGGTACAATCCGATCAGGGCTCACGCTTACTGGGGCTAAAGTCCAGAACTGGGCTGCTGAGGCGGGGATCTCGTGGCTGTTCCATATACACTATCACCCACAGGAATCAGACTTGATTGAAAGAATGAACGGCCTGCGTAAAGACAAACTGCGCACGGTAACGCCCTCCCGTACACTGCAGTGGTGTTTGAGCGTGCTGCAGTAGCCGTCGACCAGCTGAATGCACTGCCCACTGTCCAAGGCGGACCTCACTGTCCCGCCATCTGGCACACTCCCCACCTCCCGATTTAGAAGACACCGAACCCCTCGAGAGGAGTACTCAGGGAGAGTATGGGTACGACAGCCACAGATTCCCCCTCAGATGGGAGAAATTGTCGCGCCTGCCCTGGGAACACCCGTTAGGTCGCGATTCCCGGTCACGCTAACCTGTGCTGTCTTCATACCCAACACCTGACCCGAACAGAATTAACCTGTCCCTCAACCCCCCACCCACTACAGGACAATGGCATTACTCCAGTCATCCCTTCTCTTCACCGCGATGATCGGCATTGGGACGTCTGCCAACACCTTCCTCGGTCAGTTATGAATTTTCCAGCAACACTAATAAATCAGACTGCTGGATTTGCGTGCGAACCCCAACACACACCGATGAAGCTCTGCCACTGACGCCGAATCCGCTGGATGACTTTCAAATGTACTGTTACATGGACATCTCACTCCTGTGGTTTGGCATATCTGTTTGGGGTGGGGGAAGAGAGAATGGCAGTCCTCTGATGGGGTGGGTGTTTCAGGTACTGGCATTTCCCTCCCGATAATTTGACCTCCACCCGAGTCCCGACTGTCAGTGTCGTTCCACAGCCGGTGAGCAAGCCTAAGGAATGCTGGTGCAGGCTCCCGAATGATCACAGTTCCACCCTTCCAGTCGGCCACAGCGACTGCGAATGAAACGGGTATCCGGGTGCCCCAGTGACCACTCCCGATGCTGCCGTAAAGCTGGGTGTTCCCTGGGCTTTGAATAGGACCCACTGGATTTGCGACCACCGTGCCTACCTTCGGTTTCCCACGAGCTGGTACGATTCCTGATTTCCAGCGTTTCTAATGCCGTAATACCACGCCCTAGATGACCTTGGGGAGCACCCGGCATACAGCGGTCACTGGGTAAAGAAGAGCATCGCGGAGGCGGAGAGGGTTTGAATGATAGCCTTCCCCATGTATGCCACGGCCCGAATGTCCCGTGAGGTCATCCAGATGGCCAGCGTTCTCGAGACGCTGACAAACGAAACGGCAGTGGCACTGCAACACACCGAAGCCGTCTGAACGCGGACTGCAGCTGAGCTACGGCCGTTAGGATGGTCACCCTGCAGAATTGAGTGGCACTGGATTACCTTCTCGCTGCGGATGGTGGTACCTGTGAAGTGATGAGTAAGGAGTGCTGCACATTTATCCCGGATGAGTCAAGCAACATGACCCACTTGGCTGCTCACATTCGGGACTCGGTGGCTAAAATTCAAAAAAAATAGGGAACAGCTCCTACAGCACGACACCTCATGGAGAAACTGGAGGCCGTTTAGGTCTCTGGTGGATGGTGGGCAACTGTCATCCACTGGGCAACTGCTCTCATTCTCGTTATCATTGTTGCCTGTATATTATGCTGTGCTTGCCAGGTTATCAAGAGCAGGTCTGCCTTTCATTAGTACTGTACAGTGACACATAGTTCCAGGCTAAGTAATAGTTATTACAATGATTGGTGAGTGGTGACTTTCGACGTATGGATTGTATTGTGGAGGGTCGTGGCTCTCACGTGACAGCACTGCCTATTACCTTATCGGAAGACACACCACTGTCAATCAAGGTTTGGCTCCACCCCACACATCAGTGCACACCTGACCATTCGTCCCTTTAAGCATTTTCTACTTGGCCTCAGGGCATTCGCCTTTTGTGATCGATTAGTCCTTGCTGGCACCGGGCCATTGGCGTATTTGAACAACGTGGGCTGGAACCCCCAGCCCTCCAGCACTATAAAGAATGCTACATGTGCCCGGTTCGTTTTCTTTTTTTTACTGCTCCGAGGGATTCACCCTGCTCCATCCTCGGCCGAAGAACCGTGGAACGGCGCTTGAGAGATCGTTGGTAAGGTATGCACTGTCAATCCGTTTAGGAGCATTCCTGCTAGTATCCGCAGTAGCATAGAGCCATGCCTGAACTGAGTCAAGGGGTATCGGGAATCGTATTGTTTTTCATTGATTGTCCGTACCCAGTTCATTGTGTGTGCGTGTGTGTCTTTTACCCTTGTTGAGATTTTCCCACGCTCTCTATAACCGGTGTGCGTGTGTGTGTGTTGTTCCCGTTACTTTTTGTAACGGGAATGCGTTTGTCTTTTGTAAATAAATCATTTATCTCTGAGACTGTATTCAGATTCCCTGTCATCTGAGACCTAGAATCTGTTTCACAACACTACCCCGTATTTCATTATCGTGCTTGGTATTTCACCACATCCATTTCCTGCTCATTATCATATCCCTAGATCCCTCAAAAGAGTCTCAAACTCCATTTGTATGTCTCTGCAGAACATTCAGACTGAATTTATAAGACTCTGGAAGATTGAACACCTGCATCACCGTCGGATTAGGAAATAAAAATGTTTGAGTGAAAGAATTTCGCCTTATTCTCACCTGGAACGTGTGGGGTGAATGGGCAGTTGGAGTGGGAAGTACATCATCATCATAGTCACAGTCATCATAGGAAGTACAACACAACACAGGCCCTTCAGCCCAAAGTTGTGTCGACCTTTAAGACTCGCCTAAAAACTATCTAACCACTTCCCCCCACAAATCCATCTGTTTTACATTCATCCATATGCTTATCCAGCAATCTCTTGAATTTGACCAATGTACCTGCCTCCACCACCGCCGCAGGCAGCGCATTCCATGCCCGAACCACTGTCTGGGTAAAATAAAACTCCCTCTGATATCTGAATAGAACTTCCCACCCCCCACCCCCCATTACTTGAAAGTCATGCCCTTTTGTATTGAGCATTGGTGCCCTGGGAAAGAAGCGCTGGCTGTCTACTCTATCTATTCTTCTTAATATTTTTATACCTCTGTCATGTCTTCTCTCCTCCTCTTTCTCTCCAAAGAGTAAAGCCCTAGCTCCCTTAGTCTCTCCTCATAATGCATACTCTCTAAACCAGGAAGCATTCTGGTAAATCCCCTCTGCACCCTTTCCAACGCTTCCACATCCTTCCTATAATCAGGCGACCAGAACTAGACACAGTACTCCAAGTGTGGTCTAACCAGAGTTTTGTAAAGCTGCATCATTACCTCGCTGCTCTTAAACTCGATCCCACGACTTATGAATGCTAACATTTCATAAGATTTCTCAACTACCCTATCCACCTGTGAGGCAAATTTCAGGGATCTGTGGATATGAACCCCCAGATCCATATGCTCCTCCACACTACCCAGAATCCTTCCATTAACTTTGTACTCCGCCCTGGAGTTTGTCCTTCAAAGGTGTACCACCTCACACTTCTCCTTATTGAACTCCATCTGCCACTTCTTAGCCCAGATCTGCATGCTATAATTGTCCCTCTGCAATTTCCACAGTCCTCCACACTATCCACAACACCACCAACCTTTGTGTCGTGTGAAAACTTGCCAACACACCCTTCTCCCCTCATCCAGATCATTAATAAAAATCACTAAAAGTAGCTGTCCCAGAACCGATCCTTGTGGGACACCGCTAGTCACAGTCCTCCAATCTAAATGTACTCCCTTCACCACCATTTTCTACTTTCTACAGGCAAACCAAATCTGAATCCACACGGCCAAGTCTCCCTGGACCATGCCCTCTGACCTTCTGAATATGCCTAACATGTGGAACTGCACTACCCTCATCAATCTTTCGGTCACCTCTTCAAAGAAATCGATCATGCTTGTGAGACATGATCTGCCCTTCTCAAAGCCGGGCTGGCTGTCCCTGATCAGACCATGATTCTCTAAATGCTCATAGATCCGATCTCGATGAATCATTTCCAACAGCTTGCGTACCACAGACGTAAGGCTCACGAGTCTTTAATCCCTGGACTATCCCTACTTACTTTTTTGAATATGGGGACTCCACCGGTACCATTCCCGTGGAAAACGAGGACTCAAAGATCCTAGACAATGGTTCAGCAATCGCCTCCCTCTCCTCGCGAAGCAGCCTGGGGAATATTCCGTCAGGCACCGGGACTTATCTGTCCTAATATTTTCTAACTGCTCCAACACATTCTCCCTCTTGATATCTACATACTCCAGGACATTAACCTTACCAGCACTGTCCTCAGCGTTATCAAGGCCCCTCTCCTTGCTGAACACTGAAGAGGAGTATTCATTGAGGACCTCACCCACTTCCACAGCTTCCAGGCACATCTTACCACCTTTGTTCTAATCGGTCCTACATTCACTCTCGTCATCCTTCTGCTCTTCACATAAGTGAAACAAGCTTTGGGACTTTCCTTAACCCTACGCGCCAAGGCCTTTTCATGTCCTTTTCCTGCTCTCCTCAGCCCCTTCTTAAGTTCCTTTCTTGATACCTTATATTCCTCAAGAGACCTATCTGATCCTTGTTTCCTAAACCTTATGTGTGCTGCCCTCTTCTTCCTAACTAGTTATTTCACCTCTCTTGTCACCCTGCAATTCCTTCTCTGCCTCACCGGAACAAAAACGGAGTGGAAGGACTGAGATCAACTACTACTCCCCTTCAGGTTGCTAAGGTTTCAGCTTCATCGAGACAAATGTTGTTAAACTGGGGGAGTGCAAGGAGATGCTTCTTTGTTCAGTCAAAGCATTCTTGGGATCCAGGATTCGCACCCCGAAGGTCTATTGGAGGTACAGAATCACCTCATTATTCACTCGGACTCCGTTCAGTAATGGCAGGAACAATGACAAGCAGTCTTCCACGTATCAACAGCAGGACATTCATAATCACATGTGGAAGTCTTGTTCAGAATCGTACACTGTTTTACAGTTGCCGGGTATGTTCACTTGGGGAGCATTCTGCTGTTAATAACGACAGGCGCCGGGATTATACTCTTGCAGGACCAATCAACTGTTTGTGCCAAAATGAATTCTCAAATATACATCCCACATGGTTTCTGAGTAATAAAAGGATAGAACAGGCTGAGAAATGATTAACTGGTCAAGGCTCAAAAGAATGTTTTGTTCCAATTTAGATACAGAATCGTGAAACAGAAACGAACTGGAGAATCACAAGGTGCCCAATACAAATCTGAGTTTCGCAGAATAAATGGTCAAATCCAGCATGGATGTAAAATATAATGAGGGTCAACCATATCAGGTAAGGTTTACTTTCTAGATGGTAGCTTGGTAAAATGCAAGATATGTTTGACCAGAGATGGGATCACTGCTGTTTGATTGATATCAGTGAGTATTAATGCAAGATCTCCACATACCTGGGCTTTAGCCTACGTGAGTGGATGGCAATAACTAAGAGAATGACACCTGCACCAAGACATAGACCGTCAGATGTAATATGATCCTGGGTATATGTCCACATCTGGCCGCAAAGGCATCTGATACCTTCGTCTATCCAATGATAAAGTGTTCGAGAATTTACAACCCTTCCATGAATGATTCATCTGTCATGTTCTCTTTCGTGAATGTGACTGAGAAGTCCACATCATAGATCCTTCAAGGTTGCCGTGCATGTTGATAGTGTTGTTAAGAAGGTGTATGTTCTGTTGGTGTTCATTCGTCGGAGTCGTGAGTTCAAGAGCCGCGAGGTAATGTTGCAGCTCAGTCGAACTCTAGTTAGACCACACTTGGAGTATTCTGTTCAATTCTGATCGCCTCATCATAGGAAGGATGTGGAAGCTTTAGAGAGGGTGATTCACAAGGACGCTGCCTGGATTAGAGAGCATTTCTTATGAGGATAGGTTGAGTGAGTTAGGGCTTTTCTCTTTGGAGAGTAGGAGGATGAGTGGTGACTTGATGGAGGTGTACAAGATCATAAGAGGCACAGATAGAGTGGACAGGCAGACACATCTTCCCGGAGCTAAAATGGCTAACACGTTGGGGCATAATTTCAAAGTGATTCAAGTAAGTTAGAGGAGGATGTCAGAGGTAATCATTTCACACAGAGAGTGGTGGGTGCGTGGAACTCACTTCCGTCAGAGGTCGTGGGGCCAGATACATCTGGGACATTTAAGAGATTCTTAGATAGCCACATGAATGACAGGAAAATAAATGGAGGGCTATGTGGGCGGGAATGGTTAGATAGATATCAGAGCAGGATAAAATATCGGCACAACATTGTGGGAGGAAGGGACTGTCCTATGCTGTAATGTTCCATGTTCAATGTTGTATGTAGACCTGACATTTCCCACTCTCAGTCCGGTGGAGAGTTCAACCGAGACAGTTAGCTTTGTTGGGAATCTGAGTGTCCAGACCAGGAACGAAATCAGAAACCTCGGGTAATAATTAACATTTCAGGCGGCATCTATGGAGAGAAAAACAACTTGCCCAAGATTTAACCTCCTAGGATGGTCAGTTGTAGTGCACAGTATATATAGAACTTTGGCCAGTCCTGGGAATTCGGCTGCGTAAGGATGAACCTTAACATGTTAGCCGAGGATATATTCTCTGAATATCCGTCACAAGTAGTGTCCACGAACTACCTTGGTCTTTAGTTCGGTCTTTCCAACCATACGTTCTCCAGGAGTTGGTAAACAGAAGAAATTTGGTGTGTATCATTGCGGCCCAGAATGAAAGCTAAGAGCAGTGTTCTTAAATTACGAAGCGACTCTGCTTATCTAAGACCCCATCACTCTCTGCAAAATTCCTGTCTCAGATTTACCTTCTCAATTCACATCACTCGGGACAGCATCGCTTTGTTAACATCTCACTTCACATGCCACGACCATAATTGAAGAGAATATTTGCAACTATTGAAGAGAATATTTTCAACATGCTGAAAATAAATCCGAAGCGCATGCGTGTAACATTTGTCTCTGCAGCGCTGTCCACGATTGAGTCGTGTGATGCTGATCATCGATGTCCGTATTTATAGTGTGTTTGTGTAAATGTGCAGAGAAACTGAGTATTGGAAGTGATTCTGGAATTTCCCTTTTCAGTGGCAGCAGAATATCTCAGTTGGGAGATCGTTAATCTGAAGATCTCCAGGGCCTGGGATCAATCTCGGGTTTCGGCTCCGATGCATATCTCATTAAATCTTAAAGTTCCGGTGCGTGCTGAAGGTTTTACGGGTGACGCAACAGGCAGCGCTGGCGCCTTGCGACTTCAATATTGACCCCCAGTCTTGCACGGGCACGGTGGGAATAAAGGCCTGGCTCCGTGCTCAGTGACTGCCTCATCATGATGGACCACGTGTGCAGGAAATGTTTGCAAATGACGGTCCAGAAGGTCTGCATTTCCCAGCTTGAGGGGCAGCAGGAGTTATTGCGGTTATTGAGGAGATGGAGCGTTCACCCTCTGATGTGCATTCCATGAGTTCTCGATTTGCTGCGGCCCATGGATATCCCGGGAGAGCTATCGGAGCACATCCGTAATTCACGCTGTGTGCTACTCGCAAACAATGTGAATGATGTCGCCTTGAATGTGCGCAGTCGGGAGCAAGGCATCATGGGACAAAGGACATCACAGAAGAGGCAGGTAGGAACACAGATGAAGATGTCGCCGTACAGGTCAAAGGGCAGCTCTGCAAACGTCAACTCAGGTGTCAAGTATTGATACATTGTCTGAACGTTAAATGTCGATTGCCTCCACAAACATTGCCGGACCTTCTGAGCTCCTGCAACAGTTTTAATTTTGCTCCAGATTTCGGCATCTGCAGTGTCTTGTGTCTCACCTCAAGTCTCTGTTGGTGTGCTGACACTGCTGCATCTGAAAGGACATAACTGAATGGAGGCAGGGAATTTTGTTTGGAGTTTATGTGTAGGAGTGGCCCGAAAGTTGCAATTCCCCTCAGTGCAAAGCAGTGGGAAGGAGGGAACAGAGAGTCTTCAGTCATACGTGCAGCAATTGCGAAAATCAACATCGGCTTACTGGTGAAGGGACCCCTGTGTTCTGGGAAATAGTTAATATCAATTATAATATTACCAATTAGCAAATCATCACTGTAAAACCATTCAGACTTAATCACAGTGTCCATGAATCTCCACAAGGTGATTACCGAATGTAATACCGGAAAGTATGTTCGGTAGTTCTGAATTCCGACACCTTTTCTTCATACGACGTCAAAAATTGTGCCACACAGAATAAAACGTTTCCATTCGCTCCGTTCTCTGTTGCTGTTGATTGGCTCATTTGAAATCAGTGGAGGAAAATAAAATATTTCTCCTGACATAATCTCTCTTCAGGAGCAACGTTGATGTGTTGTCCTTACCTGGTCAATGGTTCTGTCCATCTCTAAATAATTTCGAAAGCCCTTTCTGAGCTGCTGTCTCTGGATCCAGGCGTTAACGAGTTCCAGAGCTGGATTTATGCCCGTCCCGTTTTCAGGCTTTTGCAGCTTCTGTCCGATGGGAGGCGAGAGAAGAGAGAACGCCCGGGTGGGTTGGGTCTTTGATTAAGTTTGCTGGTTTAACGACGCAGCGAGGTGTAGACAGAGTCCATAGAAGGGAGTCTGGTTCTCTTGATGTGCTGAACTGTGTCCATAACTCCCTGCAGTGTATTTGGTCTCGGGAAGAGCAGTTGCCATACTAATCCGTGATGCATCCCGATAGCATTCGTTCTATGGTGCATCATTATAAAATCGTGATGTAACGCGAGCAGTTTAAAAAGCGAAAAAACAACTTCGGCAGTTTCATTTTCGGGTCGTTTCGGCGAACATCGGACTTCGAAGCAGCGAAGTTGGGTCCAGTTCACAGCAGGGTCCACTTCATATCCAACGGGCAGCGTAGGAGCGGGCAGTGGAGTGCGAGGGAGCAGAGTGTTTGGGCTTTGGCTCAATGGGCTTAGGCGGTAGAGCGGCGAGGCGGGATCCAGTTATTTATCATTCTCTTCGGCATCAAGAGGCGGGGGCCATCTGCAACAACACCTGAGGAGCTGGTAAGTAAGAGTAAGGTTTTCTGTTATTATTGTAGGTTTTTAAGTAGACTAGAGTTACGTAGGAAAAAAACTATTTCAGATGGAGGGCATGGCGATATGCTGCAGCTGCTTGATGTGGGAGCCAGTGGACCCTACTGTGGTGCACAGTGAGCACATCTGCAGTAAGTGTTTGAAGCTGGAGGAACTTCGGCTCAGAATTAATGAGCTGGAGTCGCAGCTTCAAACAGAGCGGAGCATCAGGGAGGGAGAGAGATACGTAGATTCTGTGTATCGGGAGGCAGTGATCCACTTAGAGCAGGTACTTATACGGTACAGGAGGCAGAGAGGTGGGTGACTGTCAGGGGATAGAAAAAGAATGGGGACAGGCAGACAGCGCAGAGGACCCCGGAGGCTGTTCACTCAGTAACAGGTTTTCTGCTTTGGATGCATCTGAGGGGGATGACTTACAGGGATCAAGCAGCAGAAGCCAGGTCTCTGGCACTGGGACTGGTTCTGCTGCTCAGAAGGGAAGGGAGGTGAAGAGAAGGCAATAGTGATAGGGGACTCGATTGTCAGGGAAACAGATAGGAGGTTCTGTGGACATGAGCGAGAATCCCGGATGGTATATTGCCTCCCAAGTGCCAGTGTCCGGAATGTCTCTGATCGAGTCCACAGCATTCTCGAGCGGGATGGAACGCAGCCAGAAGTCGTGGTATTTGTTGGTACTAACGACATAGGTAGGAAGGGGGATGAAGTCTTGAAAAGGGAGTTTAGGGAGCTCGGCAAAAGGCCGAAGAACAGGACCTCAAGGTTAGCGATCTCAGGATTGTTGCCAGTGCCACAGGAACGCGAAGGTAAAAATAAGATGAGATAGCAGTTGAATGCGTGGATGAGGAGTTGGCGCAGGGGACAAAGATTTAGATTTTTGGATCATTGGGATCTTTTCTGGACAAGGTGGGAGCTGCACAGAGTGGATGGGTTACACCTGAACTCGATGGGGAGCAATATTCTTGCATCAGGTTGGCTAGTGTGCTTAAACCAGTTTGGGAGGGGGAAGGGAACCGAAAGGATAGGTCAGTGGAAGAAGTGCCTGGAGTAAAATAAGATCTAACATATAAGGAGGCTTTGAGGAAGGAGAAGCAGAGTATAGGGTATAAAAGTAGAAAGGTGTATGGGCGAAAGTGCATTTACTTCAATTCAAGTAGGATCAGAAATAAGGGGGATGAAATGAGAACTTGTATAAATACATGGAACTATGATATTGTGGCTCTTGCAGAGACTTGGCTGTCACCAGCGCAGGAATGGATACAGAATATTCCTGGATTTTATTGTATTTAAAAGGGATGGGGGGAGGGAGAAGAGGAGGACGGGTGGCGCCATTGTTCAGGGACACTATTACAGCTGCAGAAAGGGTGGATAACGTAGAGGCATCCTCTCTAGAGTCAATGTAGGTGGAAGTTAAGAACAGGAAAGGAGCAGGTACCCTACTGGGAGTATTCTATAAGCCCCCCGACAGCAGCAAAGATCGTGAGGAGCAGATTGGGAGCAGGTTTTGGAAAAGTGCAAGAATAACATGGTTAATATCATGGGAGACCAACTTCTCAAATATTGATTGGCACCTGCTTAGTACCAAAGGTTTAGACGGGACAGAGTTTGTTGAGCGTGTCCAGGACGGATTCCTGTCACAGTATGTTGACAGGCCGACGAGAGGGAATGCCAAATTAGATCTCGTATTTGGTAATCAACCGCGTCAGGTTACAGACCTTTCAGTAGGGGAGCATTTGGGGGACAGTGACCACCGCTCCATAACTTTTACCAATGTCATAGACAAGGATAATAACAAAGAGAACAGGAAGATATTTAATTGGCGAAGAGCAAATTATGGGGCTATAAGGCTAGAACTAGACAGTGTGCATTGGGATGACTTTTTGATGGGAAATGTACTATGGAGACGTGCTCGTTCTTCAGGGATCTCTTGCAGGATGTTAGGGCACGGTAGCGTAGCGGTGAGCGCGGCGCTATTACAGCGCCAGCGATCGGGGTTCGAATCCGTCGCTGTCTGCAAGTAGATAGTACGTTCTCCCGTGTCTGTGTGGATTTCCTCTGGGTGCTCCGCTTTCCTACCACATTGCAAATACGTACGGGTATGTTAATGTGGGTTTAAAATGGGCGGCGCGGACTCTTTGGGCCAGATGGGCCTGTTACCATGCCGTAAATACAATTTAAAAAAATAAAATAAAAATAAATTTTTCTCGGTTAGACAGAGAAGGAATGGCAGGGCGGAGGAGCCATGGGTGACAGGAGAGGTGGAACAACTAGTTAGGAAGCAGTAGGCAGCATGCATAAAGTTTAGGAAGCGAGTATTAGATAGGCCTCTTGAGGAATATTGGGTAGCAAGGAAGGAACTTAAGAAGGGGCTGATGAGAGCAGGAAGAGGACATGAAAAGGCCTTGGCGAGTAGGGTTAAGGAAAATCCCAAGGCTTTATTCACTTACGTGAAAGGCAGGAGGATGACGATAGTGAATGTTGGTCCGATTAAAGACAAAGGTGGGAAGATGTGTCTGGAAGCTGTGGAAGTGGGTGAGGTACTCAATGAACACTTCTCTTCAGTGTTCACCAAGGAGAGGGGCCTTGATGACGCTGAGGACAACGTTGGAAAGGTTAATGTTCTGGAGCATGTAGATATCAAGACAGAGGATGTGTTGGAGCCGTTAGAAAGTATTAGGGCATAAAAGTCCCCGGGGTTTGACGGAATATTCCCCTGGCTGCTCCGCAAAGGAGGAGATCGCTGAACCGTTGGCTAGGATCTTTGAGTCCTCGTTGTCAACGGGAATGGTACCGGAGAATTGAAGGGGGACAGATGTTCTCACTTTATTCAGAAAAGGAAGTGGGGATAGTCCAGGATATTATAGACCAGTGAGCCTAACGTCTGTGGTGGGCAAGCTGTTGGAAAAGAATCTTGAAGATAGGATTTATGGGAAGTTAAAGAATCATGGGCTGATCAGGGACAGCCAGCATGGCTTTGTGAAGGGAAGATCATGTCTCACAAGCGTGACAAGGCTCTTTGAGGAGGTGACCAAGAAGATTGATGAGTGTAGTGCAGTAGATGTGTTCTATTTGGATTTTAATAAAGCATTTGACAAGGTTCCACATGGTAGGCTTCTTCAGAAGGTCAAAGGGCATGGTATCCAGGCAGGCTTGGCCGTGTGGATTCATGATTGCCGTGCCTGTAGCAGAGGGTTGTGGTGGATGGAGTGCATTCGGATTGGAGGTTTCAGACTAGCGGTGTCCCACAAGGCTCGGTTATGGTACCTCTGCTTTTGTGATTTCTGTTCATGGCCTGGATGAGGGGATGGAAGGGTGTGATGGCAAGTTTGCAGACGACACAAAGGTTGGTTGTGTTGTGAAGAGTGTGGAGGACTATGGAAGATTGCATAGGGACATTGATAGGATGCGGAACTGGGCTGAGATGGAGTTCAATACGGAGAAGTGTGAGGTGGTTCAATTTGGAAGGACAAACTCCAAAGTGGAGTACAAAGTTAATGGCAGGATTCTGGGTCTTGTGGAGGAACAGGTATCTTGGGGTTCATATCCACAGACCCCTGAAAGTTGCCTCACAGGTGGATATTGTAGTTTATAAAGGTTATGGTATGTTAACTTCCCTAAGTCCTGGGGTCGAGTTTAAGAGCCGAGAGGTGATGATGCAGCTCCACAAAGCTCTGGTTAGACCACCCACTTGGAGTACTGTGTCCAGTTCTGGTTACCTCATTATATGAAGGATATGGAAGCGTTGGAAAGGGTGCAGAGGAGATTTACCTGGATGCTGCCTGGATTAGAGAGTATGGATTATGAGGAGAGCTAAAGGAGCTAGGGCTTTACTCTTTGGAGAGGAAGATGAGAAGAGACATGATGGAGGTATACAAAATATTAAGAGGAATAGATAGAGTAGACAGCCAGCGCCTCTTTCCCAGGGCACCAATGCTCAATACAAGAGGCCATGGTTTTAAAGTAATGGGTTGGAAGTTCATGGGAGACAGAGGAAGGTTCTTTTTACCCAGAGAGTGGTTGGGGCATGGAATATGCTGCCTGGGGTGGCGGTTGAGTCAGCTACATTGGTCAAATTCAAGGGATTACTAGATTAGCATATGGAGGCATTTAAAATACAGGTATTTATTGGGGGCAAGGGGTTAGATAGTTTTCAGGCGAGGTTTAAAGGTAGTCACAACATTGTGGGCCGAAGGGCCTGTATTGTGCTGTACTTTCTATGATTCTATGATCAACACATAATTCCAAATGTCTTTAACTTCCTGTGGAAATCAATCAGGTTGTGCACACCTGGTCATTGGGACTGCGGGATTGGATCAGGACAGAGCATTGTAGGTGTTCACGCCTCGGAACCTAAAGCTCTCGACGCTGTCGACCTCAGAACCTTTGCTCTAAAGTGGAGCGTGTTCACTGCCGCCCTTGCTGAAGTCAATAGCCTGCTTTTTTGTTTTGCTGACATTGAGGGAAATATTATTGTCATGAAATCATGCCACGTTGCTCTCTATCTTCTTCCTTCACTCCGATACAACATTATTTCATATTCTGCCCACGACGCTGGAGTCATTTGCAAACATGCATATGGAGTTAAAGCAGAATATGGCGAAGCAGTCGCTTGTCTACTGGGAGTAAAGTTTAGGGATTATGACCAGCCTTGTGTGGCATCAATGTTTAGGATAATCGAGGCGGATGTGTTTCTGCTTATCCATCGTGATTGCCAGGAAATCAACGATCTAGTTGCAAAGGGAGAGTTTCAGTCCCATTTCTGGGAGTTTGGAATTACATATTAAACGCGGAGCTATAGTAAATACGGTTGTCTTACGTAGATATTTTTCAAATCCAGATGCTTCAGAAATGAGTGCAGAGTCGGGAAGATAGCGCAGGGTGTGGATCGGATTCGGCGAGAGGCGAATTCCATTGGGTCGAGGTTGCCTCGGAGGCTGGAGTTGATGTTTGCCATAACCAGCCTATCGAAGTAAAATATGTGATTACATTGGCCGGGAATCAAAACAGGGCCGCCCGCGTTGCAGGCGAGAATTTTACCACTGAACCTCCACTGCAACTCATTACTGAGGTTTCCGTAGACTCCGTGAGCAGAATTTCACTCCCCAAACTATTTTTAGATTTCTTTTGGAATTTGAATCGTTGTCAGATAGGACTGCCCACCAGCAAATCTGTGCTGAATTTTCTTGTACACTCCTTGACTACCCGTTTGTAGATTATTCCCGCCCTCCGGATTTCTTCAATGACTTATAACCTCTTACGTTAGACTGATAAGGCTGTGATTGCACGGATGTTCCCCGCTGTCCTCATTAACAAAGGTCCGACATTTCCTAAACTCCAGATATCCGGCAACTCAGCAGAGGGCAGTGACGATTTCCGAAAATCTGTTGTGGCACCAGCAAATTCGTCGCCTCCCTCCCACAGCATCCTTGGAGACATCTCATTAGATACTGGGTATTCACGGTTGTATCGGCTGGGACACCCAATACATTCGTACTTCTTCTGATGAATGCAAAGATATCTTCCTTGGTCCTTGACGGGTTCTGCGGTCCGGATTCTAGATGAAGGGTCTCAACCCGAAATGTTGACTTCCCATTTATGTCCATTGATGCTGCCCGATTGTTCAGTTCCTCCAGTGCTCTGTTCGTGGACCCTGACTCTTTGTCTGATTACCATATTACTGCAATAGAAATACAAATTATTCTTTTTAATCCTGTCTGCAAGGATATTTCGTGCCACCTCTTGTACCATGACTTCCATGCTTCTATTCCTACCCCCGGATATGAAGGCCAACTTCCTATCATCAATACTTCCCTCCTCGATCCAGTTCACTACTTCTTCAAGTATCTGAATGAATTCAGTCAGATAGAAATCCCACCAGCAAAGCCATGCTGACTTTCCTAAACAATCCTTCATTCTCGAAGTGCAGATTATTGCTGTTGCTCACCATTTTTTTGTCCGTAACTTCCTTGCCACCAAACTCAGTTCGTAATTGTGGGCCAACCCTGGCATGGAATTACCTGACGTGTCCATGCTCTCCTTCTTTAATGGAGGCGGTGCATTTCCTGAACTCTAGTCATCCAGCACCTCACCTGTGGCCAGCGATGAGCAAAAAAAACACAAATCTCTGTCAGGGCCCGAGTAATCTCCTCCTTTGCCTCCCAACTGTTACATATTGTCAGATATTGGGTATATATTCTCCTCCGTACTTTCTGAGACATCCAATACAATCACTTTTTTAATGTCAATATGCCCCGGAATACCCTTGCTCCCCTTCCTGAAATCTGCAATCCTCTTCACTGAGTACCAAACAGATATATTCATCTGCTATCTGCCACAATACTTTGGAGCATGCGCAGGTTACCCATTCGGTCCTTCATGGGCCTTCCTCTTTTCTGGTGACCATGTTGCTGGAATATACAAATAAACTGTCCTGGGATTTTCTTTAATCTTGTCTGCCAGGGATATTTCGTGCCACCACTTTGCTCTCCCATTTTTACTCATTCACCTCTCGCCGATCATACACATTCCATGTGCCTGAAAGGCTTCATCGATCTTCAGTTCTCCATACCTGTCCTGTGCTTCGTTATTTTTATTATTAAACTCTCGATGTTCCTTGATATCCCAGGTTCCAAGACGCCCTTACATTTCAGTCCTACCGGAACACGTTGGTATTTAACTCTCACTATATCAGTTTTACAAAAACTCTCATTCGTCGGATGTAGATTCATCCAAAGTAGTGGTTCTCAGCCTTCTCTGGCATTTCCTGCTAATTGCATTGAAATTGACCTTCATCCAGCACAGGAAGTTTGTTCATGGATCTCGGTCATCCTTCTTCATAACTACCTTGAAACAGGGACAATTATGGTCCCCATCTACAGAGTGCTTGCCACTGACGCTGTATCCCGGCTTTCATTCCTCCGTAAGAGCTCTGGTACTGCCCCTCCTCCAGTAAGACCAATCTACAAACTGACCCTAAAAGCCCATATGAAGGGTCTTTCCCCACAAGACCGACTGTCCATTCCCCTCCCAGGTACTGCATGACGCGCTGAGATCCGCCAGCATAATGTTCGTTGTTCCAGAATCCAGCGTCCATCGTCTACTGAGTCCCCAGATCAAAAATCTTCCCTGGATGTGTTTAGAATATTCTGCCCCATCCCAGGCCTTTGAAACTGAAATGGCCCAGTTGACATTAGGGTCATTTACACCGCCTGTTCGTCTTTCACCTCCCATGGTTTGCCAACCAATCTGCTCGACTACATCCCACTCACAGTTTGGATTCGTGCAGCCTACTTTCATAATGGGTTCACCGTTTTTTCTTAATTTCCAATCTCCACTCTTAGGTCTTCATTTCAGAATGTTGTACTGCAGTTCTAGTCTACTGAATTCATATTGCAATGCACCCTCCTACTTGATTTTGTGTAACAACTGTGCTAAACCTTGGTGAGGCCACATTTGGAATAATGTGTTCAGTTCTGGTCGAACACTGCAGGAAGGATGTGTAGGCTTTTAGATGGTGCAGAATAGTTTCATCAGGATTTTGTTTGGATGGGAGAGTATCAGATGTAAGTAGATATTGCAGGCATTTGGATAGTTTTCTCTGGATATTCCGAGGCTAAGGGGACACCTGATAGAAGTGTATAAATTACAAAAGTCGTCGACAGGGCAGAGAGACAGAGACTTTTTCGCAGGACGGAAATCTCAAATCATTGATGACATGTTTTTAATGTGACGGGCGGGGGAGATTTAAAGAAAATTTGCGAGCCACGTTTTAACAAGTGGTAGGCGCCAGAAGCACGCAGCCAGTGGAGGTGGTAAAAGTAGATGCTTTGGAAAGTTTTAAGAACCTGTTGGACAGACAAGTAAAAGGCAAGGAATACAGGGGCACGGACTCAGCAGGCCAGGCAGAACACGTGGAGAAAAGCAGGCTGTCAACGTTTAGGGCTAGGATCCGTCATCAGGACCTTCTTGATTTTCTCCCCGGATGCTGTCTGGTCTGTTGTGTTCCTCCATCATCATGGTGTTTTTCATCTAGATTCCTGCATCTGCAGTCCTTTGTTTCTCTCTGGGACTAACGTTTCGGCACACACTAGAAGGTCCTGTTTCTGTGCTGTAGTGTTCTATGGTTCGATGGTTCCATGGCACAAATGAGCCGATCTTGTGCTGCATTGCTGTCTGTTTTATGTTCATTACTGCGCCCAGCACGTCTATCCCATATGCAGCTACGGATAGCTGATTGATGTTCAAGCGAGTCAGACAGCACGGCGACTGAAGAAAACACGCGTCCGTTTTGGCGGCTGACGTTGAGCACCCATAAAGCAACAGGATTTGAACAGAACATAACAAACAGAACGGTGGTGATTGACTTCTCTCTCTCAATCTCATTGTGTGTGTGTGTGTGTGCGCGCGCGCTCGCTTGTGTGTATGTGTGCGAGTGCGTGTGCGAATGAGTGTGTGAGTGTGTGTGTGAGTGTGGGTGAGAGTGTGGGTGCGAATGAGTGTGGGTGAATGTGTGTGTGTGAAGGACGACGGGCACAGAGATACTATGTCGCTCAGCATCAAATCAAAGGATCATTCGACGGAGTAACAGGCAGTTCGGCCCATCAATCCAGTCTGACCGTCGTGTAACTCACTGCACGAATCCAAGTTACGAGCACTTGGTGGATGGACTGTCATAATTTGACAATTCGGAGAGCAGTTATTTCTTTTGTTGAAAACGATTTCCTCAACATCCATGCAGACTTCCAACGAAAAACCCTTGAATTTCCAACGGTAGATTATTCCTGGTCTTCGGATATTTTTCCATTCAGTTCATTTAGACTGACAGGCCTGTAATTGTCCGGCTAATCCTTTTGACCTTCTCAAGCCGGCCTACGAGACCTTCGGTACTTATTCACCTTAATAACTGTTAAGGCAACTAATGTTTTTTTTATGTGACATGCTCAGAATATCCACCTGAACTCTGAAATCTGCAAGTACAATATGTTTGTCCTCACTAAATACAATCTAAATATAAATACAACATGTGAGGTTCGGTGAACTGAACTCAGACAGGTCCTTTGAGGAATAATGGAGGCCGGGAAATATTCAAGAAAGAATTCCGGGGGGGGGGCGAGTGCAAACGGGGACATGAGTTGCCCTCGCAAGGCGAATTAAAGAGAATCCCAAGGTATTTTATACCGAGAATAAAAAGAAGCTAACACCGCAGTGGTTCGTATCACTTTAGGCGAAACAGTGGGAAATTATGCTTGAAGTCACAGGATGAAGGCGAGACTAAATGAGTACCTTCCGCCGGTATGCAGGTGGAGGACAGTGAGATCTGTGTGGGGGTTAGAATATAAGAGGGCATTTTGAGATAAAGAAGCAGGTGATCTTGGGTCTCACGATAAGCATTAGGCCTCAGGGCCTGATGTGATCGATGCCGGGATATTGACAGAGTCCACAGAGGAGATTTATGGGGCTTTGACGAAGATCTTTGTGTCCCCTCTATCACGTGGTCCGTGTCCCTCTATCACATGATCCGTGCCCCTCTGTCACATGGTCTGTGCCCCTCCATTCCCCCTTTGATCAGGAGTCTTTCTAAATGCTTCCTGAACGTTATCATCGTGTCTGTTGTTAACACCTCTCCTGCTGGCGCGTTCCAGGTAGATGTCACTCTTTGTAAAAAGTTTGGCTCTCAAATCTCCTTGAAAATCCTCTCTCACTTTAAAGCAGTGCCGCCGTAGTTGGCATTTTCACGCTGGCAAGAAGACTCTGACCATCTACCTTGTCTCTGTCTCTTATAATGTTCTACATTTCCATCAGTTCACCCCCGCACCCCCCCCCCCCCAGCCTCCGTCGCCCCAGAGAAAACAATCCAAATGTGTGCAATATTTTCTTGTTGCTGATATTCCCTAATCCAGGTAAAATCCACGTGAACCTCCTCTGCATCGACTCCAAAAGCCACAGTAGAACTAAACACAGTATTGAAAAGCCGGCCTAACAAAAGTTTAATACAGCTGGAACTTGAGTTGTCAAATGTTGTGCTCAATGCCCCAGCTAAAGAAGAAAATCACGCCGTTCACCTTCTTTGCCACCCTATTCACTTGTGTTGTCGCTTTCAGCGAGGTCTGAATTTGCGCCACTCTATCCCTCTGTACATGGACGGTTCGAGGCGCCCTAACATTTACTGAATACTTTTCTCTTGCATTTGACCCCCGAAATTCACCAGTTCGGATTTATCGGATTTTACTCCATCCGCCCTTTTTGGGCCGGAATTTCCTGCTGATTTATGTAAATGAGGCTGTGCCGACCATGATGCCTGACTGTACTGACCCCACGGGCCGGCATAAATTGCATATCCGTGCTTATTCAATTTCCTATTCAGTTTCGCCTTAAACGTTGTTATTTTTCCAGTCCCCACTTCCTTCTATGACAGCTTTTTCCCGATACCAAGTGTTCTGTGTGTGAAAAACATATCCTCAGATTCCCAATATACCTGCTCCCTCTCACCTTAAACAAATGCGGGATAATTTAAGAGAACCCTACCATGGGAAACAGAGTCTGGCTATCGACCATACCCATGTCTCTAATAATGATACTGTCTGTATCTACATCATGTCATCTCCCAGTCTCCTTCCATACAGAGACATCACACATATCCAACCCAATCTATCCCCATAAATCTTTGAAACCTTAACTGAATACTTTTAATTTGTATTCGCTGACGAGACACACGTTGCAGTTGCAGATTTCATATAGTGGGTGGATATTCTGAGCAAGTTACCGTTAAAACGAGAATATATTACATGATTTAGCGGGCATAAAACTCAAAAAATGTCCATGTCCTGATGAGATTACATACCATGCCGATTTGAGGAACAAAGAAGGAGATTGATGGTGATCTGACGGAGATATGTGTTTTTCAATCTTCCTTATATACAGGTGAGGTGCCAATACCCGGCATTCAGCAAATCTGGCGCATTTGTCGGGAACTACAGAACCATTAGCCGGACAATAATAGGCCTGTCGGTGTTCAGATAAAGTCTGGTAAAAATCCAATGAACAGGGAGAACTTACTCTTAGAAATTCAAAGTTGTTATTCAGTGAAAGTCAGCATGAATTTGAGGGATGGAGATTGTAGAAAAATAACCTGATACATATTGTTGAGAACAAAATTGTTTTGAACAAAATGGACAGAAGAATGCTCTCTGAATTATCAAGATGTCAAAGGCTAACGACCAAGAGTTGGTAATTTGGATTTGAATGTAGGGTCACATGACGATCATAACGGATTGATGGACCGAAGTTCTGATACTCCTGCGAATGATTATTCGATGTGCTGATACTCTGACCGAACGCCGATGTGCCGCTTCTTCCTTACATCGAGAAACACATTGGGGAAGCGAGAAAGAGAGGTGGGGGAAGAGAGGGAGAGACAGGGAAACAGTGAGAGAAACAGAGAGATCGACTGAGAGAGAGAGAGACAGAGACAGAGACATACAACGACAAGGGAAACAGAGAGAGCGAAAGGAAGAGACAGAGAGTGAAACAGAGGGGATGCAGTGGGAGGGATAAAATAATATACTCCGTTCTCTTTGTTAAGTATTAAGTAATGTTTATTGTTAAATATTAGCCGCTGAAAGGTCGCCGTCTTATCATCATTTGCAATGCTAGCTGATACGCTGGAACACGATTCTACCATCCGGAACTGCTTATGGGAACATAAATGATTACAGTCGACAGACTCAGTGTAAAGTGACGCAGAACTACCAAGACAACGTTCCGGGAGATACAAACGTCAGCTGTAATCATGCATGGAATAAAAGTAGAGGATGCATTGCAATCTTGATACATAGACCATCAGTGTAGCAATGAATGTGGAACAATAATGAACCGGAACAGCTATTTTTTCCCACCATGACTGCGCCGACGATATTGTCCATCTAACCAATGCCCTCTGGCTGCACATGGCCCATGCCCTTCTTTCACATGGTCCGTGCCCCTCTATAACATGGTCGACAGCATTCTTCAGGAAGAGAACGAACAGCCAGAGGTCGTTGTACACATTGGTAGCAACGAAAGTGACAGGAAAAGGATTACATCCCGATGAGGAAATGTAGGTGGTTATGAAGGCAGCTAAAAGGCATTATCTCAAAGGTGTAATCTGTGTATTGTTGTCTGTTCCGTGCACCAGTGAATTTCGGAATATATAGCAGACAAATGCGTGGATAAAGAGTTGGTGCCTGGTGCAGGGTTTCAGATTTGTGGATCACTGGGATCTCTTCATGGGAACGTATGTACTATACAAAAGGGACGGGTTGCATCGAACTTCAGAGGGACCATTGTCCTTGCGGGCTGGTTTGCTGGATCTTTTGGGGAGGGTTCAGACGCGGTTGGCAGAGGAATGGGAACTGGAGTGTTCGGTCAGATGGTGGAGCATTTGGTGGAAAGTCAGATGCAATGTGCATAGAGACTTTGAAGAAGGACGGGCAGTGGGTTGGCACAAACGCAGTCAGTTGGATGGGTTGAAACAGGTTTACTTCAATGCCAGAGGTATTAAGAATAAAGGTCACGAACTTAGAGCATTGATCAGTACGTGGAAATACTATAGAATCATAGAACAGTACGGCACAGTACAGGCCCTTCGGCCCACCATGTTGTGCCGCCCATAAAACCACACCTAAGACTATCTAACCCCTTCCTCCCACACATCCCTCTCACTTAACCTACTTACCTACGATGTTGCGGACATTACAGAGTCTTCGCCGTCGGAGGGCAGGATCGGCTGCTTGATGTTCCACGGTTTAGATGTTTCAAACGGGATAGGGCGGAAGGTAAAAGAGCGTGGAAATTTCATTGCCGATCAGGGACGGTATCACACCTGCAGAATGGGTGACGTCGGGGAGGGATCGGCAACTGAGTCATTACGGGTGGAAGTCACAAACAGGAAAGAAGCATTCGTTCTGGTGGGAGCATTTTGTAGGTCCCCAAATATCCACCGGGTCACTGAGGGCCAGATAAGTCGGCAGATTTTGGAAAGGTGCAAACATAACAGGCTTGTTGTCATCGGAGATCTCAAATTCCCTCATATTGATTGGTATCTCCATAGTGCAAAAGGTTGATATGGGGCAGAATTTGTTAGTTTTGTCCAGAAAGGATCACTTGTACAGTATAAGAACAGGCCGATCAGAGGAAGGGCCATACTGGACCTAGTACCAGGTAATGAACCTGGTTAGGTGACAGATTTCTCGGTAGGCGATCACCTCGGAGAGACGCACCACATGTCTATGACTTATAAAATAAGATAGCCATGGACAAGGATAGAAGCAGAAAACATGGGGAAAATTTTAATTGGGAGAGGGCTAATTACGACGGGATTAGGCAGGAACTTGAGAACGTAAACTGGGAGCAGATGTTCTCAGGTAAAAAGCACAGCAGAAACTTGGAGGTTCTCTGGGGAACACTTGCATGGAGTTTTGGATAAGTTTGTCCGACTGAGACAGGGAAAGAATGGTCACATGGTTGACAAGAGAGGTGAAACATTTAGTCAAGAGGAAGAAGGAGGCATACTTAAGGTTCAGGTGGCAAAGGTCAGGCTGGGCTCTTGCCAATTATAATGTAGTTTGGAAGGAGACTGAGAAGAGACTTAGGAAAGCTGGAAGGGGACACAGGAAGGCCTTGCCGAGTAGTATTAAAGAAAACTCCAAGGCATTCTACACAAACATGAAGAACAGGAGGATGATAAGTGAGGCAAGAACCACTCAGGTATAATGGGGCGAAATCTATCTGGAGGCGGAGGAGGTACGGGAGGCCCTTAATGAATATTTAGCTACAGTGTTCACAAGGGAGAAGGACTTTGACGAATGTGAGGTCAGTGTCGGACAGGTTCATGTGCTGGAGCACATTGAGGGTAAAAGGAGTTTGTGCTGGGGCCTCTGGCAACATTAGCATAGGTATGTCCCCGCGGTCAGACGCGATATACCCGAGGTTATGAAATGCTGGAATAATGAGGAAGAGGCGAGAAATTCGGTCCGTTCAAGAGCTAAATTGGTGCCAGTATGTGTTAAGAGATTCCAGCTGACAGAAATATACTCATCGCGTAATCATTCTGTGTTATAGGGAGAAACAAACTGAGGAGCGTCTGATGCATGGCTGCTCTATCAGCGTCTGTATTGCGCGGCAGGAAAAGAGGAAAGATGATTTGTGAACGGGGTTGATGTTCAGTGAGTGGACATATTTTCCAATCGTTCAATTTCTAATTTCGACTGTTTACTATAAATAGAAATGAAGTTTTTTGTGTGTTCTGTTGACAAACAAAAAACATTGATCTGTATCCTGACTTGCTGTTATTAATCCTCGTAAATCTGATGCGCAATGTTGTCCCATGGGAGTTATCGCTGAGCTATTTACGGAGCTCCCTGCATTCTGCCAGTTCACACAACCAGCACTTCGGATTCTGTACACTACACCGTGACCAATTACAGAGGTTATACAATACTTTCCGGGAGCTTTTATGAAATTATTCGGAGAGTTATATGGATGCAGAAAATATTTCAGATTATACAGAAGATGTATTATCCTCTACTCGTAACTGTTGGTGTTCCTTGTAAGTTTGAACGGTTGCATGTCAACTCCAAGAATCAGGTTTTAGTGTAACAATTATTTTGCACCACAGAATTTAGAGCATGATGCAAGTACACTTGTTGACTCCACGGCAGGGCACTGAATAGTAGCATTTGAAAATACTGCCAGATGCAGTCAGTTCCTCCATGAATTATCGACATTCAGTGCAACTGATCCGCGTTTGCCTGTTTCAGTCTGCGCTCGGACGTCAGTACATGAGACATTGTCATCAAGAATTAAAAGTTGCATTTTGCGGTGGAATCAAAGATATTCCCAGTGAATGCTTCGGAATATGTCCCCAGCATTCTTGAACAGATTAGATTCTTATTTGATCACGAAGCGTTGGATTCGTTTCTCATTCCACAGAGGTAACAGAGCTGATGGATATTCGTGAAATGTTTCGTGTTTCATATTTCCGGCGTTTGCTGGCGTCTGCATTTTAACCAAGTTCTCAGTGTGTTTATTACAGAATCACGGACTGGTGGACCACATAACCATCTGTAAATGACTGTGAAATATATAATAACCCTTCAGCCGGACCGGTTCAGTTGTAGCTCAGTGATTCCATCGCCTCCTTTGGTGCTTTGGGACGTGCAAGCTCAGATGACCGGATTGAACAAAGATGAGAACATCACAAAGGTATTGCGACTTTCTGGCGGAAAGTTCTCTTCACAAGAGCAAAACGAACAGGTCCAAAAGTTCAAGGAGGAGAGTTCTCTCTGTATTGGAAAAATTTACCTGGAACTTTTTCTTTTGGAATATCGAAAAAATGTGATGCTCCTGAACGTAATTAAGGGCACAAAGAGATCTTTTTTGTACCTGTATTTCTTATTAATAGTATCTTTAATGCATATTCCATTCAATAAAGCTGCACTTTCTCACTTAAATAACCGAGACAGTTCTGTTTAATACATCTATTCGCTCAGATTGCTCAAGAACTGCATGAATCCTGATATTTTCTGAGACTGAAACATTTGAGTACAAATGAGTGCATTGTGCGCTAAGTTGCAGATATTAGACATACAAGTGTAGTAATTGACGACATGTCGTGCCTTTTCAGTTCAATTTACAGGCACCTGAATGTTGAGCCTGACAGAGGTGTCGCTGCAACGTGGCAAATGCAACAGTAAACCTCTTCACCGGGATGTCCCCTGCAACAACAGGATGCTGAGCATTTTTAATGTATATGCTGGAAATTAAAAAGAACAGAAAATGTTGGAAACACTCAGAAGATCAAATATCACCCGTGGAATGACAAACAGAATTAGTTCCGTTGAAGAATAGGGCCAAAATGTTAACTCTTGTAGCAACTCACCGTACAGGCATCAAACCGGCTCCCGACATCGCGACGTCGTCGGAGGCCCCAATCCAAGATGGCGCGGGGCCCTCCTTCTTCCCCAGCATTGGGCTGGGAAAGCCCGCACGCGGGAAGGTCAGGTGACATGCGCCTGACGTCAGCGCGGGAACTGCAGCGCGGGAATTGCTCAGCTATTAAAGGAGCACCGCGTCCCTGTGGCATTAGACCTTCGATTTCGAAACCAGCGACTCTGTGTCTTGATTTGGTAGTGTGTAGCTAGCCGCTACACTCTGTTTATTTTGGCAGACAACTCTGCTTCACCTGCTGAGTTTTACAGCATTATATGTTCTAATTACCTTCGACTCAGTTCAAAAAGTTGAACATTTGAGTGCGGAATTACCAGTTGAGATGTATTGGACGCAAACACTAACTACCCAACACTTCTTCAGAGTAATCCTCCAACATTACGCTGCCCCCAACTTTGAATGGATATGGAATCACTGCTCCTGGTCATACCTCAATAGTGAACATTCTCCAATGTCAATTCAAATTTTGAACTCGTGGTAGGTGAGCAGGACATGAATCTGAAACTCAGTGAGTCAGAAGCAAGCTGACTATCAGGTGAGTCACAACGGATTTATCTCCCTCATCGACGTATTCTCTGTCACACTTGGTATATTACCATGGCCATGAGAGGAACAATAATCGGAATAGGTGCATCGCACTACGTTCAATCCGCTGCGGAAGTACAAACGACAGTTTCACCTTCGATTCAAAAATAGTGAATCACTGTAACCGCGCCAGTGGCAATAATTGTCCAATGCCGAGATATGCATCTTTATAACAAGCTGACTCTTCGTCGTGTCCCTGTTATCACAGGCAGCGCTTACAGCCATTGGGTCAAACGTGGGCCATTGTTCCCAGCTGTCATGTGCCTTTTCCGCTTTCTTTACTTCAGTTAACACAATGATTCAAAAATACATTGCAGATTGTTATTTGAACAAAAATATGCTTTTTGCACTTTATGGACAAGAGATTTACCCTGCCATTTCTTGGATTGCAACGACATCAGGGACTTGTGAAAATTCTGGGCTAGTTCACGCAATTTCTATAAAACCATTGAATTTTCTCTCAGCCTGAATTATTATTCTCATGTTTACCCTTCTCTTTTGCAGTTATCTCAGTAACAATTGCGATCCTCTCCCGGGGAAAGTGCGGGCTTTCCAAATGCTTTACTCTCTACCTGGTGGCCATGGCCGTAGCAGACCTGCAGGTTGTCATCGCTGATCTCATATTGAGGCACATTCCCATTGTCTACCCGGAGCAGTTTCTCTTCGTGTTGTCCATCCACGTGTGTAACGTACACGTTGTCTTCCTGCGCGCTGCCGCAGATTGTTCCGTCTGGTTCACCGTCACGTTCACCTTTGATAGATTTATTGCCATTTGTTGCCGAAAGCTGAAAACGAAATATTGTACAGAGAAAACGGCGACTGTGGTGATCGGAACTGTGATGGTTCTTTTCCATTTAAAGGACGTCACCTGGTATTTTATATATATGAAGAAGTATCGACTGGGCAATTCGCCCACATTTTCTGGTGTTGCAACGAGTGTCAGTGTTTTACAAGTGTGGGGCTCTATCGAGTTCTTTCATTATATCCTCACCCCCTGTTTACCATTTATTTTTATTCTCCTGTTCAACGTTCTAACGGTCAGACATATTTTAGTGTCCGGTAGAGCTCGGAAGAGACTTCATGGTCACTACAGTGGAGAGAGTCCCAGAGACCCAGCGATGGAGAGCCGAAGGAAATTTACCATTTTACTCTCCTTCATCTCTGGCAATTTCATCCTGTTTGGGTTGTTAATAATTTTTCACATAATCTGCAGTCGAATAGGCTGGCTGGGGTATCGCTTTCCTTATGGAACAGTGGTTATCCAAGAAATGGGATTCATGCTGCAGCTTCTGAGTTGCTGCACTAATACCTTGTGTGGCACAGACTAAGTTCAGGGAGCAATTGATGATTGTGCTGAGATATCCTTTTTGTGTAGTCAGGAAAGTCGTATTAAAACTTGAAAGGCGTTGATGAATTTCGGCTATCGATTCCTCAGCCCCTGTTATTGACTTATCGACGGAAATTTTACCTGGGACTGTGACACGGATACAAAAGTGCCGATCTGCTTCCCGCCGTCAGCGCTGCACACACAACGGGGGCAGTTCCGTTTACTTCTTGGGACCTGAAGCAGTGGATCCCGATTCACACACAGCGCCCTGCATAACGCCAGTGTACATGAACGTTCGCAGTTCTATTTAATAATAATTATTCATGTACTCTTCAAAGTTTGCCTTCACTAAAGCAGAAGCGAACGAACAAGAATCTATTTCTGTTCGGTTTGTTCTCGTTATCAGATGACTGGGAATATTGCCACTCTGACCAAATGACTGTATTGATGTTAATCCTCAGAGAAAAGTCGGACACTCTTCGGCCTGTTGCGGTTTTATTTTACCTTAAGGCACAAAGTTAAAAACAGTGCAGGTGGGGTGAGGCTGAGAGGAAGCGCAGGCGATGTCCGGTTAAAGAACCCGTCGGGGCTAATAGCTGAAGACTACTTATTTCAATGCAAGGAGTATGCCGGATAAACAGATGAAATCGATCCCGGATTAGTGCATGGAACCACGATGTTGCACCCAGCACGGAGGTTGAGAGAAGGGCAGGGCTGGCAGCTCAGCGTTCCAGGATTGAGATATATTAGTGGAGAGCGACATGAAAAAGGAGGGTGGGTCGCAATACCGCAGAGTTGTTTACCACAAAGAACACAAGATCGCAAGACAAAGGAGCAGAAGTAGGCCATTCGACCCATCGAGGCTGCTCCAAAGAAAAGGGGGAAAAGAAAAAAAAGGAATGAGAAATGAGAAAAAAAATTGGGGGGGGGGGGGTGGAGGAGTCTGCTCCATGAGCAAAAAAAGAAATACCATTGTAACCCCAATTTCTGGTTTTATCCCCATATTCCTTGATATCTTCACCAATTAGATATTTGTCTATCTCCTCCTTAAACGACTCCAATGATCCAACCTCTACTGCTGTACGTTGCAAGGAATTCCATAAATTCACTACCCTCTGGCTGAAGAAATTTCTCCTCATCTCTGTTTTAAACCTGTACCCTCTAATTCTAAGATTATGCCCTCTGGTACTGGACTCACCCACCAAGGCAAACAGCTTGTCCACATCTACTCTGTCGCAGTCCTTACATCATTTTAAATGTTTCTATGAAGTCCCCTCTCATTCTTCTGTACTCCAGTGAGTACAGTCCAAGAGCCGACAAACGCTCAAGAAGGGAGAGAACCGGCTGCTTTTCAGGCTGGAAGGACGCGGCTGCTGGACATACCCCAATCATCAAGCAGCACGGAACCTGGTTATTCGGAACAACTTGTTGCCGACCAGGTTGCCGACCTGAGCTCTTCTTATCTGTCTACGTTTGGCCATATCCCTCTCAATCTTTCCTATCCATATACCTGCCTAAATCCCTGCTGGACGTTGCAATTTTACCCGCCTGTGACACTTGTTCTGGCACCTCGTTCCATACACCCACCTCTTTCTATGTGCAAAATCGTGCTACTGGGTTCTGCTTGAAATGTGTCCCCCTCACCTAAAATCGTAGTCTTCTAGTCTTAGACTCCCCTACATTCAAAAAAGAAATAAAATTACGTGTCCCTCATTATTTCATTAACTTTTATGAGGTCACCCCCTCAGCCTCCTACGCTCCAGGGGAAAAATAGCCCTCTTGATCACGGCAAGCGTTCCACACACCTTCCTCACCACCTTGTCTAGCCTTGGCGCAACCTTCCAGGAACAATGTACTTGTGCTTCTCTGTCTGTTCTCCGACACTCACCAGGGCCATGCAATGACCTGTGTCAGTCCCGGTCTGGTTTAACTTCAGAAAATACATAACTTTGCTCTTGTCCGAGTTAAATTCCTTCGCCTACTTTCCCAGTGAATATAGATCCGGTTTTTGTCACAGATAATCCTCTTCATTGTCTACTATTACATCAAATTTGGTGTCACCCGCATACTTACTAAGCATATCAACTGCATTTTCCTCTAAATCATTAATATAAATGACAAGCAGTGGGCTCAGCACTGTCATTCTTTCCTTACTGAAGGAAAGTAGGTAATGGAATGTGGGAAGGAAGGAAAGAATGAATGAAAGAAGAAAGGAAGGAAGGCAATGGAAGGAAGGAATAAGGAACCATAGAACCATAGAACCATACAGCACAAAACAGGCACAAAACAGTAGGAAGTAAGGAAATAAGGGAAGGAAGGATTAACGAAGGAAGGAAGGCAAGAGAAGAGAGGACATGGGAGCAAAGGGGAGGAGAGCAGGGGAGGCGAGGGGAGGGACGAAGAGTGGCGGAGACGCGATACCAGGAGAGGAGGGGAGAGGAGAGGTGAGGGGAGGGGAGGAGAGGAGAGGGGATGGTATGAGCGGGGAGGGGAGGAGGGGGAGGGGAGAAGGGAGGAGAGAAGAGAGGAGAGGAGAGGAGAGGAGAGGAGAGGAGAGGAGAGGAGAGGAGAGGAGAGGAGAGGAGAGGAGAGGAGAGGAGAGGAGAGGAGAGGAGAGGAGAGGAGAGGAGAGGAGAGGAGAGGAGAGGAGAGGAGAGGAGAGGAGAGGAGAGGAGAGGAGAGGAGAGGAGAGGAGAGGAGAGGAGAGGAGAGGAGAGGAGAGGAGAGGAGAGGAGAGGAGAGGGGAGGGGAAATACTGTACAATGTTCGCGTTCGTCTGCCGCGGCCACCTGGATCTTCAAACTGTCGAAAAATAGTGAATGTTACCTTCTGCTTGGGAGAATGAGAATAAAACAAAACAAAAACAGAGAAATCCGGATCGGGTCTGTGTGCATTATTCAATTACAAATTATAGGGAAGATGGGAATGAGATGACCAAAGAATATGCGATGCTGGGTGAGTAAGAGTGGTCTCCGGTGTTTGAGAACAAGGGCTGCCGGGTTCTGAGAGGTGCTTTGTGTTGGTGAGTAAGGATGTTTGGAACTAATGTGGACGGTGGAGCTTGTGGACACATGTTGGTCCCGTCTGTCCTGACATTCTTCCTTGAAATCCTTCCCTTGTTGCATCAGACAGTTGGATACAATTGCTAAATCTCTTAGCTCGTATCATAACACCGGTAGATATGCCTTGGTCGGGGTCGTTGGGCCTGTGTGAGAGATTATCTGTCAAGCTAACCTGACGGAATGGGACCGATGGATATTTTACAAAGACAACAGGGATCGACGGACGCCATGTTTTCTTTCATTGATCATTGCGATAACAACGTGAGAAACTAGCACGAAATCCCGGCACGGATACTCCACCACCATCCTCTCCCCCCAATGTCCCCTATTTCCCACCACCCCTTATGTTGTTGTTCTTCACCTTCCTTTCAATTCTGATTCCATCATCTGCAGCCCTTTTTTGCTTTCACTGTTCATATCCCAGCTATGTCCAGCCCTCCTCCTCATCTGGTTCATTCTGCCCATCAACCGCCCCCCCACCACCACCTGTAACCAGCGATGTCTTGCTAGCTCCTGCAGCACCACCCTGCCCCCAGCACTTACGTTGGCTATCTGCACTTTCCACTCTCAGTCCTGATGCAGGGTCTCAACTCGACCAGTGTTTTGGTTCTACAAGAATAGCCTGACCCGCTAAGTTCCCCCAGCAGCATTTTGCTTGCTCCAGATCACAGAAGCTGCAGTCGCTTTGTCTCTTTTTAAATGAAATCCCCTGATTAGATTTTTTTCGGCGATCTATCCTGCCTGGTGTAAAAAAAACTTTACATCAGTTGCACTTGCACGTTTCAAATACATTGCTAAGTACATTTTTTATGTCACTTGTTTATTCCATCGCAATGTTCAGTGAGGAATCCACTTGCCCGTCCAACCTGATTCATTCCTCCAATTCCTGCAGAAAGAGTGTCCATCAGAATGGCGCCTGAAGATAGGACAGTTCCGTTTCAGATGCAAATATTTAACTTCTGAACGGAACAACGGAGGGCAGAGACACGAGGAAGGCCGATGAGACAGAGAGGGACAGAATAAAGAAAAATGTGAATGCAGACGATTGTGAGATGGAAATTATAGGAGAAGGGATCAGAGAAAGTGAAATAAATCGAAACAGAATAATTAACAACGGGACCAACGTAAAAGTAGGAAGGCAGCCAAATGGAAGAATTGTTTTAAAGTACGGCTGGAAGTTCACAACATATATACATATTTGGGCAGTGACTTCTGCATGGCTTGGTGCCATGATCCCTGCACTTCTTCCTGACAAGTGTGAGAAATAAAGTGGGTTTCAACAATTATACTGAGAGTCCCCCACGCATTTCCTGAATGTGTTTGAGAAACGATACAAGATTAATTTTAAATCATAAGCAATGACAACAAAGTTGAAAAATTGCAAAAAAAAAGACATATAGTTTACTGAGACAGAAGATGGAAATGCATACATAATGCTGGCCGAATTCGCCAGATCATAGAAAAGGAGCAGGGAGGGTATAATACAGCTTCAAAGAACATTGGTGAGGCCATATGAAATATTGTATGCAGATCTTGTCACACAAAGTAGGTAGATGTTTGCACATGAGAAGTTTCAGAGAAGATTCACACCGATAATTCAGTTGTGAGTAAATGCGCTTGGTTTGTACCTTTTGGACAGGAGGATGCCGAAAGAGGGGGTGTTAGCTGATAGACAGGTAAAATATGAGGGGTAGAAATAGACTGGATGGCAAGAAACGTTTCTACGTGGAGGCACCATCAGTGAACAGAAGACAGAGGTTTAAGGTTAGCAGTAAGAGGTGAGTAAGAGGGCAATGAAGAAGGTCGTCAAAGGATACGACTGAAAATAAATCAACTGCGGTGATGGTCGCAGAAAGGTAGATGGAATTTGATGCGGGAAATTTTAGGTGTTGCGATTTGGGATGTCATTACAAAGGAGAAGTATACATATAATGACAGAACACTTAACATTACTGATGCACAGAAAGATCTTGGGGTCCAAGTCCATACCTCCGTGAAAGTGGCAAAGCAAGTCGATAGATTGGGAAAGAAGGTGAATGGCCTTCAGCGGTGGGGACATGGAGTATGGAAGAGTCAGGAAGTCATGTTGCAGTTGCATCATACTTTGAATTACTTGGATGCTACCTGGATTAGTGGGTATCAGATATAAGGAAAAACCTGAGCCTGTTGGTACTTGCTTCCAGGCTTCTGTAACTTCTGCCCGATGGGACGTGGCAGAAGAGATTATGTCCGGGCTAGTTGGATATAATTCCTGGACATCATCACCTTGTTGAATTGTTCATTTTTACGTGTTGCTCCGCCGTCCGTATTCAAAGGGGTTAACGGCAGATGTTTGTTCAGTGGGTGTAATTAACGTCAGTCTGCACGGAGCCCGATAGTGCGGCAAGCGGTTTCCGCGCTTCTTTTCAAAATGCTTCCTTCGATGAAGTCTCACATAGTCAGTGGGAGCAGCCCCTCCGTCACTGACAGAGAGAAGCAGCTCCACAGAGGAAGAATGTAAATCGGGAGCTGCTAACAACATGAACGGTTGGAATCTATAAATAGTTGAGTGTGAAGTTCTAGTCACCGATTGGAATCTGGGAACAGTGGAGTGAGGTGTTACAGGAATGGATCTGGATGGGGAAACTGTAGAGCAGGATGTTGCAGCGATGGGAAGCTTGTTATCGTTTATGCTGGCTATATTTTTTCTTATTATCCTTGGATGACATTGGGCCGTCGGATCCATGTTCTGCATCGGACTATTCAGCCCGTCTGCTGTCCCATACTCTCTCTTGTTTCTGTTCCAGGTAAGTTGCTGGCCAACGACTCGACCTACAAACCTGTGAGAAGCAGTGGTCACGGAGTCCGGTGAAGAGGTCTGAAGGGTGGACAGATCATTACATGTGAAAGAGAAACAAAAGACTGCAGATGCTGGAACCTGGATGAAGAAACATTAAGATACTGGACGAACTCAGGCAATATCCGTGGAGAAAAGCAGGCGGTCAACTTTTCTGGTCAGGACTCTTCTTCAGGACTGAAGATAGGTGAGGGGTGGGGGGGAGGAGCCCAATAGAAAGGTGGAAAAAGCAGAACAGCGATAGCTTGACAAAACTAGGGAGGGCGAGGGAACCAGATGGTTATAGGTAGATGCACGTAAGAGACAGCGATAGGCAGGTGGGGTAGAGGAGGGGAGAGCAGATCCTTCGGGGCATGGGTCCACGTAAAGGAGGGGAAAAAGAGTAGAAAAAAGAGATGATAGAAAAGGGAAGAAAAGAAGAGGCATGCTCGGTGGGGGTGTGGAGATTAATTCAATTGGGGGAATTCAATATTCATGCCCTTGGATTGCAAGGTGCCAAGACGGAAAATGACTCGCTGATCCTCTAGTATGAGCTTGAAATTTTCCTGAAGTGGCGGAGGCAAACGACTGAAATATTAATGATTGAATTGGAGGGGGAGTTGAAGTGACTGGCAACAGGCAGAGGCAGATCGCGGTTACGAACGGAGCGCAGTTGTTCTGCGAAATTTTCATCAAGTCTGCGTTTGGTCTCGCTTGTTCATCCACACTAACAAAAATTCGCTGCATTAAGAGCAGGAAGAGTTATCTGTCTAAACCCACACTGACCACGGTTCACCACATAATGATCAGCGACACTCTCGCAGAGCACTGAGCAATGACCAGGATCATGTACCTGGGCTGATTCCATACACTGACCAGGTCAATATATTACCTCTCCTTCAATCGAATTTCAGTTAGTAAGGACTTTAATCTTTAATAACTGAACACGTAATGAATTGTTCATTGGTCAGGCATCTTTACCGGAACCCGGAACCACTGTTTTCACTTATTGTTACTCGAGGTGATGCCGTTATTTTCCAGTTACTGGCTGATTTCACTGACCTTTAATCCCCGTCTTTAGCAGTCAACCCCGATGCTGGGTACAATGATCTGCAACTCAGAACTGAACAATTTTCTACGTTTGATTTCCCTCTCTGTGAAACTTCCAATGGTACTCCAAGCCAGCGGTCATGTCTGTGTTCATTTCCCTCCTTACAGAGAACGCGGTGACAATTGTGGTCCTGTCCGGCGGAAAATGCGATCTCTCCAAAGGAGTCACTCGCTACCTGGTGGCCATGGCAACGGCGGATCTACTGGTCGTTGTACTCGACTTAATAGTGAGGCAGATTCCACGTGTTCATTCGGAAGCGTTTCGTTCCTTGAGGTCCGTCCCCGTATGTAATATTCACGCCGTCCTGTTTTACGCAGCCACCGACTGTTCTATCTGGTTCACCGTCACTTTCATGTTTGATCTATTTCTGGCCAATCGTTGCCAGAAGCTGAAAATTAAATGTTGCACCGAGAGAACGGCAGCTGTGGTTCTGTGAGCAGTGACTGTGCTGAGCTGTTTAAAGAACATTTTCTGGTATTTCATGCTCTCAGGAAAATACCTGTTTTGTAACTTCCCTTGGCTCATTGAACGGAAGGGTCTGTGTCCGTGCTGTTTTGATGTGTGACTCCAACAGCAATTTCTCCACACACAAGTTCCCGCTGATTACTGGGGAGTTGATAATACAGCCCCATGAGAGTGACTCTCCCCTTCTTGTTTCTAAGTTTTACCCATACGGCTTCACTGGACGATCCGTCAAGAATGCAATTTCGAAGTACCACTGTTAGGTCCTCGCTTATCAAAACGGCAACGCACTCTCATCTCCAAATTGTACCCTGCCACACCTTCACCATCTGCATCCTGGACCGTCTGTCTGCAATACTTTTTTTAAGACAAGAACATTGCCATCCTCAGAGACAATCCATGTCTTGCCCTACCTCTTAAATCTCGAGCATTGAAGTAAATGTAGTTCAACTGGATATTCTTTCCTTGCCTTTACTGTGCTCTTTTTTATCCTGATTGCTTTTCAACCCTGCCGTTTAGCACTTAAGTAAATCCCCAGAACTGATATTGATCCCCCTCTGATTCTATGCATTTCTACTCCACAGGAGGTCCCAACAGACCGGGAACCTGAATCCCTACCCTCTGCACCAGCCTCCTCAGCAGGCATTTCATCTGCCTATCCTATTTTTTTTCACTTCTACGAGGTCACCACTCAGTTTCCTACACTCCCAGGAATAAATTCCTTGCCTGCCCAAACTCTCAACAGAGAACATAGAACATTACAGCACAGTACAGGTCCTTCGGCCCACGATGTTGTGCCTACATTTTATCCTGCTGTAATATCTATCTAACCCTTCCATCCCACATAGCCCTCCATTATTCTATCATTAATGTGGCTATCTAAAAGTCTCTTAAATGTTCGTAATGTGTCTGCCCCCACAACATCTGCCGGCATGTTGTGGGGGCAGACACATTACCTCTGACATGCCCCTGAAACGTTCCTCCAAAAACCTTAAAATTATACCCCAAGTGTTAGCCATTTTCACCCTGACAAAAAGTCTCTGACTGTTCACTCGATCTATGCCTTTCATCATCTTCTACACCTCTGTCAAGTCACCTCTCATCGTCCTTATGTCCAAAGAGAAATATTCCATTTCCCTCAACCTAGTCAACTCTCCTTCAGTCTGCACCACAATCTCTTCGGTTTGATTACAGTCTCTTGTGCGGATGAACGCCGTTCTGCCTTATAGTCTGATCAGACTCCCCGATGAGGTTTCATCCCACTTTACTTCATGGTCTGAGCATTCACTCCCCAGTACAGTCTGATTGTCTTCCACCGCCCCGTGTGACCTGATCCGAGTCGACAAGAGCGTTTGATCCAACTTTCCTCACTGGTCTTAAATAGATGAAATCCAGCGGTCCCGGTGCTTTATTCCATCGCCCTCTCCTGCCCGGGAGACCTGAGACTACATATACCCGTCGCTGCACATTGGGGAAGGGGGAACATACAGAGCTGGACAACACTCATTGACACGGGTGCCCAACATACCGTCATTCCGGGCGACCCTACCGGGTGGAAAGGGACACAGATGCAAATAGACGGGTTCGGGAGTTCCCTAATACCTGCAAGGGAAGTCACGTTCCGCATAACTGGGAGGGAAACAACCTCCTCGACCGGTAACAGTGTTGATAGCAGATTCGCCTGAGTTCATCGTGGGGATCAATGACTTAAAGGAACAGTCTCTCATACTAGCCGGAGCAAGGTTAATTTAGGGGTCGCGCGGGCTACAGTCGTGGTTGGGGCAGCCAAATGGGAACCAGTTGTTGTTCCCCCTCCCTCCAATGTTGTCTGTAGCCGATAGTACAGAGTGCTGGGGGGACACCGAGATATCACAGAGGCCGTCCAAGCCCTACTGCGGAAGGGCGTCATTAGACCCGCAGCCTCTCCCTTCAACAGTCCCGTCTGGCCCGTCCGCAAGAAGAATGAGATGTGGCACATGACGGTGGACTACAGACTCTTCAGCAAGACTTCAACCCCTCTCGCTGCCGCCGTTCCCGACATAGTCACCTCAGTGGAGGACATTGTGGGCGCCCTGAGAGGTCTTGGCACGCAGCGGTGGATTTATATATGCATAGCCCCACTATCTGCCACGGCGTAATCTCCTGTGAGGAAGCCACATTCATACGGGGACCTGAGCAACAGGCTGCTTTTGAAACAGCAAAGAGAGCTGTTGAACAAACACTGCCACATGCTCTCAGCCAGGCAGGTGTCCTTTTTGAATTACAGGTCTTGGCCAGTGAGACGGTCGCCGAAAGAAGGCTCTGGCAAAGGATCCAAGGGCGCAGAGTCGTTTATGAATTCGCCAGCACTACCAATAAATCAGACTGCTGGATCTGAGTCTGAACCCGCAAGATGACTTTCAAATGAACTGTTCACATGGACTTTTCGCTCCTGTGGGTTTGGGATATCTGTTCGGGGGGGGGAGGGGGGAAGCGAATGGCTGTACCCCACCACGCCGTCACCAACACATAGTATCTCTTCCAGCAATCCTGGATGAGGTTGGTGTTTCAAGAACTAGTATTTCCCTCCCTACAATTTGACCTCCACCCGAGTCCCGACTCTCAGTGTCATTCCACAGCCGGTGAGCAAGCCTAAGGAATGCTGGTGCAGGGTCTCGAATGAGCACAGGGCCAGCCTTTCCTTTGACCACTGCGACTGCGAGCGAAACTGGTACCCGGGTGCCCAAGTGACTATTGCTGATGGTGTCGCTAAGCTGGGGGCTCCCTGGACTTTGAACGGGACCCACTGGTTTTGCGGCCACCGTGCCTACCCGTGGCTCCCCACAAGCTGGTACAGTTGCTGCTTTTCCAGCGATTGTTGTGCCCTATATCCACGTTCTTGATGACTTTGGGGAGCACCCGGAATACAGCGGCCACAGGGACAAGAGGGCCATCACGGAGGCAGAGAGGTTTTGGATGATAACCTTTCCGACGTATAGGGCGGCCCGATTGTCCCGTGAGGTCATACAGATGGCTGGCGTGCTCGAGGCGCTGGCCAACGAAACGGAAAAGCACTGCAACATACCGAAAACTCCCTGAGGCAGACGGCAGCTGAGTTGACAGCCGTCAGGATGGTTGCCCTGCAGAATCAATTGGCCCTGGATTATCTACTCGCTGCGGATGGTGGTACCTGTGCAGTGATTGGTAAGTAGAGCTGCATATTTATCCCTATTGAGTCAAGGAACATCACCCACTTGCCAGCTCACATTCGGGACTCGGTAGTCAAAATTCAAAAAGCGAGGGACCAGCTCCTCCAGCACGACAATTTATAGGGAAACCGGTGGCCGTTTGTGTCCCTGGGGGCATGGCGGAGAACTGTCGTCTCCTGGGCCACTGCTCTCATTCTCATTGTCATCGCTATCTGTATATCATGCTGTGTCCAACCAGGTTATAAAGAACACGTCTGCTCTTAACTAGTAGTGTACACTGACATATAGTTTTAGGCTTAGAAATAGTAATTTCCATGTAATTATTGGGCTGATGTGAATTCCGAGGGGTGAAATTTATTCTGGAGGGTCGTGGCTGTCACGTGGCAACACTGTCCCCACCTGGTAGATGACAGTACGCCCAGAACCTGGTGGAAAGACGCATCACTGTCAATCAAGGCCTGACTCCACCCCATACATCAGGACACATCTAGACCTGGAACTTGTTTCACGACAACGGTGCACACTGCAGCCACCGTGCGCCGGTGGTGGAGGCAGAATGTGCTTAGGAGGGTGGATAGGGTGCCGATTGAGCGGGCTGCTTTGTCTTGGATGAGGTCAAACCTCTTGAGGGTTGTTGGAACTGCACTCACTCAGGCAGGTGGGGAGTGTTACGTCACACTGCTGATCTGTGCCTGGAGACGGTGGAATGGCTTTGGGGTGTCAGGAATTCACTTGCTGCAGGATCCACAGCCTCTCACATGTTTGTGTGTTTCTGTTCCATGGTGATTTGCCAAGATGATGATGTTCAGGCACTCAATGAGGGTAACATCATTGAATGTCAGAAACATCCGCAGAATTTTTTGTCTCCGGAATGTCATAGGTAGGTGGTCAGATAGTCATTGCCTGGCACTTATGTGGCATTAATGTTACTTGTTACTTATTTACCCATGTCTGAATGGTGTCCTGGATATGCTGCCTGCGGCCAGGGGGTGCTTCATTTTTGAATAGAATAGGAACATTTAGAGACTCTTAGATAGACACATGAATGATAGAGAAATGGAGGGCTATGTGGGAGGGATGGGTTAAATAGATCTTAGAGCAGGATAAAATGTCGGCACGACATTGTGGACCGAAGGGCCTATACTGTGCTGTTATGTTCTATGTTCTGTGAACATTGTGAATCATCAGTGAACATCCCCACTTCTGAGGTATGTGGAACCAAATCTGCTCCATGAGCTAAAGGGTGAAAAAAAGAAAAAATACTATTCCTTTCTAGCCCCAATTTCCAGCTTTATCCCCATATCCCTTGATACCTTGACTAATTAGATACCTATCTGTCTCCTCTTTAAACGCCTCCAGTGATCGGGCCTCCACTGCTGTACGTGGCAAAGAATTCCATAATTACACTACCCTCTGGCTAAAGAAATTTCTCCTCATTTCTGTTTTAAACCGGTACCCTCTAATTCTAAGATTGTGCTCTCTGGTCCTGTACTCACCCACCAATGGCAACAGCTTGGCCACATATACTCTGTCCAGCTCTTTTAACATTCTAAATGTTTCTATGAGGTCCTCTCTCATTCTTCTGTACTCCAGTTAGTACAGTCCAAAGGCCGACAAACGCTCATCATATGTAAGCCCTTTCATTCTGGGAATCATCCTCGGAAATCTCCTCTGAACCCTCTTCAACATCAGCAAATCCTTCCTAAGATATAGGGCTCAAAACTGCACACAGTATCCCAAATGAAGCCTCACTAGCCTCATCAACATCTCCTACTCAGTTTACTCCCATTCAGCTCTGTGGTCCACGTTTGGACCACGGCTGTGATGAGGGATAAAGCCGAATGTTCCTGGTGAAACTGGGCATCAGAAGCAGGTTATTGGTGAGGACGTGCCATTTCATATCATTGCTAACCCAACAGCTCCCATGACTTACCTGGTGAAAGAGAGTAGACTTGTTGATCCAATAAGCTTTGCTGTACCAGTGCCCTGCAGTATCCCAAGATCACATGGACTGCATAAAATTGGCTGTAGATTGGCTCATGTGACAGTGGGGATCTCAGGAAAAACCAAGATGGACCGTCCACTCAACACTTCTGGATGTGAGTGCACTTCTTTGTGTAGCCCCACATAAGCCCATCTCTGTGCAACCCACATAAACCCTTCTCTGTGTCGACCCGCATAAACCCTTCTCTGTGTAGCCGCACATAAACCCCACTCTTTGCACACCTACGTAAACCTTTCTCTGTGCATCCCCACATAGATCCCTCTCTGCATAGCCGCACATAAAGCCCTCTATGTTCAGCCTCACAGCAACCATTATCTGTGTAGCCCCACATAAACACCTCTGTTTGTAATCCCACATAATCCACACTCTTCATCCCCACATAAAGCCTTCTCTGTGCAGCCACACATAAATCGCAATCTGTAGAGCCCCACATTAACCTTCTCGGTGGAGACCAACATAAACCATTCTCCACGAAGCCGCACATAAACAACACAGTCTAGCCACACATAGATCACGCTCTGTACATCCCCACATAAAACCCTCACCTTGGACACCTACATAAACCCTTCTCTGTGTATCCCCACGTAACAACACTGTGTTGCCTCACATAAACCTTTTTCTGTGACGCACAATTTAAAGCTTTATCTGTGCAGCCCCACATACATCCTTCTCTGTGTAGCCAAACAAAACCTCCTCTCTAGAGAGCCATACATATACCCTTCTCGGTGTAACCCCACAGAATCGCCTCTCTGCGTAGGCCCATATAAACCAATCTCTCTGTTGCCCCATAAACACTTCTCTGTTTAGCCCCTGTAGTAGGAGAGCACATGGCTGTCACGTGACAGTAACACCACTGACCCTCTGTTCGGAGGACAACATTGCTCCTCGGATCGGAAGTGACACCACAGTCAATCAAGCTGTGGCTCCACCCCACCCATCAGGTGTGGGATAGGGATTGGACTAGGAGAACACCTTTGTTCCTGAACATGTCTGACCATTGGCCTTCGCAGGCACCTTTGTGTTTGACCTCCAAGCCATTCGCCTGTCTAAATTACCTGGAAGGTCCTTCCAGCACTATAAACAGCCACAGGAATAGTGAGACAACGCTGCAGAGACCACAGGTAAGAATGTGCACCACCATGTGGTTTGGGAGCGTATTAGTCAGAATCCAGGGAGTGTTGGACCAATACTTGTTTGGGTCAAGGTTTTCAGACATTGAAGTATTTATCCATTTATAAGCTGTACCTTGTTTCTTGGGTGTTTGTGTGTGTGGGTGTGTGCGAGTATCTCATCCTCGTTACTATCCCCCCTCACGTTCGCGGTCTCCTGCGTGTGTGTGAGTGTGCATCTATTCCTATTCATTCTGGCCCCGCGTTTCCCTTAGTGATTAAACTACTTTTAGAATCCAAAGCCTGTTTCCAGACTCCTCCATCTTTAAGATTCCAAAAGAAACTTTTCACACATTAGTCCCACGTAAACCCCTCCCTGTGGAGAGCCACATTAACCCATCTCTCTTCAGCCCCACATAAACCCTTCTCTGTGCAGCCCACATACACCCTTCTCTATGTTGCCCCACAGAAACCATTCTCTGTGTACCCACACGTAACCCCTCTCTGTATAACACAGAACAAAACACCACTCTGTGTAGCACCACATAAACGGTACTCCGTGTATCCCCACATAAACAGTTCTCTGTGCAGCCCAACATAATCCACTCTACGTGAAGCCCCACATAAACATTCTCTCCGTAGCCAACATAAACCCCTCTCTGTATCGCCCCACGTAAACCTTTCTCTGTGTCGCCCCACATAAACCCCTCTCCGTGCAGCACCACATAAACACATCTCTGTGTAGCTCCACATCAACCCTTCTCTGTTTAGCCCCACTTAAACCCCCCTCAGTCAAGCCCCACATAAACTCCGTTCGGTTTAGCCCCACATAAAGCCTTCTCTGTGTCGTCCCACAGAAACCATTCTCGGTGTAGCCCCGGTTAAACTCTTCATTGTGTAGCCCAAAACAAACCACTCCGTGTGTGGCCCATCATAAACCTTTTCTCGGTGTAGCCACACAAAATCTACTCTCTGGGTACCCACGTATACCCTTCTCAGTGTAGCCCCAGAGAATCGCATCTGTGTTTTGGCCTATATAAACCTCTCTCCCTGCAGCCCCAAATAAAACCTTCTCTTTTTAGCCCCACATAAACCCTCCTGTGAAGACCCAAATAAAGCCATCTCTCTGCAGCACCACATTAACCCTTTTCTGTGCAGCCCCACATAGACCCCTCTCTATGTTGCCCAATAGAAACCGTTCTCTGTGTAGCCGTACATATACCCCTCTCCGTGTTGCCCCATATAAACCACTCTCTGTGTTGCCCCATAAAAACGGTACTCTGTGTAGCCCGACATAAACACCTCTCTCTGCAGCCCCACATAAACACTTCTCTTTGTAGACCCATATCACCCCTATCTCTGTAGCTGCACCTAAACCACTCTCTTTGTAGCCTCACACAAACCCTTCTGTGTGTACCTCACATAATCCCCATTCTGGGTAGCACCACATAAACCCCTCTCTGTGTAGCCCCGCATAAGCCCTTCTCTGTGGACGCCGACATAAACCCTACTCTTTGTAGACCCAAACAAACACTTCTCTGTGTAGCCCCACAAAAACCGTGTTCTGTGTAGTCCCTCATAAACTCCCCTTCGTGTAGCCACGTAAACCCTTCTCTGTGTAGACCCACATATACCATTCGCCGTTTGGCCCGACATAAACCCTCCTCCGCGCAGCCTCACTGAAACCCTTCTCTGGGTGCCCCACATAAATCCTTCTCGTGTTTTCCCAGGTAACCGCTTCTCTGTGTAGCCCAAAACAAACCCCTGTCTCCGTGGCCCCACATAAAACTTTCTCTGTGCATCCAAACATAAACCCCTCTCTATGTAGCCACATATACCCTTCGCTGTGTAGCCCCACATAAATCACTCCTGGTGCAGACCCACATAAAACCCTCTCCGTGGAGACATACATAAACCCATCTCTGTGTAGCCCCACATAAATCTTTTTCTGTGTAGCGCAGGATAAACTTTTCTCAGTGCAGCCCAAAAAAAACCCTCCCTGTGTGGCCCAACATAAACTCTTCTCTGTGTAGCCACATATACCCTTTTCGGTGTAGCCCCACAGAATCTCCTCTCTGTGTATGCCCATGTAAACTCCTCTGTCTGTAGCCCGACATAAACACTTCCCTGTGCAGCCACACATAAACCCCTCTCTGTATAACTTAAAAAGAACCCTCTCTGTGTAACACCACATAAAAAGTACGATGTATAGCTGAACATAATCCACTCTCTGTGCAGCCCCACATAAACCCTTCTCCGTGCAGCCCAACTTAAACCACACTTAGTGAAGCCTCGCATAAACTCCTCTCGGGTTAGACCCACATAAACACCTCTCTATGAAGCCCCACATAAACACCTCTCTTTGTAGCCCCACGTAATCCACACTCTCTTCACCCCACATAATCCACACTCTCTTCACCCCACATAAAGTCTTCTCTGTGCAGCCACACGTAAACTCTCTGTACAGCCCCACATAAAACCTTCTCCGTGTAGCCCCACGTAACAACACTCTGTGTTGCCCCACATAAACCCTTCTCTGTGTCGCACAACATAAACCCTTCTCTGCGTAGCCCCACATAAATCCTTCTCTGTGTAGCGCAGGATAAACTCTTCTCCGTGTTGCCCAAAACAAACTCCTCCTTGTGTGGCCCCACATAAACCTTTCTCCGTGTAGCCACACAAAAACTCCTCTCTGTGTAGCCACATATACTCTTCTCGGTGAAGCCCCAGAGGATTGCCTCTCTGTGTAGGCCAATATAAACCCCTATCTCTGCAGCCCCCATAAACACTTCTCTGTTTAACCTCACATAAACCCCTCCCTGTGTAGCCCCACATAACCCATCTCTGTGCAACCCCACATCAACCCTTCTCTGTGTAGCACACATCCATCCTTCTCTAGGTTGTCCCACAGAAACCATTCTCTGTGTACCCACACATAAACCCCTCTCCATATAACCCAAAAAACACCTCTCTATGTCGCACCACATAAACGGTACTCCGTGTAGCCCCACATAAACAGTTTTCTGTGCAGCCCAACATAATCCCATCTCAGTGCAGCCCCACATAAACCCTTCTCTGTGTAGCCCCACATGGACCCCTCTCCGTGTAGCACCACCTAAACACCTTTCCATTTAGCTCCACATAAACCCTTCTCTGTGAAGCCCCACAGAAACCATTCTCTGTGTGGCACCACATAAACAACTCTCTGTGTAACCCCACATGACCTGCTCTCTGTGCATACCCACATAAAGTCTTCTCTGCACAGCCACACATAAATCCCTCTCAGTATAGCCCCACATAAACCCTCTCTATGTCGACCAACATAAACCCTTTTCCGTGTAGCCCGACATAAACCCTTCTCACTGTCGCCCCACGTAAACGCCTATCTGTGCAGCACCATTTCAGCCCCTCTCTGTGTGGACCTGCATAAACGCTTCTCTGTGCATCCCCAAAAAGATCTTTCTCGTGTAACTCCGGAAAAACGCTTCTCTCTGCAGCCCACAACAAACCCTGTCTGTGTGGACCCACCTAAACCTACTCTGTGCAGCCATACATAAACTGCTCTCTGTGTAGTCACATATACCCTTCTCTGTGTAGCCCCACATAAAACCATCTCTGCGGTAACCTAAATAAACCTTTCTTTGTGAACCCCACATAACAACGCTCTGTGTAGCCTCACATAACGCTTCTCTGTGTCGCCCAACAGAAGAGGGTAATTGTTGCAGGGGGTCAGAGGGAGAGGGTTAGTACCCACAGGTATTCTCTGGGAAAGGTGACTTTTTACAGGGGCTCAGCCGGAGAGTTCAATTATTTGCACGTGGTCATAGGGAGAGAGTCACTATTTGCTGAAGGACAGCGGGTTGGGGTCACTATTTTCAGCGGGTCAGCGGGACGTTAGCTATTCACAAGAGCTCAGTGGGAGTGGGTCACTATCTAAAGTGGGTCAGCAGGAGAATGTCACTATTACAGAAGGTCAGCGGGAGAGGGTCACAATTCACAAGGGGTCAGCGGCATGTCATTATTTGCAGCGGGTCAGCGGGAGAGTGTCATTATCTACCGGAGGTTGGCGGGAAAGGGTCGTAATTTGCAGGTGGTTTGTGAGAGAGCATCACTGTTTACATGAGCAGTGGAAGAAAGTCACAATACAGGGTGTCAGCAGGATAGGGTCACTATTTACATGCGGTCAGCGGGGGAGGATCACTATTCACGGGGGCCCGCGGGATAGAGTCGCTATTTACAAGGTGTCAGCAGGAGTGTGTCACATTTACTTGGGATCAACGGGAGAGTTTCACTATTGGCAGGGGTTCAGCGGGAGAGGGTTACTGTATACAGAAGGATAGAGGGAGAGGGCCACTATTTGCAGGAGGTCAGCGGGCGAGGCTCACAAGTTGCAGGTGGTCAGCGGCAGAGGGTCACTATTTATATAGGATCAGCGGATGAGGGTCACTATTTAAACTGTGTTAGCAGGATAAGGTCACTATTAGCAGGTAGTCAACGAGAGAGAGTCACTGTTTATAGGATGTCAAAGGGAGAGGGTCACGATTTGCAACTGGTCAACGGGAGACGCTCACTATTTATAGGTCGTCAGCGGCAGAGGGCCACTCTACAGGGGGTCAGTTGGAGAGGGTCACTATTTGCAGGAGGTGATCGGGAGAGGGTCAGTATTTACAGAAGGTCAGCGATTATCAATTATCAGTTGAAGAGGGTTGCTATTTACAGGGGGTTAGCGAGAGAAGATCACTATTTACAGGAGGACAGTAGGAGAGGGTCAATAAAGTGAGTCGGCAGGGGAGGGTCGCTATTTACAGAAGGTCACCAGGAGAGGATCGCTGTTTACCACTGGTCAGCGGCATCGAGTTGATATAGACAGGGTCAGCGGGTGAGGGTCGCAATTTACAGGGTGTCAGCAGGAGGTCATTATTTGCAGCAGGTGGACGGGAGATCACTTTTTAAGTGGGTCAGCTGGAGAGGGTCACTATTTACTTTGGGTCAACAAGAGAGTGTCAGTATTTACATGTCGGCAGGAGAAGTTCACTATTTACAGTTGGTCAGCGGGAGTAGGTCACGATTGGCAGGGGGCCCGAGGGTGAATGTCATGATTCATAAGGGTGAGACGTAGAAAGCCATTATTTACATTGGGTTAGCAGCAGAGGTTCCCTATTTACAGCAGGTCAGTGGGAGAAGGTCACAACTTAGAGGAAGTCAGCCAGACAAAGTCACTATTTACAGGTTGTCGGCGGGAGTGGTTCTCTATTCACAGGTCAGTGGGGTGTCAGGATTTACAGGCAGTCGGCGGGAGATATCACTAATTAGAGGGGCTCAGTTGGATGTAGTCATTAATTACAGGTCAGTGGGAGAGGTTCCTTAAATACAGGGGTTCAGCGGGAGAGAGTCACTATTTACATGTGTTCGGCGGGGGAAGGTCACTATTTACTGGGGGTCATTTGGAAATTGAAACTAATTACACGAGGTCAGTGGGAGAAGTTCACGATTTGCAGGGCGTTAGCCGGAGGATCATTATTTACAGCGGGTCAGCTGGAGAGGATCACTATTTACAGACGGTCAGCAGGAGAAGTCACGATTTATTGGGGTCAGTTGGATGTCGTCACTAATTACAGGAGGTCAGTGGGACAGGTTCATTGACTGCAGGATAAGCGGTAGAGAGTTACACTTTACATGGCGTCAGCGTGAGGGCGTCACTACTTGCAGGACGTCTGAGGAAGATGGTGAATTGTTGCGGAGGTCAGAGGGAGAGAGTCAGTACTCGCAGATAGTCAGCAGGAATGGTATTGGCATTGGTATTGGTTTATTAGCGTCACTTGTACCGAGCTACAGTGAAAAGCTTGTCTTACAAACCGATCGTAGAGGTCAATTCATTACACAGTGCAGTTCCATAGAGTTAGTACAGAATACATTGATGCAGTACAGGTAAAAACAATAACAGTACAGAGTAAAGTGTCACAGATACAGAGAAAATACAGTGCAATAAGGTTCAAGGTCACAACAAGGTAGATCGTGAGGTCAGAGTCCAACTAATTGCATAAGGGAATCGTTCAATAGTCTTATCACAGTGGGGTAGAAGATATGCTTTGGGTCACTATTTACAGGGGGTCAGTCGGAGGGTGTCACTATTTGCACATGGTCATAGGGAGTGGGTCACTATATGCAGGAGTACAGCGGGTCAGGTCACTATTTGCACGGGTCAGCGGGAGGAGTTAGCTATTGACAAGAGGTCAGTGGGAGAGGGTTATTATTATTTTCGGGGATCAGAGATAGCGAGTTGCTCTTTTCAGGAGGTCTGCGGGAGAGAGCTGCTATTTACATAGGGTCAATGGGAGAGTGTTACTATTCTACAGGGGATCATTGGCAGTGGGGTTCAGCGGTAGAGGGTCAATATTTGAAGGGCGTTAGCGGGAGCGAGTTACCTGCAGGGGGACAGCGGGAGAAGGTCACTATTTCTGAGGCCGTCAGCGGGGGAGCGTATTAATTGACAGGGGTTGGCGGAGGTCAATATTCACAGTGTGTCAGCAAGTGTGAGCCTGTTGGTAGGTTGTCAGCGGGAGAGTCTAAGTACAAGAGGTAAACGGCAGAGGATCACTATGTTTACAGGTCGTCAGCGGGATGTCACTATTTACACGGTTTAAGAGGGGGAATGTCCTGCCTTACGAGCCTGATTGAACTCAATAAAGGGAGAGCAGTAGATATAGTGTATATGGATTTCAGCAAAGCGTTTGATAAGGTACCCCATGCAAGGCTTATTGAGAAAGTAAGGAGGCATGATATCCAAGGGGGCATTGCAGTATGGATCCAGAACTGGCTGGCCCACAGAAGGCAAAGAGTGGTTGTTGAAGGGTCATATTCTGCGTGGAGGTCGGTGACCAGTGGTGTACCTCAGAGATCTGTACTGGGACTCTTACTCTTTGTGATTTTTATAAACGACCTGGATGAGGAAGTAGAGGAGTGGGTTAGTACGTTTGCGGTAAACACAAAGGTTGGGGGTGTTGTGGATAGTTTGGAGGGCTGTCAGAGGTTACAGAGGGACATACGCAGGGTGCAAAGTTGGGCTGAAAAGTGGTAGATGCAGTTCAAACCAGATAAGTGTGAAGTGGTTCATGTTGGTAGGTCAAATATGATGGCAGAATATAGTCTTAATGGTAGGACTCTTGGCAGTGTGGAGGATCAGACGGATCTTGGGGTCCGAGTCCATATGACGCTCAAAGCGGATGCGCAGGTTGACTCTGTGTTTAAGAAGGCATATGGTGTATTGTCCTTCATCAATCGGGGAATAGAATTTAGGAGCCGAGAGGTATTGTTGCAGCTATATAGGTCCCTGGTTAGACCCCACTTGGATGACTGTGCTTAGGTCTTGTCGCCTCACTACAGAAAGGATGAGGAAGCCATAGAAAAGGTGCAGAGGAGATTTACTAGGATGCTGCCTGGAATGCGGAGCATGCCACATGAAAACAGGTTGAGTGAACTCAGCCTTTTCCCCTTGGGGCGACGGAGAATGAGGGGGTACCTGATAGAGGTGTGTAAGATGATGAGAAGCATTGATCGGGTAGATATTCAAGAGGCTTTTACTCATGGCTGAAATGGTTGCCACAAGAGGACATAAGCTTAAAGGTGCTGGGCAGTAGGTATAGAGGAGATGTCAGGGGTAAGATTTTTACTCAGAGAGTGGTGAGTGCGTGGAATGGGCTGCCGGCAACGGTTCTGGAGGCGGATACGATAGGGTCTTTCAAGAGATTGTTGGATAGGTAGATGGAGCTGAGAAAAATAAGTAAGCTTAGTAATTTCTATGGTAGGCAGATGTTCGGTTTAGCTTTGTGGTCCGAAGGGCCTGAATTGTGCTGTAGTTTTTCTATGTTCTATGTTCTATGATTTGTTGCGGGGCAGCAGGAGAGGATCATTTTGCTGGAGGTCAGTGAGGTTGCGTCATAATACACAGGGAGCCTAAGAACGTGTGTCAGTATTCACATGAAATCAGGGAAAGTGTCACTATTTTCAGGGCGTCAGCAGGAAATGGTTAAGATTTATGAGGTCAGCGGGAGAGTGTCACTATTGACATGGTTTATGGGGGGAGGGTCACTATTTACGTGAATCAGAGTTCGAGGGTCACTATGTGCAGGAGGGCATCCGGAGCATCAACATTTACAGGGGTTCGGCGTAGGTCAATAATTACATGGTTTCACAGGAGAGGGTCACTATTTGCAGGAAGTCAGTGAGATAGGGTCACTGTATTGGTATCGGTATTGGTATTGGTTTATTATTGTCACTTAGACCGAGGTACAGTGAAAAAGTTGTCTTGCATCTCGAACGTACAGGTGAATTCATTACACAGTGCCGTTACAGTGGGTTAGTGTAGAGTGCATTGATGTAGTACCATGAGAACCATAGAACCATAGAAAACTACAGCACAAAAAACAGGCCATTCGGCCCTTCTAGTCTGTGCCGAAACATTATTCCGCTAGTCCCATTTACCTGCCCCCAGCCCATACCCCTCCAGACCTTTCAAGTCCATGTATCTATCCAATTTACTCTTAAAAGTTAAGAGCGAGCCCACATTTACCACATCAGATGGCAGCCCATTTCACACTACCACCACTCTTTGAATGAAGAAGTTCCCTCTAATGTTCCCCCGAAACCTTCCTCCTTCACCCTAAAGCCATGTCTTCTCCTACTTATCTGTCCTAATCCAGGTGGAAAGAGCCTACTTGCATTAACCCTGTCTTTGCCCCTCATCATTGTATAAACCTCTATCATATCTCCCCTCATTCTTCTCGACTCCAAGGAATAAAGTCCTAACATGCTCAATCTTACCTTATAACTCAACTCCTGAAGACCTGCCAACATTCTTGTAAATCTCCTCTGCACTCTTTCAATCTTACTGACATCCGTCCTGCAGTTCGGCGACCAGAACTGCACACAATATACTAAATTTGGTCTCACCAATGACATACAGCCTGACCAAAACATTCCAACTCCTATACTCAATACTTTGATTTATAAATGCCAGGATGCCAAATGCCTTTGCGCTGTTGGGTCAAACAACTACTGGGTTCGGGAGATACTTGGTCAGGTCGCCACTGGGTCAAATAGCCATTTACCGGGGCGCTAATAGGTCTAATATATTATGTAGTCCTGGCGCTACTGCGTCAAATAACTAACTTGGTCAGGGCGCTACTTGTTCATAAAGTGCTTGGTCGGGACGCTACTGTGTCAAATAGCTACTCGTTCATGGCGCAACAGTGTCAAATTACTAACTGGCAGTGCGCTACAAACTATCCAATTGATCAGGGTGCTACTGCGTTCAACAACAACTAGGCGCGTGCGCTAATGGGTCAAGTAACTACTTATTCAGAGAGCTACTGGCTCAGTGCGCTACTGGGAGAAAGATCTACTGAGTCAAGTCTCAGAGTGAGATGGATTCAGGAGTGAAACATACTGGTCATGTATCAGGTTTAAAAGGATCATGGGTCAAACACGTGGGGTCAGGTCTCAGAGTGTAGTAGCGTCAGGAGTCACAAACAGGGCGTCAGATTTCGGGTGTGGTTGGGTCAGTGGTTACGCACCAGGGTCAGGTCTCAGGGTGAGTTCTCGTCAGCGTCACACACTGGGATGAGTTCTCAGTTTGTGGTAGGGTTGGAGATCAGCCATGATGATCACATCCCATGGTGTTGTGGGGTAATTCGTCACACACTGGCATTATATGGGGCGTGGTTCGGGTCATAGGTAACACACGGGGTCTGATCTAAGGGACTGGTAGGGAGAGTGTACCACACCGGTCTCAGTTCTCTGGGACTATTGCCGTCAGAGGTCACACACACGAGGGTCAGATTGTGTTGGGGTCACAGTTCTCACAACGGGTCAAATCTCAGGGATGTGGTCAGAGGGAAATGATCGCTATCTACAGGGGCGGGTGGGGGGGGGGTGTGGCTTCAGCTCTCCTTTTAGAGGTGCCATAGAGAGAGATCACAGATTACAGGTTTTTCGTCACAATATACAGGAAGTTATCGGCAGAGGATCGCCATTTACTCAAGGTTTTGGTTTATCATTGACCAGTGGTCTTTGGGTCAACATTGAATGTGGGTCACAGGGAGAGCGTCACTATTTACAGGAGGTTATTGTGTCAACGTACAGGCGACTTTGGGTCAGAGAAAGTGTCACCATTCAGTGGGGGTCTGGGTCATTGTCTGCAAGGTGTCAGAGGAAGCGGGTGTTCATTCACATGGCGTGTTTCGGTCACCATTTTCAACGGGAATTTAGGTCACAATTTACAAGTGTCAGATGGAGAAGGTCACTATTTACAGTTGATAAGTGGGAGAAGGTGACCATTTATCATACCTCTGGGTTATCATTTGAAGTGGTCTTTGGAAAAAATAGGCAATCAGAGGGAGAGCGTCTCTACTTACAGGCTGTCTTGGTTCATAATTTGTAGCGTGTCAGTGGGATAGAGTCACCATTTATTAGGTTCTTTGGATCATCCCTCACAGGGGACTTTGGGTCACCTGTGCAGGTGGGTCAGAGGGAGAGGGTCACTATTGACAGGACGTCTTTAGGTATCCATTTCCACGGTGTCAGAGGGAGAGAATCAACATTTATATGGGTCTTTGTATCAAAATTCACAAACTGCAGGGGGAGATGGTCACCATTTACTGGGGTTTTAGGTCACGTTTACAAGGTCACAGGGAAGGGTGGCCGTTAACAAGGCGTGTTTCGGTCACCGTGTCCGGCGGGACTTTGTGTCACAATTTACAGTGGTCAGATGGAGAGTGTTACCATTCACAGCGGGTTAGTGGGAGAGGTCAAAATTTACTAGGATCTTTGGGTCATCATTTGCAGGGGGTCTTTGGGTCAAAATTGACAGTCTGTCGGAGGTAGAGTGTCGATATTTACAAATGGTTTTGAGTCATCATTAACAGTGTGATTAGGAGAAAGTCACCATTAACAGTAAATCTTCAGGTCGGGAAAACAGAGCATTGGAGGTCTTTGGGTCAATCCTGATAGAGGTTTAAACGAAGTTACTCTCCATTTGCAGGGGTCAGAGAAAGATGGTCACTAACTACAGGGGACTTCAGATCATATTTTATAAGGAGTCATACGAAGGCAGTCACCATTTGCACGGGGTATTTCGGTCATCATTTTCTGTGAATCTTGGTCACCGTTTACAGGAGTTGCCATTTGCAGCGGGCCATTGAGTCACCATTTCAGGCGGTCAGAGGGAGAGAGTCAACCTTGACGGGGGTCAGAGGTAGACCGTTTCAATTTTCCGGGGGTATTTGTTTCATCATTTGTTGAGGGTTGAGGAAGAGGGTTACCATTTAGAGGAAGTCAGGTAGTCAGATGGTCAGGAAGTCAGGTAGTCAGAGTTAGAGTCACCATTTACTTGGGATTAGAGGGATGGGGTGAACATTACACGTTGTCTTTGTGTCAATGCTTACAAGGTGTCAGAGGGAGAGTATCACTGTATACAGGGTGTCTGGGGCACCACTTACATCGGGTCATTGGAAGAGGGTCACATTTACAGGGGTGTTTAGATGATCATTTGCAGGGACTGTTTGTGTACAATTTGACAGTGGGTCAGTAGGATGGAGTCCCTATTTACAGGCGGTCATTGGGTCGCCATTTGCAGAGCGCCACAGTGAGAGAGGCACCATTTAGGTGGTCGTCCGGTCAACATTTACAGGGGGTCAGAGGGAGTGTCACCATTTAAAGGGGGTCTTTGGGTCAATATTTTCATTGGTCAGAGGGAGAGGGTCAGTACTAACAAGGTGACTTTGCGTCCGCATTTGCAAGTGTTGTTTTGTAAATTAACAGGAAGTCACAGGGAGTGGACCAGTATATACATGGCGTATCTGGGTAACCATATACATGGTGTATTTGAAGGACAGGATCACCATTTACAGCGGTCAATGGAGAGACTCACCATTTACCAGGGGTCTGACGAAGAGGGTAAGAGAGGGTCATTAACAGGAGTCTTCGTGTCAATTTACAGAGGGTCAGATGGAGAAGGTCACCATTTAAAAGGAATCAGTACGAAAGGATCACCATTTATGTGATTCAAGGGGAGAATGTCACTATTTACAGGGGCTCTTTGGGTAACCACTTACAGCAGGTCATTGGGAGAGGGTCAGCATTTACTTGGGGTCATTGGATGAATATTGACGGGGTCAGCGGGAGTGGGTCACCATTTACAGGCTCAGAGAAACGATCACTATTTTCACGGGGACTTTGGGTCACCATTTGCAGGGGTAGCTTCGTCACAGGAAGTCAGAGTGAGCGGGTGACCACTTACTGGGGCCAGAGGGAGAAGGCCAGCATTTACGGGTTGTGTTAGGTCACCATTTACTGATCGTCAGAAGCAGAGGATCTCCACTCACAGAAGGTCAGAGAGAGAGGGTCACTACTTACAGGGGTCTTTACGACACCATTTACAGGGGATCTGAGCGAGTGCGTCACCATTTACAGGCGGTATTTGGGTCACCAGCTGCAGTCGGTCTGAGATAGAGGATCACGTTTTACAGTGGTCTTTCGGTCACTATGTACAGCGGGTCAGAGGAAGAGGATCACCATTTACTGGGGATCAGTGTCACCGTTTACATGGGGTCAGAGGTAGATGGTCACCATTTACAAGGGGTTTTTGGGTCACCATTTACACGCGGTCTTTGTGTCAGAATTTTCACGGTGTCAGAGGGAGCCGATCACCATTTACAGGGAATTTTTGGGTCACCATTTACAGGGGGTCAGAGGGGGCGGGTCACCAATTTCAGGGGTCTTTAGGTTTCCATGTACATGGTGCCAGAAGGAGTGGATCACTACTTAGAAGCGGTCAGAGCGCGAATGTCACTACTGACAGGGTGTTTTTGTCTCACAGTTTACTGGGGACCAGGAGAAGAGGTTCACCATTTACTGCGGGTCGTTGGGTCATCATTTACATGAGGTTTTTGAGTCACGTTAACAGAGGGTCAGGAGGATAAGTTCGCCTTTTATAGGGCTCACATGGGGAGGGTCTCTACTTAACGGAGACCTTTGTGTCACGTTTTACGGGAGGCTGAGGGAGAACGTCACAATTAACAGGGAATTACTGGATCCATTTAGGGAGTCAGAGGCAGAGGTCACAATTTACAAGAGTTCAGAGAAGGAGCGTCATTTTTGGGGACCTGCTCCTTACCTCCAGCTCAATCATGCCTGTGGCATCTCTGCAGGGTAACATTGAGCTGCCCGTCCTGCCCATCCCTCTAACTTCTTATGTAGTAAATACAATATTAGATTCTCACGTGTCTTTCCGTGCCATGCACTCGGTAGCCTTGTTTGACAGTTTTGTTGCCTTAAAGGTCGGGATTATTTTGAGATGTCCCCCTTGTTGCAGCTGCCGTATTCCGTTCATCTTTTCTATGGGCGCGAGAGACAATTTTTAAGAACCCGTATCACCACGAGTTCCTGTGTGAACGTTGTGCTCTGATATGCTCGGAGAATGAATAGCCGTGCTCGTTTTAGCGAATTTATAGTTCTGATATACAATGCAGTTTTGAAGTTATTTATTCGCGAAATACATATTTCGTTACTGACAGATATTTGGAAGGAAGATCAGCTTTAGGAAGTGGGAGGCGCTGAAATACATTCACACGCTCAACCCACATTTGTAATAACGGGCACTGGCGACAACATCCACTCTTCCGTCGGTGTGACATTACTCCATCAAACGGCGGGTGGCGGAGACTGAAGCAGGGGGAGTGGTAGCTGGCTACACGAAATCTCCAAAGAGCTTATTTGGACATGTGACGAAACTGAACTGGTTGATACTAGTGTACTGGGAAAGCACGAAACCGCCGCGGACTTGAATGAGGGAGAGAGGGCAATGAATCCAGGGGCACTCGGGGCAGTCGGAAACCCAATTGAGTAGAGAGGGGGAAAGGAATCTGTGAAAGCCGAGGATGTGGCAGGACAACACTGATGATCACATCCAAAAGTGTGCATATATTGCTTGTCGTTGGGCCAATCACACGGGCCTGTGCCGCGAATTCCTGAGCTTCATTTCCCGCTGAGTGCATTTCACAGCGCGAGTGAGGGGAGATTTCACCACCTCCTTCAGCTGTTCCCTGAACTTAGTCTGGGTCAGGGCGTAAAGAGCCGTGTTTGTGCAACAACTCAGGAGCTGCAGCATGAAGCCCAGCTCCATAATGGTAAAAGGTGGTTCTTTATACAGCGAATTAAAAAACCACACTCGGTACCACGCAGATTGCACCGCAAACAGCACCCAAAGCAGGATGAAGTTGCCCGAAACGACCAGCAGTAAAATTAGGGATTTCCTGCGGCTCCCCATCTCCGGCCCTCTGGAAGTCTCCCCACTGCTGGTACCCTGAAGTCCCCTTCGGGCTCTGCTCGCCACTAAAACGTGTCGGATGGTCAAAGCATTGATCAGGAGAATGAGGGCAAACGGGGCAACGGGAGTGATGAAATAATGGAGGAGCTTGACTGCTGCCCAACCGACTGAGAATCCAATACCCCCTCTACCAGGCAAAACCAAAGGTCATTAATAAGTTGGTATTCACCTGAGAGCATAAAATACCAGAAAATGTTCTTCAGGCAAATGACCACAATCATTCTCCACAGAAACACAACGGCCGTTCTCTCGGTGCAATATTTTGTTTTCAGCTTCTGGCAATAAATGGCCACAAAGCGATCAAAGGTGAAAGTGACAGTGAACCAGACAGAACAGTCGGTGGCGACGTAAAGCAGGACGGCGTGGATATTACACACTGGCATGGACTTTAAGAAAACAAACTCTTTCCGATAAAAAATCGGAATCTGCCTCAGTGTAAGGTCGAGGAAAATACTCAGTAGATCCTCTGTTGCCATGGCCACAAGATAGCGAGTTACACCTCTTCATAGACTGCACTTTCTCCTGGACCGGACCACAATCGTCACCACATTCACTGTGAGGATGGAAATAAATTGAAACATGATAATGGGTGGAGCAAATTAGGCAGATTCATTGAGATGTAAATTGAAATCAAAGCTATGTTACTATATTCAGAGGCGTAAAAGGTAATTGTACCTGGAACCCGGGGTTATCTTCTGGAAAGCGGGATTACTGTTTAATGGAAGTCACCAGTAAACCGTCAAAAAAGCAACATCACCTCGACCAACAAACAGTTGATAACTAGTGGTGGATGACTCTGATAAAGATTGCTGTGTGCAATTCTTTACATATTTCAGTTAATAAAATCGATAAATGCAGCAATTATTTAACCTCACGAACTGAGGTTCGGATGTGCGAGTGTTCCGAACTCTCCTGGTCAGTGTGCTGGAATCAGCCCAGGTTCCTGATGCTGATTGTTGCCTGGTTGCCCAAAAGTCAGAGATAACACGGGCTATGAGAGTGAAACTCATCATAACACACTGAAGCTGGGTCAGTGTAGGTTCAGGACCGTTTATTTCCCCTCCTAGGTAGGCAGCGAATTTTGATTTGTACAGATGAATCAGCCCGGGAGTCCCATTACTCCCAGTTAGCCAACGTGAGTAGGTCGGAATGAGCGCCAGCTCCAGGTCCGGCACATCACTAATACAACAAAAATCGTAATTTCTAATACAACAAAAATCGGTTCATTGTTTTCCATGGGCAGCTCTGACTGCTGGATAAGAATCACCAGACGCACAGCAACGGTGAGGAGGGTAAGTACTATCGGAAGTGCAAAGCATTTAGCAAAGGCTTAACGAATTACTGCCTGGAGTTAGGGAAATGCAAGGAATATATATTAAAAAAGGAATAGAAATGTAATACCGAAAAATACTCAATGTAAGACGAAGTATGGACGGAAATTGGACAGAGACTTACCAGGAACAACAACAAGAGCGAGGATGGGATATAGACCGGCTGAATAGTCAGCGGTACAAAATAGATCCGAATGTCTAAACCTAACCAAGAATAATTCAACAAAATAAAATGAACCCATATGAAGACATACTTCCCCAATCCTGTAGCATTCCCGTCTGCTGTTGCCAGACTCCGATCCATTCCTGCAACGCCTCAGTCGACTGTTCCTAAATTCCAATCGTGACTATAACTTCACATTCTACTACTCTCAGATTCTCAACCACTTATGTAACCTACAACATGATTGTGCACAGAATTCAAATTACATTGTTCTCTTTAGGAGCTGGTACTGTCTGACAGTGAGGGAGGGGCTTCTCCAAATCATGCTGTGATATTTCTTAGAAAGGAACCCTTCTTAATTGTGGTGATAAACTCTCCAATGACAAAGTGGGATTCCTTGCAGTGTGATATTAATTGCACTCAATGAACAAACGAGTATGGTTAACCCCTTCGTATCCAGACGGATTGAGCAACATGGAAAGCGCTTCAGTAGGTATGGGCAGTGATAACTTGTATTTATATCCAGTGTGATGTATAAATAGGGTACAGGAGCTGTATGCAGTACTGATGGAGTCCAAAAGTTATATCCGAAATTCTGTTCATGATGAACAGATCTCTCCAATAAAATGATCAGATTAATTATATTCTTTCAGTAAGTGAACAGAGATAGAAATTCGGGAACTCTGCATCATTTAACCTGAAGTCACCATGTGAGTGACTGTTTAAACACATGACGAAGGATCTGGTGAAAAGACTTCCAAAATTGTGCGATTGAGTAGGTCATGTTTCTGTTTTTTTTTGGTGAAATGTATTTGAGGAACAAAACGACCTAAAGATCTATCAATATTTAAAGGCTCTGGATCTTATCTTAAACATCTGCCATAGTGTTTTTTGTAACCCTATACTGGTAAAAACATTTTGATGATCTAGAAACATAGAAAATATAGAGCACAATTCAGGAACTTCGGCCCACAAAGCTGTGTCGAACATGTCCATACCTTAGAAATTACTATGCTTACCCATGGCCCTCTATTTTTCTCAGCTCCATGTACCTATCCAAAAGTCTCTTAAAAAGCCCTATCGTATCTTCCTCCACCACCGTTGTCGGTAGCCCATTCCACGTACTCACCACTCTCTGTGTAATATACTTACCCCTGACATATTTTCTATACCTACTCCCCAGCACCTTAAACCTATGTCGTCTTGTGGCAACCATTTCAGCCCTGGGAAAAGGCCTCTGACTATCCACCCGATCAATGCCTGTCATCATTTTATATACCTGTATCAGGTCCCACCCCCCCCCTCATCATCCGTCGCTCCAAGGAGTAAAGGCCGAGTCCCTCAACCTGCTTTCATAAGGCATGCTCCGCATTCCAGGCAGCATCCTTGTAAATCTCCTCTGAACCCTTTCTATGGCTTCCACATCTTTCCTGTAATGAGGTGACCAGAACTTAGCACAATACTCCAGGTGGGTTTGACCACGGAATTATATAGTTGCAACAATAACTCTCGGCTCCTAAGTTCAATTCTACGATTGATGAAGGATAATACACCATATGCCTTCTTAACCACAGGGTCAACATGCGCAGCTTCTTTGAGCGTCCTATGGACTCGGACCCCAAGATCCCTCTGATCCTCCACACAACGAAGAGTCCTACCATTAATACGATACTCTACCATCAGATTTGGCCTACCAAAATGAACCACTTCACACTTATCTGGGTTGAACTGCATCTGCCACTTCTCAGCCTAGCGTTGCATCCTATCCATGTCTATATGTAACCTCAGACAGCCCTCTATACTATCCAAAACACATCCAACCTTTGTGTCATCAGCAAATTTACTAATCTATCCCTCCAGTTCCTCATCGAGGTCGTTTATAAAAATCACGAAGCGTAAGCGTCCCAGAACAGATCCCTGAAGTACACCACTGGTCACCGGCCTCCCTGCAGAATACGACCCTTCAACAACCACTCTTTACCTACTGTGGGCCAGCCATGTATGGATCCATAAAGAAATGTCCTCTTGGATGCCATGCCTCCTTACTTTCTCAATAAGCCTTGCATGGGGTACCTTATCAAATGCCTTGTTGAAATCCACATACACCACATCTACTGCTCTCCCTCTCCCTTCATCGATGTATTTAGTCACACTCTCAAAATATTCAATTCGATTTGTAAGGCAGGAGCTGACCTTGACAAAGCCATGATAACTGTTCCTAATCATATTATACCTCTACAAATGTTCATAAATCCTGCCTCTCATGATCTTCTCCATCAGCTTACCAACAACTGAGGTAAGACTCACTGTACTATAATATCCTGGACTATCTCTACCCCCTTTCTTCAATAAGTGAACAACATCCTCAACCCTCCAATCTTCTGGAACCGTTCCCGTCTCCATGGATGATGCAAAGATCATCGTCAGAGGGTCCGCAATCTCCTTTCTCGCCTCCTTTAGCTGCCTCGGTACATCTCATCCAGTCCCGGCGACTTATCCAACTTAATGATATCCAGAAGTTCCAGAACGTCCTCTTTCTGAATATCTACATGCTCAAGCATTTCATCCTGCTGCAAGTCCACACTATAATCACCCAGTCTTTTTTTCCGTAGTGAATGATGATGTATAGTATTCATGAAGCACCTCTGCTATTTCTTCCGGATCCATACGCACTTTCCCACTGCTGCACTTGATAGGCCCTATTCTTTCGCATCTTATCCTCATGCTCTTCATATACTTGTAGAATGCCTTGGGATTTTCCTGAACCTTGCCCGCGAAGGCCTTCTCATGTCCCCTTCTGGCTTTCCTAATTTCCATCTTAATCTCCTTCCTGTTAGCCTTATACTCTTCCAGATCTCTAACATTAACTAGCTCTCTGAACCTTTTGTAACCTTTTCTTTTCCTTTTGACTAGATTTATCATAGACATTGTACACCACGGTTCCTGTATCCCATCGTAATTCTGCTGTCTCATTCGAACATGCTTATGCAGAACTCCACACAAATGTCCCCTGAATATTTGCCAGATTTCTTCCGTTCTTTTCCCTGAGAACATTTGTTCCCAATGTAAGCTTCCAATTTCTGGTCTGAGAGCCTCATAATTCCCTTTACTCCAAGAAAACGCCTTTCTGGTCTGTCTATTCCTATCTCCCTCCAATGCTATTGTAAAGGAGACAGAATTATGATCACTATCTCCAAAATGCTCTCACATTGAGAGATCTTACACTTGACCAGGTTCATTTCCCAATACCAAATCAAGCACAGCCTCTCCTCTTGTAGGTCTATCTACATATTGTATTAATAATCCTTCCTGAACTCACTTAACAAACTCCACCCCATCTAAACCCCTTGCTGTATGGAGATGCCGATCGATGTTCGGGATATTAAGATCTCCCATCACAACAACTCTGTTATTCTCACACCTTTCTATGATCTGTTTCTTGTCTGTTCCTTAATATCCCTGTTACAATTCGGCGGCCTATAAAAAACACCTAGAAAGGTTATTGACCCCTTCCTTTTCCTAACCTCCACACACAGCGACTCCGTGGAGAGTCCCTCCATGATGTCCACCTTTTCCGCAGCCGTGACACTATCTCTGATCGACAGTGCTACTCCCCCACCTTTTTTGCCTCCCTCCCTGTCCTTTCTGAAACATCTAAAACCCGGTACTTGAAGTAACCTTCCTGTCCCTGATCCATCCATTTCTCTGTCATGGCCACCACATCGTATCTCCAAGTATTTTTCCAAGCTCTAAGCTCATCCGCCTTATTCACAATATCTTTGCGTTAAAATAGATACATCTCAAACCGTCGGTCTGATCACGTTTCCTCTCTATCACCTGCCTATCCTCCCTCTCGTACAAACTACAAGTTTCACTATTTGAGAGCCCCAGTTTCTCCAGTTCGGATTCCACCCCCCAACAATTCAATTTTAAACTCTCCCCAGTAGCCTTTGCAAACCTCCCCGCCAGGATATTTGTCCCCCTGGTATTTAAGTGCAATACGTCCTTTTTAACAGGTCATACCTGCCCCATAAGAGGCCCCGGTGTTCCAGAAATCTGAATCCCTGCCCCTTACTCCAATCCCTCAGGCACACATTTAACCTCAACCTCATTTTATTCCTATACTCACTGTCACGTGGCACAGGCAGTCATCCTGAAATTGCTACATTTGAGGTCCTGCTTCTCAGCTTCCTTCCTAATTCCTTATCGTCTTGTTTCAGGACCTCACCCCTTTTCCTACCTTTTTCGTTTTTGCCAATATGTATCACGACCACTGGCTGTCTACCTCTCTCTGCATGATATCTTGAACGCGATCTATCCTGTCTGTACTTCTCATAATCTCACATAGATCTTTTCGGTCACATTTCAGCCTCTACTGCTCCGGGGAATTCCAACCTATCCAACTTCTCACCATAACTAAACTTCTGTAATCCAGGCACGATCCTGCTCAGTCTCTTATGCATTCTCCCCAGCACAATTGAGTATTTCCTTTGGTGTGGAGACCAGATTTCCACACTATACACCAAACACAACCGAACCAGTGTTTTGCAAAGTTGCAATATAACATCCCTACTTTTATGTTATTTGTCCTCATCTATGAAGGCAAGCGTGCTATATGCCTGCTCCATTACTCTATTGATCTAAGTTACCACTTTCAACGAACTATGGAATGGGAGCCTTTTTCTCTCTGCTTATCAATATTCATTTTGTGTCCGAGCGTATACTGTGTTTGTCCGGATTAAGTTCCACCTGCCAATTCTCCGTCCATCCTATTGATTGATCGATATCCGGCTGCAGACAGGATTCATTACTCGCCATCCACAACAACGGCAACTTTTTGGTCATCCAAAAAACTTACCGAACATTGTGCGTTTTGTGCACACGAGGGTGAGATGGAGAGTGCAAGGGTCTGTGACTAATGATATTCTTGAAGCTAGAGAGATATGCATCAAACCTCAAACCAGGGAACGGCATCCTTTGAATAAACTGACATAGTTAGTTAGGAGAAATAAATGTAATGCCTGTCAATAGTCAGAGGGACACAAATCATTCACAGGTTCAATTGTCTGATCTACGTAAACCACAGAATCTGGGATGGATTTCTGTTCTGTAACTATTTAAATAACCGAACACCAGCGTGCGAGTCTTTTTGTTTTAATTAATGTTTCTTTTCGTGACTTCCGCTTCTTGGCCAGTAGTCCTTTGAAGATTAAACCAAAATGGGACCAATCCTTGATATCAAATCTTCTACTTTTGGTTAAATCTACAGCCCATACAAATGCCTCTCGCCTGCTAGATTTTCAGAGGTCCCTTCGGAATTCAAACATCAGGGGTCCACGGACCAGGCAAAGTCAAATCGGAACATTGGTGATGGGAGCGAAGTGCGGACAAAGATGTGCAACCATCAACGGTGCGATGTCAACACTTCAATATCTTGGTTACCGTAACGCCAGCCGGGTACCGAAGGAACTGTCCAGAATACATGTAGCACCCTTGCGGGAAACGGGAAGCACTGTCACGCGTAAGTAATGATGGGACTGGAGGCTGGGAGATGATGCCAGGAAATCAGGAACAGAACAAATCAAAGCTTCGAAGCCCCCACACCCCACCTCACTCTTCTGCCCCCCCAGTTCTTAACATCGCTCGCCTGAACCGAAGAGACACTCTTCCAGAAATTGAGGTGTGCTGTCACGGACCCCTGTTACGGCATCCCATAATAATTCCCACGCCTCGGCAGCAGGAAAAGAAACCGTTTCAAATCCTTCGCTACCATCACGCCTGCCAGCTAGTCACAGGGCCCATCGGAATAGAAGCAGCACCTTCCAGGGAGTGGGCACAGGAGCAAAGAGTATGTAAAGTTTCTCAGCCATCTGTCATGAGATAAGCTGCTACTCCAATATATAACCGACAGCATTAGCTTAAATGTAATGTTGAGAACACAAGCAAGTACACTTCCAGGCACCTAGAAGTGCAGTCACGGATCAGGAGTGTCGGGACCGGAGATTGTCGAACAATATAAGGGCATCAGGATCAGGGCAGTCAACTGCGCTGAGGTTGAGAGGGCTGACAGATTCAATTTCCTGGGTTAAAACATCACCAGGAGCTTGTTCTGGATCAACCATATAGATGCAATGGCTCCGAAAGCGCAATAGAGCCTCTACTTCCTCAGGAAGCTAAGGAAATTCGGCATGTCCCCGTTGACTCTCACCAAGTTTTAGGGATACACCTTAGGAAGCATCTCATCTAGGCGCATCACGGCTCGGGATGGCAACTGCTCCGCCCGAAACAGCACTAAACTGCAGAGAGTTGTGGCCACAGCTCAGCACATCACGGAAACCGGCCTCCCCTGTATGGACTCTGTCTACACTGCTCGCTGCCTCGGAAAAACAGCCAACATCACCAGAGAGCCCAGCCACCGCGAACATTCTCTCTTCACTTCCCTCCCACCGGGCAGAAGATTCAAAAGCCTAAAATCATGTACCCGCGTGTTCAAGAACAGCTTCTATCCCTTTGTTATTGGACTATTGTACGGTGCCCTAGTTCGATACGATGGATTCTTGACCACACAATCCACCTCGTTAAAGCCTTGCACCTTATTGCCTGCCTGTTTTGCACTTTCTATGTAACTGCAACACATCATTCTGCATTCTGTTATTATTTTACCTTGTACTGCCTCAATACACTGCTGTAAAGAAATGGTCTGTATTGACCTCACGGAAAACAAGAAGAAAATCACTGTACGTCGGTATGTGAAAACAATAAACCCATTTACCAATTTAACAAGACTACTTCGCCTTTCTGGAACACATCAGACAAAAAGGGATACACGCCCTCACCTTCGAAACGTGAGATTATTGAGAAAACTCCCTAAATATTCCGCGAGGTCTCAGAGCGAGGATGGCTGGTGCTATAGTTGAGGGGCGTTGGTAACCCGAAGGGGTCACAGATTGGAGAACAGTGAACATATTCAGAAAGAAAACATGAGGTTAGATGCTGGAGCTGGGGCAGCGGGGTGGTGAGTGTTTCAGAAGGCAGAGAAAAAAGAGGACTGAAGGGCCAGTGGGGAAAATATTTGTGAAATAAAGACGGTGTTTTCTTTTGTGGTAAATACTTTCCTGGACAGCCGCCTCAGATTAATTCCTTTTCGTTGTTCTGTGTTTTGTTTTCTCAATAGAAGTAATGACTCATCAGCTTTAATGCCTGTCATAACTTATAAATTGCCTGCCGGATTGCCGGATACCTCAGCAACTCGTACAACTTGATAGCGAAAGCGACTGATAGAATGTGGTAATCCATGGACACTTTCAGGACCACGGCAGATGGACAGGACAAACCGGAAGAGGTTAGCCATCTTGACTGATGCGTTTCAGGAAAAAAACTCATGAACCAGTAGGCGTCACATAAACTGTATCGGTGCATTGGTAAACTCCTTATGACGCTTCTGTTTATTCGAGCAGTATGTTATCTGATTCAGTGCATGCGCCGCGACCCTGTAAGATTTAGTTGAGGACAATAGAATATTCAACTTCGAAAAGAGCCAAACAACAAATTGAAACAAAGCAGTCCCACTGATGAATCTAAGCGACCGGGTGGGGAAAGGACCTGCTACAATTCTTGGATCAAGGCCTTGTAACAACAAACTGTTTTATTGGAGGAACGAGCACAAGGCAGCATGCGAATACAAAGATCCTTAAAATTGCTGTAATTGCTCCAATTACAGACCTCTCAATCAATGCCAGCACGTACTCAGTACCTTAAATGTAAAGAATTTGATAAACGGGGATGGGGGTCAGGAGTGGAAAGAGAGTTCGAATGTTATGAAATATAGATATAAATGTGGATGGCGAATAGGGGGCGCCAACCATGACAGACCAGAATTAATAACCAAGGTATGTTGTAAAACTAGTGAAGGCAGGAGTGTAACAAGTGCAATGTATGCTCATGAGGAAATCGATGCGTGGTGCAGAGGATGTAAGTTGGTGTTAAATACTTCTCATTGTGGTTCACAAATAACAATGACACTTCAGTTGGGAGGCCCGACGCTCAAGTTCATTAATACTCTTAATTTTTGTTGAGTACATCAGCCAATATTTGAGAAGCTGTGGCACCTAGGACCACAGTTTGCACGGCTGTCTCATTTTGTGAAAAAATCAACACAAGACAAACACTTAAAACGCATTAACAATGATGTAATCATTGCAGTAAATACCTTAACTTCCGCGATGCCAATGCAGAAAAAGTGGAAAATACAGCGTGGATGAAGAAAGAGCTTGTGCTTAAAAGAGAAACACAGGCAGATGTGTGTCTGTGTATGCGTGTGTGTGGTTGCCTGTGTGTATGCTCTCGTATGTGTTTTGCGTGTCTGTCCGTGTGTGCGAGTGTGTGTGTGTGTGTGTGTGTGTGCGTGCGTGTGCGTGCGTGCGTCTGAATGTGTGTGCACGTGCGTGTGTGTCTGCCGTATGGAATTTGTTTATCTGTCAGAGTCATTTATATGTGTAGGTATAGAGACTGACACAGAAGAGAGAGAGTCAGAGACATAGACAGATATGGAACTGAAATTAGGACGGAGTAACGTTGTGATAACACGAACGAAAGCGACGTACAGTGAGTGAAATACAGGCATTCTGCATGAATTGTGAACTGGTTGATTGAGTGTCCGATGGCCTGGGAGACTGAACAAACAGTGTGACTCAAAGTGAGAACGCAGAACAGTATTAATGCGTACTTAAAGCTATCTAAACGGCGTTTATAATTATTTCTCATTTCGGGACGGGCAATTTGCGCAGGAATATTTTGCACATCCCGACCCCATACTGGGAGAGAAACAATCTGATGATTTCACAGTTTACTACACACTGTGACAAACTGCGCTGATTACCTCGGTTGCAACTGCTGATCTGGAACATAACATGAAAGTTCATAACCACTTTCAACCAGATTTCTCCGTCAGACGCAGCCCGCAGTCCCCTCCCTCCACTCGGCATTCTCTGGGACTGTTACCTCTGGTAACCCCTGGTGAACCTCAGGAAACACACAATCCCTCCTCGCGTGAGCACTGCCTGTTAACAGATTGACTGCAGCATGGAATAGGGCGGGGAACGGAGGAATAAATTGGCTTCTGGCGGGATTATGGTGAATCGGCGGTTGATGCTCGCCATGGACCTGTCTCCATTTTCTATTTTATGTGAAACTGCGACATCAAAGGAGAACTCAATGCCCTCCGACTTTCACTAGTTGAATGCCTGGTCTCTTCTCCGGAGCTTTGTGTTTTTATTTTTCCTTTCTGTGCATACATTAACCCTCTCCGATAGCCGCATGAACATCCGAGTGGAATCGACAATTTGAACCTGCAATGTCATTTCTCTGTCCGCCTCACATAAGAAAACAGAAGACACTAAGACCAAGAATAGTCCACGTGGCCCGACCAGGCTGCTATCCCATTCAACGAAATCAGGCCTCAGGTCTTTCTCTATGCCCGATTTCCACACCCCTCAATCCCTAGATCTTTCAAAAATTATATACCAGCACTTCAGACATATCTGAGAGCCGCATCCACAACTCCCCGAGGCAAAGAATGTACTTCACCAACACCATGTACAATTGCAACAAATTCCCTATTTCTTACATTCACAAAAGGCCATCTATCACACCCAGCCCCTTACTTCATCCGTGTCCAGTTGCTCTCCCTTTAGACAATAGCCTTCTGACGACCATTTTGTACTTTGGTGGCCTTCTGCGCTATTCAAATGAAGCCCACCCGAAGATCAGGGAATATCACACCATCCTTCTACTGAAAATGCTGTTGCCGTGGCAACGCCCTCTTTGTATCCAAAATAGTGCATGACTTGTCTGGACTTCCATAACGCTCGTTCCCTTCAGTTTTCCAATAATTAGTGTTCCGTGCCTCACGTTTCTGTTTTTCTTTCCCTCCCCCAATCCCGTCTATTTACGCTCGCTTAATATAGATTAGCTCTTTTAATAAACCCTCATCTCCCTTTCTCAGTGCCCACAAAAAGTGCACGCTACCTTTATTTTTCCAAGTTTTGCTCAGCGAATCAGAATCATAGAGTCACACAATACAGAAATAAGCCTTTCTGCTCGCCATTCCACCCCGAACATCATATACCCTCCTGCGCTATTCCCATGTGCCAGCACTTGATCGTAGGCTTCTCTGTCTTAGCGATTCAGCTGTAGTGCAGATGCTGATAAAATGTTGTGAGGTTCTCTGCCTTCACTGACCACGTAACACTCCGGAAGAAATCAAAACGTTGGGTGATCAAATCCTCCATAGGTCCCCTCTGAGCTTTATTAAAATTAAATCAATGACCTCTGATCTTAAACATCACTGCTATCCGGATATTTTACAAACTGCCCTTTCATGTTCTTGCTTACCTCCAGCCGGTTCCTCTCATCCTCTCCAAAGAAAACAATCCCAACCTTCTGGCCACAATATTTGAACGCTTCCTTTTCCAGCTCCTATGAATGAACATTGATCTAATTCGTTCACGCTGTTTAGGCCTCACAGATGCTATCTCTTTACTTTGTGTTTCCTCCAGTTTCTATTCAGTATCTCCTTATATCGGAAATATTCCATCCCAGGCAACATTCCGATGAATCCCCTCTGCACTCGCTCCATGGCAACCGCGCACTTTGCAAACTATTTTCCTGCGTGGACTAACCAATATTTCATAAATTACCATGAAATTGTTCTTGCTCATAATCTATATCACGACAAAAGCCAAACATCTCAAATGCCTCCTTCACCTGGATTGGAGGACTTTAGTTAAGAAGAAAAATTCGATGGTACTAAGGTTGTTTTACCTGTTGAATAGTGACGTGCCAGTGGTGCATAACATGATGGGAGATGAAGATGGTTGGACTTCAGAACTGTTTCCCCGTAGCAGGGACAAGAAAATAAAATTGTACGTGTTTAATATTAGTGTAAGGAGATTTCAAGATGATTTCTGGCGCGTTTGCTTGCACAGAGAATGTTGGATATCAGAGGAAACAGTGAAATAAGATGTAAATGCATCAAAGGCTATGGTCCTAATGCGAGAACTAGGATATGTATCGATGAGCAATACGTTCGGGAATGGAAATGATTGACCGAAGTGGCCGTTCCGCTGATGTACGGCTCCGAAGTTCTTGAAATACCGACCATCCTGTCTACCTTTGCTGCTACCGCTAGGGATATGGGGACTTGTAATCCAAGGTCCTACGCCCCTACCATTCATGGTGCATGCCCTCCCATTATTAGCCCCTCACACCGCAATTGTTTGAATTCCCATTGACCAGGATTACATTCCATCCGCCACTGGACCACCATATTTGATATTCCACTAGCTCCTGGGAATTATCTGATTCGTTCACAACCGCCTCTGCCCCGACCGAAGTTGCCAGTCTATTTTGTGTTTGCAACAGTTTCTATTTTATTCCATCCAAGAAGTGATGCACGTTAAACACCGGGACATATGTTAAACAAGGTGATTCAACACTCGCAGAGGCAAATAGATGTTAGTGACACGGTCCCACCTTACATTTGGTGAGACTGTCAATTAAACTGCAGTGTTTCTGCAAATTGTGACATCGCCTTGTGTGAAAATTCCATGAAAATGTGAACACATCAGAAAGCTGACTCCAACGGCAGAGAGACTCATTCGACACATGGTCATCGCATTAATAATACTCAGTCTGGCCAGGGATGCTGGCTGCGCATTCTATATCAACACAAGAACCTAAAGCCTGCAGACATTATACAACCCAATTCAAATCTAGCGGAGATACCCCCACGTCATACAGGCACTTACATCTTCTCTTCAGCTTCTTATGAGGATGTTTGCATGCAAGCTTCAAATCTCCCTTTTTTTTTCTTTTTTTTACCGTTAATAATGATGAAGGTGCTGATCCGAATAAAATATGCGGTTCTGTCAACTGATATAGTGTCACGTTGTAGCAAAGTCTCTGCTGGAGCGTAAATGCAACTGGCTATACAACACTAAAGCAATTTTTTATTTTTTATGTATTTTATTAATTTCAAATTGATATAAAACAATAGTAATTATACATATGATATAAGGAGATCAGGATTACAATAGTAACGGTTAACGTAGACAACCACAAAGAGTAAAATATGTAACCTGAACACCCCATCTCTTAATAATTAAACATGAAAAGATTAAAAGAAATTTGATTATATGAGAAAAAAACAAACTAAGAAAAAATAGTAACAAAACAAAATGAATGATAATAATAAACAAGAACTAAACAAAACAAAAGCTGGGCTGTCTTACTTCATCGATTTAAAAAAATGTTATTAACTCCGCTTCTCGATATTCGAATCGAAATTTCTTGAGAAGGATTCTGAAAAGGTCAGCTTACATCACATGAAAATGCTGCATAAATGGGTTCCAAGTTTCTTCAAAATTAACCAAAGGATCAATAGTACCACTCCTAATTTTTTCTAAGTTTATGCATCTTATAGTTTGGGAGAACCATTGGAATGGAGTAGAAGGTTTAGGATCTTTCCATTTAAATAGAATGTATCTTCTGGCTATTAATGTAACAAATGCAATCATACGACAAACTGAGGCAGATAAATGGCCAGAATCCATCACTGGTAAACCAAAAATTGCAGTTATAGGATGTGATTGTAAATCAATATTCAATACTACTGAAATGATATCAAAAATGGCTTTCCAATTTTTTTCCAAAAGAGTGCAGGACCAAAACATATTTGTCAGGGAATCCACTTCCGAATTACATCTATCACAGATAGGATTTATATGGTTATAAAAGCGAGCTAGCTTATCCTTAGACATATGGGCCCGATGAACCACCTTAAACTGTATGAGAGTGTCTAGCACACAATGAAGAGGTATTAACTAATTGAAGAATTTTCTTCCATGTCTCGATAGGTCGAGGTATCTGAAGTTCTCTTTCCAATTCATTCTTAATTTTATCCGGTATCCCTAAACGTATTTTCATAATCAAATCATAAATTATTGCTATCAAACCCTTCTGATAAAGGTTAAAACCTATATTTTTCTGTAATTTAAATTGGATGTGGTATCAGGAAAGTAGGTGGAGTAACATTTTAAAAATTTATAATCTGGAAATATGTAAAAATATGTGTTCTAGGCAAATTGTATTGATTAGACAACTGTTCAAAAGACAAAAAAAAGTTTTCAACAAATAGATCACAAAAACATTTTATTCCCTTCGTTTTCCATAAACGAAAAGCTAGATCAATTCTAGACTGTTGAAAGGAAAAAAAATAGATAGAATAGGACTTGATGAAACATAGTCTTTCGACAACCGAGTGTCCTAAAAAATAAAGCACTCATCTCGACTAAACCTACACTTATCACAGTGGCACAATTCGTAGAGCTGCTGTCTCATTGCTCCCTTCAGCCCAACCTTGGATGCAATCTGTGTGGAGATTGCATTTTCTCCGCGTGAACGCATGTGTTTGCTGGGAATGTCCCACTCTTTTCCTGCATTCCAAAACTCTGTGGGTGACCGCTGCAAACTGTTCGCAGTATGCAGCTGAGCAGTAGAATGGGGGCGTGGTGGGAATGCAGCGTTGATGGGGAGAATAAAATTGATCTGATAGGCTTACCGTGGCCGATACTCGACCTGTACTCAGTGTTCAGAAGGGACGGTTTCCGTGTCGTATCTCTCCAAGTTTCTAATTCGGTTTCTTCTCACTACTGCTGCGTTTTCAGATAACCATCCATTCCCAGTGTATCTGGATTGTAAACACCGTGACCTGTCTCAGGGCGGCGCTCAGATGTAATTTGCTTTAATTAATTGAATAATTGCGGTGAATGGATATTTCACTGCATTTATGAACTGCTGCCTGAATTTGGACTGAGTCACCCCATAAACAAAAGTGTTTGTGCAGCAACTTAAAGAGAGTAACATGACTCAGCCTGTTCAAATATCAGTTCGGAATAGTTGTAATTTTTGGGATCTGCTCCGGCAACGGTGTAGTAAAGAAAATGGACAACAGACAGTAACCAGAGGAGTATGAAGGTTCCAGATATGGTGAAGAGTAAAATGACAGACTTCCTCCTGCTTTCCAACTCTGGGTCACTATGTTTCTTTCCCTTGTTCTGACCTCTCAGCCCCTTACGAACACGACTGGACACGATGATGTGTCTGACTGTCAGAACGTTGAACAACAAGATCAACACGAACGGGAGAAATGGCGTTAAAATGGTATTCAGCCAATAAAATCCCACCCACCCGGGATCCGTATAGTAGTTAGGTTTCCGAAAACAGTCCCATGGTACGTTGTTGACAACCCTCCCTGGTTGCATTGAGAAGTAGTAGGCAATAGTTTCCAGACAGAGCAGAACGCTGGTTGCAGTCAACACCGCAGCCGCAGTTTTCCTGGTGCAATATTTTGTTTTCAGCTTCTGGCAGCAGATAGCGATGCATTTGATCAAAGCTGAAAGCGACGGTGAACCATGCAGAACAGTCTATTGCTGCAGATAGCAGGACAGCGATGGCACTACACACGGGGGTGATGTCCAGGGAAGTCCCAGGGAAATAATAATAACTGATCCGCCACAGTATGACGTTTGTGATGATGGTCAGTAGATCCGTCGTTGCATTGGTCACCAGGTAGCGAGTGGTGCAGGTTGAGAGGCCGCACTTTCCCCGGAACAGGATCACAATCGCCACTGAATTCACTGCAAGAGCAAAGGAAATAATGTCTGAAGTTACTCACAAGGCAGTTGAGGGAGCGGGTGGGGGGGGGGGGCTTTCACCACAATCTGACTTTGGTTTGGGCTCAGCTGAGGGCGAGAGGTTGACAAGGTATCAAGAACGGTTCCTTACCGCCTGCAAGCAGTGTTTGCGGGATTGAAAGGAACAGCACTGCGAGTGGAGCGTTGTTGATGAGATGGATTACCAACTGATAGCAGCGGGGGCTTCAACTGTTTTAGTATGTTGTATTAGTCCCAAACTCCTCTGTCCGATAATTCGGTAAACCGGACGAGCCATCCGCTGGTTCGCCGCACAGTGGTTCCAGTGTTCCCCTCGACTCACCGGCACCCCGTTCTCTCACTCCACTGAATCTCACTTGTTTCCATTGCCCACCCTCCATTGACACTCATCTGCGTCTGGTCCCACTTCCCTTGAAACTTACTGGAGCTTTGCTTCATTAAGTTCACATAAATATCGGTTTCATTGCAAAATTTATGGTTCTACTGTGTAAAGCCATAGTACCATCTGTCTGTTCATCTGGGACCATCTAGGACCATAGATGGTCCATCTAGTATCATCAACCTATCGTGGACCTGCTTTCTTTTTCTCTACCCTTCCAACGGAACCAGGGATCAGCCCCTCCTGACCACTCACCTTGGCTCTAGTTGTTGCATTTGTTTTAAATCTATGTGGTTCTTTAACCTGAAGTTCCTTGAAACTTACCTGTTTCTGTTTCCCACGATTGCTTTGAAATTCAGAAATACCTTTTGAAGTCGAGATCGTGCCAGTTTATAGGAGTTTTAACTAAGAGTGGCATCGACATGGTTAATTAAAACGGGCGTGCTGTGTATCTACAGTACTAATCCCTCACCCATATTTTCTTCCCAGCGTCTGTTTCAACTTCTTGATTATTTTTAGCAAAAAGTAACAGTATAAAACACAAAGAAATATCTGAATGAAGACGGAACCTACTCGCGACGTCGGCAAAGAAGTCATTAATACATCTGCAAAAAATGACCGTTGAGGACACGGGGAATCCAGAGAACTGACACACAAATTGCAAGCGTTTATTTACCAATGTTCTTACCAGGAACACCAATAACTGCAATGAACGTGTAATATATTCTCATCACACTGTAAAATGTGCCAAGCATGTTGTGGGAGAATCTATATTTCCCCGAACTGCCTGTGATCTCCCTGAAGGAAACTGTGATCTAGTGTCTCCCCCTGGCTATTAATATATACCCTGCTGTTTTTCAGCTCCATTGCTCAACGTCCAATGTCTTTCAAGGAAGGTTATTGAAGAATCTGGAAAAAAACAACATTACGTCATTCGAGCGAAATCCCAATTGTCCTTAGTGGTGCAGAGTTCTGCTCCGGAACTGCAAAGACTGAACAATTACGATCCGAGAAATCGGTGAACATCGTTGCTTCCAACAGGGTCAGCTCTTGATTTTAACTTACTTTTTTTCGATTTTTCCATCATTCTGGCCTATAAATCGAGTCACAAATTTCCAGCGATACACTGTCCTGAAAAAGGCTGGTCTATCAATAGGCACAAGGAGTTATAGGTGATGAAACCCTATTTTCTGTCACACTACTCATTGAACCAGCAAGCAAAAATTGCGACAGCAGCTAAGTGCAGATGAATTCTTTGATGTTGTCCACAAACAAAGAGGGCTGCACAGATCTACAATGAGGATGAACACCTCTGCTGAGAACATAGATCATGGAACAGTATGGGGCAGGAACAGGTCCTCAAGATGTTGGCGTTAGACACGAGGCCGAATGAAACAATACCTCTTCCGCGTGTATCACATCCCTCCATTCCCTGTTGATTCATGTGTCTGTCGAAAACCTTCCTCAAAGCCACAATCGGATCTTCTTCCAGCTGTGCTGCCGGCAGAATGTTCCAGGCACCCACCATTTTCTGTGCAAAATCTTTGCCCAGCAAATCTCCTTCAAGTTTTCCTCTCTCACCTTTAAATGCATGTCCTCTAGTATTTGACATTGCTGCTCTATGGGAAAAAAACATTATGAATGTCTATCTTATCAATGCCTCTCATAATTGTAAAAGCTTCTATCCAGTTTCCTCTCAACCTCCGACGCTCCAGAGAAAACAACCCAGTTTTGCCAAATATACAGCTCTATTTTACCAGGATGCTCCCTCTATTCAAGGCAGCATCCTGGTAAAATATTCTGCACCGTTTCAAAAGCCTCCACATCTTTCCTATAATGCGGCGAACAGCATGGTGCACAACACTTTAAGTGCGGCACACCATAAGTTTTATATAGCTGAAACATGACTTTCCTTACTCCGATCCTTAATGCCCCGACCAATGAAGGCAAGCATGTCATATGCCTGATTTACCATCTCTATATTCCTGGCCACCTTCCTAGAGTTGTGAACTTGGACCCTCCGATTCCTCTGTACATCAATGCTGTTAAGGAGCTTGCCGAGAGCTGTACATTTTCCCCTTAGCTTTCACCTCCTGAATTACAAGACTTCACACGTGCTCGGATTAAACTCCATCTGCCATTTCTTCAACAGAATCTGTTATTGATAAATCTTCTGCTGTGCCCGATGACCTCCCTTTACACTGTCCACAACTCCACCGATCTTTGCGTCATTTGCAGTATCGATCACGGACATACAGCCAGAATAACACCGATACACCACTGCCCTCCGTGGTCTATGGACAAGCCAGTTCTGTATCCAAATTACCAAATCACCATGGAAGTGAACTCTTTCAGTTACCCCACTCTTTAGGATTCAATCTCAACCAGACGGATTTCGAGATCATCAGACGGCACGTTCCTGCTTGGGGGACTACTGTTAAGGAAAGAAAACGCGAGAATGAACAGAAACTTCTGGACATCTTTGCAAAATTCGTTTCCCCACCGCTGTCCTTTTTTTCCGTTCTGTTGTGGGCTTGGTTGGTAAATGCCGAAACCATATGGACGCCTTCGCAACCAAAGCAGCACCACCCTCGGCGTTTCATGAATAGAACAAACTGGACATCTAAATGTAATCAGGCCGCATTGACCTTAAACGGACTTCAGCTACTGCTCCTGATGTTGGGCCCTGGCTCTTTGCCGTAGTGGTCTGCTGCAACCACGGTATCCGATGCATTTCTTCGACAACGACATGCTTGATTCCGTTCAATCGCATTTGAGAGTAGTTTACTGAATCTCGGTAAAGAAAAAAGGCTTCGCTGCCTGTGAGAAACATCCACTAAGCAGCAGAACATTGTACAGACTAAATCGTCCTCAAACCCTTGGCATGACACACAACTATTCAGTTGCTGTTGGATGTTGGAGTTGAACATGCCTCTGTCAGTCTGCTCCGTCATGTACTTCGGACTCTGATGCTGCAGGGGAGAAAATTCCATGAAGAGCTTGCTGTAGTATGAGAGCACAAGGCTGTCACGTGACCGTAACAACACTGACCCCGCTGGTCGGAGGACATCATTGCTCCTTGGATCAGAAGTGACACCGTTGTCAATATACGTGCGGCTCCACCCCAACCATGAGGTGTGGGCATCGCGATTGGCTTTCGAGAGGCCCCTTTGCCCCTGAACCTGCCTGACCGTTGGTCGTGGCAGGCAACTTTGGCCTTGACCTTCAAACCATTCGCCTGTCCAAATCACTGGGCCACGCTCCACCCAGCCTCCAGGCCCTATAAAGAGTGTTTCAATCCTCTGGTCTGTCTCTTTCGACTGCCCCAGGAGTAGTGAGACAACGCTGCAGAGACCATGGGTAAGAGTGGGAATCGCCACGTGGTTTGGGAGCTTTTTCGTCAGAATCCAGGGAGTGTTAGGACCAATGCTTGTTTGTCAAGGTATTCAGGCGTTGAAATGTTAATCCCTTAATGAACTGTACCTTGCTTATTGTGTGTGTGTGTTGTATGTATGTGTGCGTATGTATGTGGGTGTTGTGTGTGTGTCCGTGCGTGTGTGTGCGCGTGTGTGTGTGTGTGTGCGCGCGTGTGTGTGTGTGTGTGTCTGTCTGTCTGTCTGTCTGTGTCTGTGTGTATCTCATCCTCATTGCGATCCCCCCTCACGTTCGCGGTCTCCTGCGTGTGTGTGAGTGCGCATCTGTTCATATTCATTCTGTCCCCGCGTTTGCCTTTGTGATTAAAGTACTTTTAAAATCCATAGCCTGTGTCCAGAGTCCTCCATCTTTAAGATTCAAGAAGAACCTTTTCACACAACGTTTGGCTATGCGAGCAGAGTCGTGAATGTCTGGGCTGGACACAGAGGCGGGGAGAATGTTTTGGAACTGTGGGTACAAGTCTAGCGCGGATACAGAGGAGAGAATCCTTGGGTGGACAGACGAGAGTGAGGGATTTGGGAGCTTGGCTTGTATGCTGGCAAACCACGGTAAGTCAGTGGACTGGGCTGAGCAGCTCGATCCACGTGGTGAGAAACTGGGACACCACGTGGTGGCCCTCCTCCAGCAGTCAGGGTACCCCCGTGCAATAAGGGAGCCTGAGGGGTGCGTTCTGGCTCCTGGCGTCCCTCCTAAGGCGCCAGGTAGAGATTACCGGCCAGTTGCAGGATACCTGCTTACAGAGGGAAATAGAAATAGAGATCCTCCGGCAACGATGTTGCACACTGCAGGACACAGTTGAAACTGCCCAGACCCGGGCCTATGACGTCGAGGTACGGGGTACCGAGGTTACCTGCCGGCTGATCCAGGCACAGCAGGCACAAGCCGCCCGCAGATCTGGCTGACAGCCAGTCCCACTTAAATTTCGAGCCCTGGTCCGGCGCGGCGACAAGTTGGACTCATGGCTGACGGACGGGGATATATGGATGCATACGGACAATTAGGATGCGTCAAAGAGCAGGGGTTCCCTCGCACCCGACCTCCCCCTACCCATATGAACCCCTGCGTGCTCGACCCGTCACCATGCAGTCCCAGATCCACCACAGAGGGGAGGGGAGTCTGGATGAGGCCCCCGCATGGAGAAGTGCCCATTGTCCCTTCGAGACTACGGAAACTCGGGATTTCTCCATCAAGGAGCTAACCAACCTGGCTGACCGGTACAGCAAGCGGCCGGGAGAGCTCTTGGCTACATGGCTGCTCCGACTGTGGGATAAGGGGGCCCCCAACGTGAGCCTCTCTCACCAGAAAACGAGCGCCCTCGGGAGCTTGTCTGACCAACAGAGCATTAACAATGCCCTGGGGGCACCACATAGAGGAACTGGGAACAACACTACTCCGTGGGATCAGGTAGTGACCGCAGTGAGTGTCTGGTACCCTACCCTCCTCGAATGGGACACACGGGCGACCGCTGAGGAGCACGGTCAGTGAGGGCACCAGGGTTGTCAGGGAATGGGCGCTGGTGACAGGCATCTATGAGAGGCCCGGCGATCACGGGTTGCTAGAAAACACCAGGGTGACCAGCGCGCTAACGGGATACCTGGTCAACACCGCATGCCCCGATTTGAGGCCAGTGGCCCTGCCCCTCATGGGACCGGCTAATGGGAAGACCGTGAGGTATGCTATAAGCCTCCTGGAAGAACTAGAGTTCTTGCAGCGGGGAAACCCACCCAGGTCTGCAGAGGGGAGACGAGGGCTGGGGACACGACCCCCCGTCCCACGCGCAAGCAGCTATACCTAGACCTGTTGCGCGCAGGCGTGGACCTCGCCAGCATAGACGGTGTCCCGACCTCCGCTCTCCACGCGCCCTGGAAAGAGATCTGCGGGGAGAAGCCCGGCCGCGGGAAGATCCGCAGCCACCCCGGGTCCAAGCCCGACACGGCGGGCTCCCCCAACAACCGGACCACATGGGCTGCCCCTGCAAATACATATTGCCTCCGCCCCTTTCCCACCTGAAACAGTCTCCGCTGCGCTCATGGCTCTGCTCCGGGACCTGCTGAGACATGAAATAGCCCATCTTGTGCAGCAGGAACTTTCATCTACGGGGTGGCAGACCCCTGCCTCCACCCTCCTCCCACAGGATCAAGGCCAGGGGTCCCCGCGAATTTGTTCCACTGCGCTCTCCTGCCTGGGAGACCTGAGGCCACATATACCTGTAGCGATGCACTGGGAAAAAGGGAACGTGCAGAGGTGGATGGCACTCATCGACACGGGTGCCCAACACACCATAATCCCGGGTAACCTCGCTACGTGGAAGGCGCCACAGATGCAGATAGAGGAGTTGGGGGGTACCCTTTTTTCCCGCGAGTGGTCCAGTTCCGCATGGCCATCGGAACCAACCTCCTCGAACTGTAGTGTTAATTGCAGATCTGTCTGAATGCATATTGGGGATGAATGTCTTAAAGGGACAGTCCCTACACACCAACCGAGGCAGGTTAACCTTTGGAGTGGCCCGTGCTACGGTGGCGGTCGGGGCTGCCAAATGGGAACCGGTTGCTTTCCCCCCTCGGTCCAAGGTCGTCTGCAGGCGGCAGTATAGGATGACCGGAGCACATCAAGATATTACAGAGGTCGTTGAAGCCTTGCTGCGGAACAGAGTCATTAGGCCTGCAGTCTACCCTTTTAATAACCCTGCCTGGCCCCTCTGCAAAAAGAAGGGGACATGGCACATAATGGTGCTTTACCGACACGAACAAGGCTGCCATCCCTCGCTTCAACTCCGCCTAGGGATGACAGTCACCCATTACATTGGTCCCCCTCAGGAGGGAGAAGTCGTTTTGCGCTGTGCCGGGGACACTCGTTGGGTCACGATTCCGGGTCGAACTAACCTGTCCTGTCTCCATACCCGACACCTAACCCGCCTGGAATGTGTTTGTCCCCCCTGCTGCAGGATGATGGCAGTGCTCGACTCCTCTTCTCCTGCTGACGGCGATGATTGGCGAGACGTCTGTTCTACCTCTCCTCGAACTTACTCACGAATCCTCCAAACCTCGAATATATGGGACTGTTGAATATATCGAATGGTTGCATCTACTTCCGAACGCCAGCACACGGGATACGTGTCGGAATGAACTGCTTGCGTGGGCTGTTATGTTTCTCTGTTGCGCCTGTCCTGTTCGGTTTATCGGTGTTCGGGGGAGGGGGTCGGATAGCAGTCCCCACCACTGCACATTCCTTACAAATGTCCGAGTGGGGTGGGTGTTTCAGAAGCTGGTATTTCTCTTGATACATTTTGACCTCCACGCGAGTCCCGACCCTCAGAGCATTCCGCAGTCATTGAGTACGCCAATGGAGTGCTGGTGTAGACACCAGAATGAGCACAATTCCACCTTTTCAGTTGGCCATTGTGAGCTTCAGCGAGACTGGTATCCGTGTGCCTCCATGACCACTGCCGATGGTGCCGCTAAGCTGGGGCTCACTAAACAAAGAACGGGACCCACTGGACCTGCAGCTGCAGTACCTACCCGTGGCTCCCCACGGGCTGGTGCGGTTTCTGTGTTCCAGTGTTTGTGGTCCCCCGAACCCATGCTCGAAGAACAGGGGGAGCACACAGCACAAAGCGGATACAGGGACAGCAGGGCCATCGCGGAGGTGGAGAGGTTCTAGATGATAACCTGCCTACCGGATTGCACAGCCAGACTGTCCCATTAGACGGCTTGCTGCCATCAGGCTGGGAGCCCGGTAGAATCGGACGGATCTGGATGATCCACTCGCTGCGGATGGTGGACATGTGCTGTGATTACTAAGAAGTACTGCACTCTTCTCTCTGATAGACCCTGCAGCCAACCTGGCTGCTCACTTTAGGGGCTCGGTGGCCAAAACTCAGACCCAGGGACCAGCTCCTCCAGCACGACAACTTATGGGGAAACAGTTGGCCGTTTGTGTCATGGGGAATGTTGGGCAACTGTCACCCACTGGGCCACTGTCCTTAGTTGTATTTCTCCCCTTGATTCGCTATTGATCTAAGTTCCGAGGGGTGGAATGTAGTATGAGAGCACATGGTTGTTACGTGACCGTAAAAGCACAGACCCCGCAAGTCGGAGGACAGCGTTGCCCTTTGGATCGGAAGTGACATCACTGTCAATCAAGGTGTAGCTCCACCCCACCCATTAGGTGTGGGCATAAAGATTGGATTTGAAGAGGCGACTTTGTGCTTGTACCTTATGACCATTGGCCTTGACAGGCACCTTTGTCCTTGACGCCCAAACCATTGGCCAGTCTAAATCACCTGGCTAGGCTCCATCCAGCCTCCTAGCAATATAATGAGTGTTTCAACCCCCTGGTCTCCCTCTCTCGACTGCCCCAGGAATAGTGAGACAACTCTGCAGAGTCCACTGGTAATAGTGTGCACCACCATGTGCTTTGGGAGCGTGTTAGTCAGATTCCAGGCAGTGTTAGGGCCAATGGTTGTTTGGATCAGTGTATTCAGGCATTGAGATGTTTATCCCTTGATTAGCTGTACCTTCTTTATTGTGTGTGTGCGTGTGTGTGTGTGTGAGTGTGTGTGTGTGTGTGTGTGTGTGTGTGTGTGTGTGTGTGTAAGAGAGAGAGAGATTCTCGTTGCGATTCCCCCTCACGATCGCGGTCTCCTGTGTGTGTGTGTGCGAGTGTGCATATGTCCCCATTCATTCTGTCCCCGCCTTTGTCTTTGTTAACAAACGGTTTTAAATTACATAGACTGTGACCAGAGTTCCTCTACATTTAAGGTTCCAAAAGAACTGTTTTCACAAAACAACATCCTTGTAAATCTCCTCTGCACCCTCTCTATGACTTCCGCATCTTTCCTGTAGTGAGGCGACCAGAACTTGTTGGTGAGGGTTGGTCATGTGTTGGCTAAGGTTAATGGGGTGTTGAGTAGGATAATACGGGATGTTGGCTAGGGTTGTAGGATGTTAGAGTTAGGGGAAATGCTGGATATGGTGGTAAATTTTGGACATGTCTGGTGTATGGGGGGTGGGTTCTGTCTGGGTCAGGGTGTGAGTGTGTGGGGGTGTATGAGAGAGGATGTTGGATGAGGGGGAGGATCTCTTTTGGAACTGCGTCCCCAGTCAGAGTCAAATCATTAGGGAACGTGCGACCGTAATCTTTCTAAGTCTAATTTACTGGGCCCGATAGTGATTTTTTAGTCTTTTTTGACGGTTTAGACTTGGTTTAGAACTTTTCGGGAGTGGGTTTATAATAACTCAATTCATTTCTCTAGGAGGTTGGCCAGAGCAGGTTAGTTTCCAGGCCCTGGATCTCTAAAGACTGGATTCCGTGCTGCTGGAAATGCCTGCTGACAGGTCTGCTCTGGTCTTGCCCTGTAATAGTACTGAGGTGTTCTGTGACTCTAACCCTTTGGCTGTTACCTGTTTCTGCTATGTATAAGATGTGGTATTCTTTGCACTGAATTTCATAGACTAGATTCTGCTGGCCACAGGTTGTCCTCTTCTCTATCTGTTCCCAAGATTCCTGTCGCTCTTTTGAGTACGCTTTTTGCCATGTTCAAACGTTTACATGCTCTACAGTGTCTCCCACCACAGTTTGGAGTTGTGTACAGTTTGGTACTAACGAATAGGTCTCTGAATTTCTGAGCCCTTTTAAAGCTGACACTATTGTGTATTCTCACAGCGAGCTCATCTCCCCCTTATGTTGTTGGAAGGGTTTTTAATTAGTGTGTGGATACTGATGGCCATCCTACTGTTCCCCGTTATCAGTGATAGCTTGTATATTGCCCCATTCTGTGGCTTGGGGTTTATGAGGCCTCTGAAGAAATCTGATTTGATGTGCCTGAGTCTGTTTTACTGTAACCTCTCCAAGTGCAGTGAAGAGGATATAGTGGCCTGATTGAAATCCTCCTCCCCGGTGCAAATGCGGTGTAAGTGGGTCAGTTGTGATTTGACCACGCCCTGAAGAAATTTCTCCGCATCTCTGTTATGAATGGACGCCCTTCAATCCTGAATTTGTTCCCTTTTGTATCAGATTCCCCTACCATGAAAAAACATCTTTGGCACATCTATTCTGTCCAGGCCATTTAACTTTCGAAATATTTCCATGAGGTCACCCCTCATTCTTCTGAACTCAAAGGAGTACAGCCCAAGAGCTGTCAAACGTTCCTAATATGTTAACCCTCTCATTCCTCGAATCATTCTAGTGTATCTTCTCTGAATCCTCTCCAACGTCAGCAACAGAGTTTCATACATCAGCGACATAACTCCCTGACTCTTGAACTAACTGCCTTGACTGCAGAGACAAACATGCCATACGATTTATTTACCGACCTATCAACCTGTGCAGCCACTTTCAGAGAGCTATGGATATCCACCACAAGATCCCTCTGTGAAAGTCGACCCGCGCGGTGATAAATTAGACAAAAGCAGAACCAAAGAGAATACAATTAATGCTTCAGTATTTTAACGCTGTCGGGAGTGAGGGACACAGAGAAAGATTAAACGGTGTAACCCGACGTCTGTACTGATCCTCACTCAGTTTTACAGGTTCGTGTCCCTCATTTTATACTTAATCTAAAGAAACCAACGTGGGAAATTGCACATACTCGGGCAGTTGCTCACAGCAGACGTTTAGCAAAACAAGATATGTCTTGAGCACTTCTTTGTTTCTCACAAGCACCTGCATATTTTGCGGTCATAACTATATTCACACCATAGTTGAAGCAAAATCACGCCTGTGTTGAAGAAATAATAGCTGCACAACATTAAATTTACAATCATTAACCCTTACATTCCCAGTCAGCTTTTACATTCCCACCTTTTATCATCCCATGATAACCACTTATTGCGAAGTTAACATACGAGTGCAGCATACAAAAGCATCTTAAAAACAATACTAGCAATAGAATAATTGCAAGGACGCATTTGCGCTAGATAAATGCTGTCGACCACCCCGTAAAAGGCCAGCAAGAGGGTACCGAGGTTGTAATTGTGGAACTATTTCCCTCTTTCCTTCATCTCGGTTATCCGGTCCTTGATGTGATTTGCTGAATGGGTGATATTTTCTGAGCCGTCTGGGGTATAGTTGCAACATTCCTGTCCCACCACTGCACATGTTCCTCTCTTTTCTGCCAAAAGTAAATCTAAAGCTCATCGGTTTTGTAAGGCCACCGTTCGTATGGCCACTACTTCAGTGGTGAGCTCGTGAATTTGGGTCTGCGTGTTTCACCCAATTCTAGCAGTGTCGTTAGCCAGCTTCTCCAGGGCACTGGCCATGCTAATCAATTCTCGGCTTGCAACGGCAGAACCAGAACCGGGATAGAGAAAAAAATACTTTTCCGTTGCCCAAATGGACCTTTTTACACTGCCCTGTATTAAGGGATGATCAGTAATAACCTCAAAATGCCGTATTGCTGGGGCAAAATATGTTAAATATTAACATCCTTCCCAAAGGTATGGCAGCCATGGATAAGCTTTTTGTCTATCACAAAGATAAGTACCATTTAAAGTTGCCTTCCCTGAGGACCCAAATTGACTACTTTGGTTGGTGCGATTCTCTGTTCCCGTGCTACGTTCATTTCCCCTGCATAAACAGGTGTTTCCTTTGGTGAATTTGTTCAGCACAAAACACGGGAGTTCTCTGGACTGCTTATATTTGGGCTTATACCAATTCGTAAATATGTGTGCAGTGAGCTGACATGCCTTCGACCCGGTATTCTTCTGGGTTTTGTTAGAGTGATACTTCCATGCTTGTTGTTCAGTGTGGTTAAAAGGTATTGCTGCCATAGGAATCCCCTGACCACTATCAGTTGATATATGCATACAAGTCCAACAGCGGGACACATTCATAGTTGCACCATACATTCAGGACACGTGTAGATAAGTATTATCATGCCATTCCCGTCTAGCAACATGGTTTGAACCCTTTCCCTTCAGCATGAGTGTATGCATTACAAGAAAGCCCAGAACAAATCCCAAAATACTTATAGATGCATTAATTGTCCATTTCCGCCTCGCCATGCTGTCCTTTCCCAAGGCTAATCTTCTTATAGTCGGAGTGATGCATCCACCGAGGCTGCCCTTCAATCTTTACTGCCGTGGTTGTTGTCAGTAGTACTTGGAAGGGGCCCTTCCACCTTGGTGTCAACTTTTTCCGCTCCCAATTCCTTATCAGGACGTGATCTCCGGGCGGGATTCTCAGTAAGGATCCTTCTGTGTTGTCCTCTTTTTTTCTGAGCGTTATGTACCTGCGAAAGTAAAGTCTCAAGAACATCAGTTAATTTTGTCCATAATTAATCATTCTCACTTAAGGGCATGGAGGTAAATACACGCTTCCATATTTTTATCTGCAGCCCAAGGTGCGCACAGCGGTTTTCCAAATAATACTTCCGCTGGGGTTAATCCTCTGCGAGTGTGCGGTGTAATCCTTATTTCAAAGAGGAACAATGGAAGCACTTTCAACCAGTTCAGTCCTGTCTCCTCAGTTAATTTGGACAACTTATTCTTCAGTGTACCATTTACTCTCTCCACAATTCCAGCTCCCGGTGGATGATGGGTGCAGTGAAATTGTTGCGTTATTCTGAAATGCTGGCATAACTCCTCATTTCATTAGGAGTAAAATGTGGTCCATTGTCTGAGATAATAATGGTGGGAGCACAAACCCAGGTATTATTTCCTGCAGTATAATTCCTACCGTTGCCTCTGCTGTGGCGTTTCCTGTTGGTGTTGCCTCTGTCCATCTACTAAAAAGATCAATGATAACAAGACAGTACTTGTAACTTTGCACTCTAGGCAATTCTATAAAATCAATCTGTATGCACTCAAACAGGCCCGTAGGCATTCTTGTCCTACCTGGAGGACACTTAACTACTTTAGCAGGATTATTGTTCTGGCAAATATTACATTCTTGTACCTTTCTTTTTTGCCTACTTCCAAGACTGGGGTTCCACCACATTTGTAGTGCCACTCCGACCGTTCCCTCCTGGCCCAGATGTGTCATTGCATGCATAAAATTTAGCAACATCGGTAAAAATGCATCTGGTACACAAACCTCTCCAGCAGGGGTGGTCCATCACCGTGCGTCAGGATCTCTGGTGCACCCCTACTATTTCCACAAATCAATTTGATTTGCAGGGGCGTACCCCTGAAGTTTCGTTGCACACCCCATGTCAGGCAGGACCGTTCTATTCAAGATGTTGTCTGTCTCCGTCTGAATAGACAGTGACGGGACCGGAGGTAGCAGCATCCTTTGCGGCAGCATCCGCATAGGCATTTACCAGGGAAATGGTGTCTTGGACTTGAGTGTTCTCTGTTATACTATTGGCTAGCTTACGTTGACATTTCATCTTTTCTCCCCTTATTGCTTTTTCAGTTGCCTTCTGTTGCTTTTAAAAATTTCCCAATCCTCTGGCTTCCCGCTAATTTTTGCAACATTGCAGGCCCTCTCTTTTGCTTTTCTGCTGCTCTGTGACTTCCCTTTACTGCCTCCCTTTAGAACGTTTCTTCTTCTTTGGGATGAACTGATCCTGCATCTTCCGAATCACTCCCAGAAACTCCTGCCATTGCTGCTCTGCCGCCATCCCTGCTGGGGTCCTCTTCCAATCAACTTTAGCCAGCTCCTCTCTCATGCCTCTGTAGTTACCTTTTCTCAACTGTAACACCGATACATCTGATTTTAGCTTCCCCTCTCAAACTGCAGGGTGAATTCTATCATAGTATGATCACTGCGTCCTAATGTTTCCTCTACCTTAAGCTCCCTAATCAAATCTGGTTCATTGCACAACACCAAATCCAGACTTGCCTTTTCCCTCGTGGGCTCGACAACAAGCTGCTCTAAAAAGCCAGCTGGTAGGCATTCTACAAATTCCTTCTCTTGGGATCCAGTGCCAACCCGATTTTTCCAATCTACCTGTAAAAAATATCCCCCATGACCACCGTAACATTGCTCGTTTTACATGCCTTTTCTATCTCCTGTTGGAATTTGTATCCTGGCTACTAATCCGAGGCCTGTATATAATTCCCATCAGGGTCTTTTTACCCTTGCAGTTTCTTAACTCTACCCAGAAGGATTCTACATGTTCTGATTCTTTGTCACTCGTTACTGAAGATTTGATTTCACTTTTTACCAACAGAGCCATCCAACCCCTCTGCCCACCTGCCTGTCTTTTCGATAGGATGTGTATCCTTGGATTTTTAGCTCCCAGCTGTGATATTCTTTCAACCACGACTTAGTGATACCCACAACGTCGCACCTGCCAATTTTGAACTGCGCTACAAGCTCATCCAGCTTACTTCATATATTGCGTGCATTCAAATATCACAACTTCAACACTGTATTCCCCACCCTTCTTCTCAAATTTGCCTTCATGTTGCCTGAAGTTAAATTCTTATCTCTTTCTATACTTTCTCTCAGATTCTTTACTCTGACTTCAGTGACCACTACTGTACTCTCCTGCCCATTTATTTTATTCATACTTCCCAAACTGTTGAATCCACCCCTACTATTTAGTTTAAAGCCCTATCCCCCTCCCCTCCCACACCAGCCATCCCCCTGCCGTACCACCTCCTCCTCCCCTTCAACACACCCAAACCCCACTCCTCCGACCACCACCTCCCCGACACACCCCATCACCCTCATATACCAATCCCCTTCCCCATCCAAACTCCCACTCCCCTCCCACACAACACCCATCCGCCGTTTCTCCCTCCCCTCACGCACCCACATCACCTCCCATCCCACACCACCTTCCGCCTCCACATCCACCTCTTCCTCCCTTCCCACTTCCCTTCCCATCCCACTACCATCCCCCACCCTCTGCTCACTCCCCTCTCCCAACCACCTCCCCCTCCCATACCCCTCCCCACCCACCCTCCAACAGCCTCCCCTCCCCTCTCTCAGATTCCCCTCCCCTCCCTCCCAGAACCACCCACCACCCACGGAGACAACAGCTCTCCTCGGTTCACACAGCTCACCCCAATTTCCCCGCGGAATCCCAACTCTCCTGGGGGTCTTTCCCTTGTCTTGAGGTCTCCTCGCGAGTTCGGAGTTGAAGGGTTGTTACTCGGCAGGCCGTCGGTGACCGGTGATGACCCACAGGGATCCGTACTGGGTCCCCGAGTAGAACATAGAACATAGAAATCCTACAGCACAATTCAGGTCCTTCGGGCCACAAAGCTGTGCCGAACATGTTCCTACCTGAGAAATTACTAGGCTTTCTCATAGCCCTATATTTTTCTCAGCTCCATGTACCTATCTAAGAGTCTCTGAAAAGACCCTATCGTATCCACTTCTACCACCGTTGCCGGCAGCCCATTCCACGCACTCACCACTCTCTGAGTAAAAAACTTACCACTGTCATATCCTCTATACCTACTCCCCAGTACCTTAAACCTATGTCCTCTTGTGGCAACCATTTCAGCCCTGGGGAAAAGCCTCTTGACTATCTACCCGATCAATGCTTCTCGTCATATTATACACCTCTATCAGGTCCCCCCTCATCCTCCGGCGCTCCAAGGAGAAAAGGACGAGTTCCCTCAAACTGCGTTCATAAGGCATGCTCTGCAATCCAGGCAGCATCCTTGTAAATCTCCTCTGCACCCTCTCTATGGCTTCCACATTTTTCTGTAGTGAGGTGACCAGAACTTATCACAGTACTACAGGTGAGGTCTGACAAGTGTCGTATATAGCTGCAATACTATCCTCTCGGCTTCTAAATTCAATTCCACAATTGATGAATGACAATACACCATGTACCTTCTTAACCACAGAGTCAACATGTGCAGCTGATTTGAGTGTCCTATGCACTCGGAACCCAAGATCCCTCTGATCCTCCACATTGCCAAGAATCCTGCCATTAATGCTAAATTGTGCCATCATATTTGACCTACTAAAATAAACCACTTCGCACTTATCTGAGTTGAACTGTATCTGCCACTTCTCAGCCCAAAGTTGCACCTTATCTATGTCCCGCTGTAACCTCTGATAGCCTTCTATATTATCCACAACTCATCAAACCTTTGTGTCATCCGCAAACTTACTAACCCATCCCTCCACGTCCTCATCCAGGTCGTTTATAAAAATCACAAAGAGTAAGTGTCCCAGTACAAATCCCAGAGGTAAACCACTGGTCACTGACCTCCATGCAGAATAGGACACTTCAACAACCACTCTTTGCCTTATGTGGGCCAGCCAGTTCTGGATCTACATTGCACTGTCTCCTTGGATCCCATGCCTCCTTACGTTCTCCATAAGCCTTATCAAATGCCTTGTTGAAATCCATATACACTACATCTACTACTCTCTCTTCATCGATGTCACATCCTCAAAAAATTCAATCAGACTCGTACTTCAATCAAGAATCCACTATTATACCTCTCCAAATGTTCATAAATCCTGCCTCTCAGGATCTTCTCCATCAGCTTACCTGCCACTGAGTTAAGACTGACTGGTATATAATTACATGGGCTATCTTTACTCCCTTACCTAAATAAGGGAACAACATCCGCACCATTTCAATCCTCCGGAACCTCTCCCGTCTCCATCGATGATGCAAAGATCATCGTCAGAGGCTCCGCAATATCGTCCTTCGCCTCCCTCAGCAGCCTGTGGTACATCTCATCTGGTCCTGGAGACTTATGCAACTTGATGCTTTCCAAAATTTTCAGCAACTCCTCTTTCCTAATAGCTACATGCTCAAGGCTTTCGGCCGGCTGCAAGTTCTCACTACAATCACTCAGATCTTTTTCCATAGTGAATACTATGTAAAGTATTCATTAAGTACCTCCGCTATTTCTTCCGGATCCTTGCACACTTTCCCACTGCTGCACTTGATAGGCCCTATACTTTCGCATCTTATCCTCTTCCTTTTCACATACTTGCAGAATGCCTTGCGGTTTTCCTTAATCTTACCCGCCAAGGCCTTCTCATGTCCCCTTCTTGCTCTCCTAATTTCCTTCCTATTAGCCTTATACTCTTCCAGATCTCTGTACCTTTTGTGAGTTTTTCTTTTTCTTTTGACTAGGTTTATTATAGCTTTTGTACACCACGGTTCTTGTATCACCTCGTGACTCCCATGTTTCATTGGAACATGCCCCTGCAGAACTCCACACAAATATCCCCTGAATATTTGCCACATTTCCTCAGTACTTTTCCCTGAGACCATTTGTTCCCATTTTAAGCTTCCAGTTTCCTGCCTGAGAGCCTCATAATTTCTTTAATCTAAGTGAACGTCCTTCTAGTCTATCTGTTCCTATCTGTTTCCAATGCTATTGTAAAGGAGATAGAATTATTATCACTATTTACAAAATGCTCTCCCACTGAGAGATCTGACACCTGACCCGGTTCATTTCCCATTACCAAGTCAAGCACAGCCTCTCCTCTTGTAGGCTTACCTACATATTGTGTCAATGACTATTCCTGAACGCACTTAACAAACTCCACCCGATCTAAACCCCTCACTGTCTAGAGATTCCAATTAATGTATGGGAAATTAAAATCTCCCACCACAACAACTCCGTTATTGTCACACCTTTCTGGGATCTGCTTCCCTATCTTCTCCTCGATATCCCTATTAATATTCGGCGGCCTATAAAAACGCACAGTAAAGCTATTTACCACTTCCTGTTCATAACCTCCACCCACAGAGTCTCCGTAGACAGCCCCTCCATGACGTCCACCTTTTCTGTGGCCGTGACGTTATCTCTGATCAACAGTGCGACTCCCCCACCTCTTTCGACTCCCTCCTTGTCCTTTCTGAAACATAGAAAACCCGGCACTTGAAGTAACCCTTCCAGGCCCTGAGCCATCCTAGTCTCTGTAATGGCTACCACATCGTAGCTCCAAGTACTTTTCCAAGTTCTAAGCTCATCCGCCTTGTTCACAATACTCCTTGCGTTAAAATAGACTGATCTCAAACCGGTCTGAGCACATCCCTTCTCTATCACCTGCCTGTCCTCCTTCTCGTACCTACAACAAGTTTCTCTATTTGAGAGCAGAACACCTCTTCCCCAGTGCTCCAGTTCGGATCACACTCCCCAACAATTCCAGTTTAAACTCCCCCATAGCCTTCGCAAACCTCCCCACCAGGATATTGTTCCCCATGGGATTTACAGAAATACCCTGGATGGGTGGGTCAGTAAGTTCGCAGACGATACAACGATCGGTGCTGTTGTGGACGGTGTAGAAGTCAGCCAAAGGACACAGTGGAATATTTCACACTCGCACGGATTAAACTCCATCTGCTGTCGGAGAAGTGGCAGATGGAGTTTCATCCGTGCGAGTGTGAAGGGTTGCACTCCGGGAGGTCAGCTGTAAGGGGAGAGGACACCTTTAATGGAAGGACCCCGAACGGTGTCGGCGTACAGAGGGGATCCTGGGATCCGAGTCCACAGCTCCCCTGAAAGTGGCCGCACAGGTCGACGGGGCGGTAAAGAAGGCGTACGGCGCGCTCTTCTTCATTGTTCGGTGCGTCGAGTACAAGAGTCGGGAAGTCACGTTTCAGCTGTATAAAACTCTGGTCGTGCCGCCCTTGTGTGCAGTTCTGCCCCTTCCACATCCCCCTCCCCCGTTACTAGGAGGGTGCCGGGTGCTTTGGAGAGGGTGCAGGAGAAGTTCACCGGGACCCTGCATGGATTAGATGGCAATAGCTATGATGAGAGTTGGGTTGTTCTCTCTGGAGCGGCGGAGGGAGAAGGGAGAGGTTTATAAGATCATGAGAGGCACAGCCGGTATCTTTCTCCAACACAACCCCACCCCAGGGTGAAATGTCTAATACCAGTGAGCGTGCATTTAAGATGGGGGGGGGGGAGGAAGTTCAAAGGAGATGTGTGGGGCAAATTTTTTACAGAGAGAGTGTGGGTGCCTGGAATGTGCTAACAGGGGTGGGGATGGAGGCAGATACGATACAGGGATTTGCGAGGTTCTTAGACAGGAACGTGGATGTGCGAAGAATGGAGGGAGATGGACATTGTGTCGGGAGAAGGGGCTATGTTTAATGCAGCACAGTGCTAGAACAGACTCTGTGGGCAGAAGGACTTGTTCCTGTGATGTCCTGTTGTGAGGTTTCTCTGCGCTTTACTTGCGCTCTCTGTCAATGCGGCGGTAACCCACTGGGTGTCAGTGTTGCCCACAAATCAGGAGCGCCGGTGATTGCGGGAGAACAACACCGGGTGGGAGTGTTGCCCACAAATGGGAGCTGATTCCAGCGACGGAAAGGAGGGGGGCAGCAGAGTAAGGGGGTGACGAAGACGGGGAGACGGGGATGGGCGTCGTGGAGGTGGTGGATGATGGAGACTGGGAGGGCGTGGTGGAGGGCGTGACGGAAACGGGGTTGGCTGTAGGGGAGGGAGGTGGTGACGGAGAAGCGGAGGGGTGCAGGGGACGGAGGGGGTCACGGAGACGGTGTTGGGTATGTGGGAAGGAGGGGTGGCAGAGAAACAGAGGGATGTAAGGGAGGGAGGGGAGTGATGGAGACTGGGAAGGGCGTAGCGGAATGAGGGTGACGGAGACGGGGAGGGGTGCAGGGTAGTGGGGGAGGGAGTGGGTTCCGGAGACGTGATGTGGGGAACCGATGGGTTTGGAACAGGGACGCCCTGGGGGTGAGAACAGGGACGGATGGAGGGATCTCGCCCTGGAGGTCTCCGTCCGACCTCCAACCTGCAACAGAGAAGGTTCTGAGCCAGCTCTCCTGATCCGCTCCTGTATCTTCCGTCACCTCTGTTGGAGTAGGCGGCCCCCGCTCCCCCAACACGCAGACTCCACGATTTGTCTGCATAGCGAGACCCTACCCTTCACCCACCGTGAGATCCCTCACCCGACGGGAGACCCTTCACCAACGCGGGACCGCTCACCGAACGGGACACCCTACACACCTCACCCAACGGGTAACCCCTCATCCCTGACCTAACTCCCACAGGGAGACGCTCCCCCCTTTGCGGGGCCCTCCCAACCGCCGCTGTACCCTTCTTCACATCGCCCCCATGACCACTGGAGACGGCAGGTGTCGGAATCCCTCTTCCTCACCGTGCCAATCTGCCCCCACCTCCCCCAGCCGTCCACCCCTTCAGTCCACCCACCACCCCCCCCCCCCCCACAACCCCCAGGTTCTCGGCTCAATCCGTGGAATTCTCCCTCTCCCCTGCAATTCTGCTGGGTCCACCGACGGGATCCTCGTTGCGGTCGCCCAGACCCGAGCACGTCAGTCCAGTGACCCTGCCTTGGGGTGGGGGGAGAGAGGGGGTCACAGTTCAAGATGAAGATCAGTAGAGGGAGAGAGAGGTGTTCAGTTCAACATAGATATCGGGGGAGGGGGAGAGAGGGGCTTCAGAATTCAAAGTGGAGATCGGGGGGAGGGGCGAGAGAAGGGGAGGGTGTAGAAAGTACAGTCAGGCAGGGGACGAGAGAGGGCACAGAGAGAGAGGAAGACAGAGGGTGGAGAGTGAGGGTGCAGAGGGGGAAAAGAGGAGGAGAGAGGAAGGGGAGAGAGGGAGAGAGGGAGGAGATGGGAGGGAGGGGGAGAGACTGGACGAGAGAGAGGGCTGAGAGAGGGAGAGAGAAAGGGGAGTTCACAGTTCAAAATGGAGATCGGAGGGAAGGGGAGAGAGAGAAGAGAGAGAGGGGAGAGAGGGGATGCAAGGGGAAAGGGGTGGAGAGAGAGGGGGAGAGATGGTGGAGAGCGATAGAGGGGAGAGAGGGATCAGCTGCTTAATTCACTCCCTTTCACTCCAACTCCCACACACCCACATTCCTACCTTCCCCCATCACATGGACTCACCTGTCACCTGCCATCCTGCGCTCCTTCCCCTCCTCCGACCTTTTTATTCTTCTCTGTCCTCTTCCCGTCCAGTCCTGATGAAAGGTCTCGACCCGAAACTTCGACTGTTTATTTCCCTCCATAGATAGCGCCTGACCTGCCGAGCTCCTCCAGCACCTTGTATGTGTCCAATCCAGGCAGCATCCTGGTGACTCTCCTATGCACCCTCTCCAGGGCTTCCACATCCTTCCTGTAATGAGGAGACCAGAACTGAACACAATACTCCAAGTGTGGTCTGACCAGAGTTCTATAAAGCTGCAACAGTACCTGGCGGCTATTGAACTCGTACCCCGACTAATGAAGGACAAAACACTATACGCCTTCTGAACAAACCTATCGACCTGGGCGCCAACCTTGAGAGATCTTAGGACCTCAGCCGCAGTAACCCTCTGTTCCTCCACACTGCTAAGAGTCCTGCTATAAACCTTGTATTCCGCCTTCAAATTCGATCTCCCGAAGTGTATCACTTCACACTTTGCCGGGTTGAACTCTATCTGCTACTTCTCACCCCAGCACTGCATTCTATCAATCTCTTGCTGCAATCTACCGCAACCTTCTACACAACCCAAAACAGCACCAACTTTGTATCATCAACAAACCTACTAACCCACCCATACATATCCTCATCCAAACCATTTCTAAAAATCACAAAGAGCATGGGGCCAGAACAGATTCCTACAGAACACCGTCCTCCAGGCAAAATACGCTCCATCTACCACCACCCTCTGTCTTCTGTGGGCGAGCTAATTCTGAATCCACACAGCCAGGTTTCCCTGGACTCATGCCTACTGACTCACTGAATAAGCTTTCCGTGAGAAGCCTGATAAAAAGCCTTACGAAAATCCATGTATACCACATCCACTGCTTTACCTTCATCAATGTGCATTGTCACATCCTCAAAGATTTCAATCAGGCTCGTGACGCACGTCCTGCCCCTTACAAAGCCATTCTGAATAACCCTATTCAGCCCATGCTTCTCCAAATGCCCATAAATCCTGTATCTAAGAATATTCTCCACTAATTTGCCCACCATTGAAGTAAGACTTAATAACCTGTAATTCCCAGGATTTTCCCTACCCCATTTCTTAAACAAAGGAATAACATTTCCCAACATCCAAGATCTTCGCCAAAGGCGCAGAAATCTCTTCCTTCGCTTCCCATAATAACCTTGGATATATCCTGTCTGGTACCTGTGACTTATGTATCCTAATATTTTTCGAAAGATCCACAACATCCTCTTTCATCACGTCAACATGACCGAGTACATCAGCCTGTTGTACGCCAGCCTCACAATCATCAAGCTCTCTCTCACTGGTGAATACTGAAGCAAAGTATTCATTAAGGACCTCCACTACTTGTTCCGACTCGAGGAACATGTTTCCTCTTTTATCCCTGATCGGTCCTACCATCATTCTAGTCATCCTCATATTCTTCACATAAGTGCAGAACGCCTTAGGGTGTTCTTTTATCCTGCTCACCAAGGACTTATCGTGTCGCTTTCTGGCTCTCCTACGTCCATTCATCAGCGCAATCCTGGCTACCCTTTAACTCTCCAGAGCCCTGTCTGATCCATGCTTTCTGAACCGCAGGTAAGCTTCTTTCTTCCTCTCGACAAGGCATTCTACGTCTTGTGTCAACCGTGTTCACCCGACCATCCTTGCCCTGATTCAATGGGACAAACCTATCCAGAGCACCATACAAGTATTCTTTAAACAGCCTCCAGATTTCCTCTGTGCACTTCCCCAAGAACAACTGTCCCCAATATACGATTCCAAGTTCCTGCCTAATAGCATCATAATTCACCCTCCCCAATTTAATACTTTCCCATATTGTCTGTTCCTATCCTTCTGCAAGGCGATGGTAAAGTTCAAGGAGTTATGGTCATTTCTCCAAAATGCTCTCCCACCGAGAGATATGAAACATTATCAAGCTTATTGCCTAGTACCACGTCCAGAATGGTCTCTCCTCTCATCGGCCTGTACACATGCTGTATTAGGAATCCTTCCTGTACGCACCGAACAAACTCTGTCCCTTCTATCCCCTTTACACTAATCAGGTACCAATCAATATCAAGGAAGTTGAAATCACCCATGATAACAACCCTGTTACTTCTGCACCTCTCCAGAATATGCCTCCCGATCTGATCCTCAGTGTCTCTGTTGTTATTTGGGTGTCTGCAGAATACCCCCAATAGAGTGATTGCTCTCTTTCTGTTTCTTACCTCCACCCACACTGACAGTGACGATTCCTCCAGGACATCCTCCCTTTCTACAGTTGTGACACCGTCCATGATCGGCAAAGCCACTCCCCCACCTCAGTGCCCTCCGCCTCGTCCCTTTTGAAACATATAAACACCGAAATATCCAGCAGCCCTTCCTGCCCTTGCGACAGCCAAGTTGCTATGATGGTCACCATGTCATAGTTCCACGTACTTATCAATGCTCTAATTTCATCAGCCTCATACCTGATACTTTTTGAATTAAAGTCGACACACGGTAGCCCATCCAACTGACTGAAATTTTGCCATTTCAACTGCCTGTCCTTCCTCAGTCTTTCAACAGTCATGACAAAAACCTTTCCCTCAACGTCATCAAAACGAAAAAGCCGGTCATTGACTTCAGGAAAGGGGGCGGTGTACATGCACTTTTCTACAGTAAAGGTGAGGATTTCGAGAGTGTTAAGAGCTTCAAGTTCCTTGGAGTGAATATCACCGACAGGTTGTCCTGGTACAACCAAGTTGACGCCACGGCCAGGAGAGCTCACTAGCGCTCTCTATTTCCTCAGGACTCCAGAGAAATTTGGCATGTCCTCTTTGACAACCAACATTTTTTTATCCATGCACAATAGAATGCATCCTATCTGGATGCATCACGGCTTGGAATGGCAACTCTTCTGCCCGAGACGCAAGAAACTGCAGAGGGTTTTTGACACAGCTCAGCACATCACGGAAACCAACCTCCCTTCCGTGGACTTCCGTGTCTACACTTCTCGCTGACTGGGTAAAGCTACCGACATTATTCATGCAGGGTTTGGACAGGAGACGTCGACGGTTCCTTTCCCCCCATGGATGCTGCTCGGTCCGCTGAGTAACTCGAGCAGATTGTTTGTTGCATCTGGACAGGTACCTGAATGAGCAGGGAAGAGAGGGATATGGATTTAATGCAGGCAGGTGGGATTAGTATAGATAGGTATGATGGTCGGCATAGACACAGTGCGCCGAAGGGTCTGTTACTGTGCTGTACAGCTGTATGACATCATGAAAGATCACTCCCACCCCGTACATTCACTCTTCTCCCATCGGGCAGAAGACACAAACAGCTGAAACCACGTTCCACCAGGTTCAAGGAAAGCTTCTATACCGCTGTTTTAAGCCTATTGAGCGGTCCTCTAGTCCGATAAAATAACTCTTGACCTCACAATCTACTTCGTTCTGGCCTTTGCACCTTATTGTCTGCCTGCAATGCATTTCTCTGTTACTGTAACACTTCATTCTTCATTCTATTATTGTCTTACCGTGTACTACCTCTATAAACTGCATAATGAATTGACCTGTACGGACAATATGCAATTCAGATTTTTCACTGCACCTCGGTACAGGTGACAACGATAAACCGATTTACCAATAATAGCTTTAAAATACTGTTCGGCAAGTATATAGGATGCAAAGGTTTAGAAAGTGTTTGGCTAAATGCTGTAAAATGGGACACGCTTGGATGGGGCATCTTGGTCGGCATGGTGCAGTTGGGCCGAAGGTCCTGTGTCCGTGCTGGTTGACTCGATGACACCCCCAACGCTGTGGTGGCTTGCGTATTGTGGACAACACTCCCACCTTTTGGTGTTCTGCTGTGATGACAGCAGACTCCCGAGCCCTAACCCAAACCCTGAAATCATGGAAGGCGCGGCCACCAATTTACTCTCTCAGGAGTTCAGCGAGGTTCGGCTTGTCAATGACCGGTCGAACAAACTTTTTACAGATATACTGCTGGAAGTGGCCTGACCAGCTGCATTCACGGACTGGGACGGCAATTCGACTGTGCACGAACGGAAGAAGCTGAAGAGAATGGTGGGCTCTGCCCAAAACATCGCGGGCACATCCTTCCCCACTATCGGGAGTATTTACAGGGGACACTTCCTCATGAAGGCAACGTCCGTTATCAAAGGTCCTCGCCACCATCCGGACCGTGCTGTCTTCTCGCAGCTACCACCGGGCAGGAGGTAAAGAAGCCTGATGTACGACACTACAAGGTGCAGGACCAGCCACTTCCCTTCAATAATCCTGTTCTTGAAACGACCAGCACAACATCAATCACTGCCTCAAGTCATGAACTGGAACAGGGCAAACATTGAGGGAGTTGGGCAGGATCCGGCTTGGGTCGACTGGGCAACTCTATTTAAAGGCAAAGGAACAGATGTCAAGTGGGGGCTTTCAATGGGGTCCCATCCAGTGTCCAGTGGCTGCATGTTCCTGACAGCGTGAAACGGAGATGGACTGCATACAGTGAACCGTGGCTGACGAGGGATATCAAGGCTCTGCTCAGGAAAAAGAAGGAAGTGTTCATCGCATGTAGGCAGCTGGGTACAAACGATCCCTCGACAAATATAAAAAGTTAAAGACCGGGCTGAAGAGGGAAATCAGGAGGGCAAAAAGAGGGTATGAGATAGATTAGGCAGGCAGGGTTAAAGATAATACCAAGAGGCTCTTCATTTACATTAGCAGTATAAGTGTGTCAAGGGAGAGACCAGGTCCTCTGAAAGACCATCAGGTCCGCCTATGGGTGGAGCCATGGGAGATGGCTAAGAATTTTAATGTCTGTTTCTCCTCGGTGTTTACAACGGAGAATATCATGGATATCAGAGAAATGATATAATAAGTACTGAATTCTTAGATCATATGCATAGTACGAGGCAGGAGGTATTTGCAGACATGAAGAACATGAGGGTGGTAAAATCCCCAGGGCCTGACCAAGTGCACAGACCGAAATTATGGGAGGCCAATGAAGAAACAGCGGAAGATCTTGCAGAAATAATTTACATTTCCATTGCAGATTCCTGACGCAAGGGGAGGAATGGCTGCTGGATATTCTGGGGTTGAGATGTTTCAAAAGGGAAAAGGACGGAGGTAAAACAGGTGGGGGAGTGGCTTTGCAAACCAGTGAGAGTGTCACATCTGTATAAAGGGAGGATGTCTTGGAGGGATCGTCTACAGAGTCAGTGTGGGAGGAAGGGAGAAACAGGAAGGGAACGATCACACTGTTGGGAGTATTCTACAGGCCGCTGAATAGTAGCAGAGACACTAAGGAGCAAATCGGAAGTCAGATTTTGGGGAGGTACAAATATAACAGGGTTGTTGTCATGCGCGATTTCAATCTCCCTCATACTGATTGGCATATCCTTCGTGTAAAGGGGATGGATGGGGCAGATTTTGATAGGCGTGTACAGGACGGATCCGCACACACGATATTGACAGGAGAGACCATTGTTGACGTGTTACAAGGAAAGGAACCTGATCAGGTTTCATATCTCTCGGTTGGAGAGCATTTTGGAGTAATGACAATAACACCTTGACCTTTTCCATTGACATGGTGAGGGATAGGAAAAAGTCGATACGGGGAAGTATTTAACTGGGGAGGGGGAATTATGATGCTATTAGGTAGGAACTTGGGAGCGTAAATTGGGAACAGTTGTTCTTGGGAAAGTGCACTGCAGAAATGTGGAGGTCGTTCAGGGAGTACTTGCATGGGGTTCTGGACAGGTTTGTCCCATTGATGCAGAGTCAGGATGGTAGAGTGAATAAACTTTGGTTGACAAGAGACGTAAAATATCTTGTCAAGAGGAAAAAAGAAGCTTACCTGAGGTTCAGAAAGCATGGATCGGACATGGCTCTGGTGTGTTACAGGGTAGCCAGGACGGATTTAATAATGGACTTAGGAGAGCTAGAAGGGGGCATGAGAAGTCTTTGTCGAGTAGGATCATGGAAAACCCAAGGCTTCCTGCACGTATGTGAAGAATAATAGGATGACTAGAATGAGGGTAGGACCAATCAAGGATACAAGAAGAAACGTGTGCTTGGAGTCGGAAGAGGTAAGTAAGGTACTTAATGAATACCTTGCTTCAGTATTCACCATTGAAAGAGTCTTGGCGATTGTGAGGATGGTGTACAACAGGTTGATATGCTACTTCATATCGACGTGAGGAAAGGGAATTTGCTGGAAATTTCGAAAAATATTAGGGTAAATAAGTCACCAGGGAGGGACGGGATATATTCAAGGTAACTACGCGAAGTGAGGTAAGAGATTTCGGGGCCGTTGTCGAAGGTTTTTGCGTCCTCACTGACCACCGGAGTAGTGCCAGTGATTGGAGGGTGGCAAATGTTTTTCCTATGTTTAAGAAAGGGAGTAGGAATAATCCCGGTAATTTCAGACCAGTGAGTCTTACTTCAGTGGTGCGCAAGTTACAGGAGAAAATTCACAGAAACTGGATTTATTAGCATTTTGAGTAGCATCGGCTGATTAGGGATATGGGTATTGCGCATTGCTTTTGAAGGGGCTGGTCGTGCCTCTCGAGCCTGATTGGAATCTTTGAGGATGTGAGACAGCATACTGATCAGAGCAGAGCAGTGCATGTGGTGTACATGGATTTTAGGCGCTTCATAAGGGTACTGATGGAAGGCTCATTCAGAATGTAAAGGATGCATGGGATCCAGGGTAAATTGGTTGTGTGGGTTAAGAATCGGCTTGCCCATAGAGGACAGAGGGTGGTGGTAGATGGAGCGTATCCTGCTTTTAGGGCGGTGACCAGTGGCGTCCCGCAGGGATCTGTTATGGGACCTATACTCTTCTGATATTTATAAATGACTTAGATGAGGATGTGGAATAGTGGGTGTGTAAGTTTTCTGACGATACAAAAGTTGGTGGTGTTGTGGATAGTGTATAAGGTTGCTGCAGATTACAACAGGACATTTTTGGAATGCAGACCTGAGCGGAGAATTGGCACATGGAGGTCAACCCGGCAAAGTGTGAAGTGATAAACGTAGGGAGATCGGATTTGAAGGCAGAATACAAGTAAAATGGCAGGACTCTTAGCAATGTGGAGGAACAGAGGATCGTGGAATCACGTCCATAGATCCCTCAAGTTTGGCGCGCATGTAGTTAGCTTTGTTGAGAAGGCGTATGGTGTGTTGGCCTTCATTAGTCAGGGTATTGAACTCAAGAGTCGCGACGTAATGTCGCAGCTCCATAGAACTCTGGTTAGACCACACTTGGAGTACCTTTTCAGTTCTGGTCGCCTCATTATAGGAATGATGTGGAAGCTTTACAGAGAGTGCAGAGGAGATTTATCATGGTGCTGCCGGGATTGGAGAGCATGTCTAATGAGGATAGGTTGAGTAAGATCGTGTGTTCCTCTTTGGAGAGAAGGAGGATGAGCGGTGACTTAATAGAGGTAGACAAGATGATGAGAAGCATCGATCGATTGGACGGTCAGAGACTTTTTTGAAGGGCGCAAATGGGTAACACGAGGCGGCATAAGTTTAAGGAGACTGGGCGAAGAGATTAAGGGGGTGTCAGAGATTGTATTTTACACCGATAGTGGTGGGTGCGAGGAAAGCACTGCCGGCAGAGGTGGAGGGGGCAGATTCATTTGGGACATTTAAGAGGCTCTTAGATAGACACGTGCATGATAAAGAAATGAAGGACAATGTCCGAGGGAAGTGCTAGATAAATATTAGAGCACGATAAAACATCCTTGGCCGAAGGGTCTGTACTGTGAAGTAATGTTTATGTCTGTGTTCTATACCTATTCTGTCGTTCGTTACAGGCGAAGTTCCAGAACACTGGACGGTGGCCAATGCTGTTCCATTGTTCAAGATGGTTAGAAATGTCAGGCCAGGGTACTGAAGGATCGTGAGCATGACTTCAGCTGTAAGGAATTTACTGCAGGGAATTCTGAGGGACAAGATCTACCATCAATTGTATTATGAATGCCTGATCAGGAACAGTCAGCATGCTTTTATGCTTGGGTGGTCCCGCCTGACATATCCTTTGGACTTTTTCGAAGAGGTAACAGGGGAAAAAGAGAGGTAAGCCAGTGGATGTTCCCATGTGGACTTCAGGAAGGCCGTTGATAAAGTTCTGTACTGCAGGTTGATCTGGAAGGTTTGGTCGCATGGTGTTCAGTGAGAGCTGTCGAAGTGGATTCAGAATTAGCTCGATCACAGGAAGCAGAGGGTGATAGATGAAGTTCGATTCTCCGAATGGAAACCTGTGACCAGTGGGGTGCCCATGGGTCGGTGTTGTACCTCTGCCAGTCATTATATATATATATGTAAATGATGTGGATGTGAATGTTCATGGGACAATTTACAACTTTGCTGATGATACGAAATTCTGGCGTCTTGTTGATAGTAAAGCAGGTTACAATGATTTTCAAAGTGAGCTTGATCAGTTAGGGAGATAGGCTGAGGAGTGCGAAATGGATTCCAACTTAGAACAGTTCACGGCGATTATTTTGGACAGTGTTGAGAGCCAGGTTGCTATTTGGTGAAGGTGCCTTTCGGGCACGTGGACAGTAGAGCAGTAGCGTGTGTGTGGTGTCATCAAGACAGCAAGATAACAATGTGCTGACGATTTTTCTCAGTGAGTCGAGAAGAGAGATAGAGAGAGACACTGACTGCTGGACTCTGTTTCAATGAATGAAGAACAATGGCTGTGTCTGTCACGACAATCCATGTATGGATTTTTGGGGCAATCAAGTGGAGTCCACTTTGTCATTAACCTGTATTGGGAGACAAGTACTTCTGTGGGCGGCCACGTATTGAATGCCTTCGGGGTGGCATATACTTCGGAACAAAGCAATGGAGATGATCAGAGATTGAGGTGCCGTATGGGTTCCATCGTGGAACATGTGGATTTCGTAAATTATCTCTATAATTCCTCTCTACCTTTTCTCTTCATTCAACGGTGGCTATGCAAAAACCTTTGCTCACGTTTCACCTTATGACTTGCTGAACTGAACTTTGAGAACTATTCCTAAACTTGGGTTTGGGAATTTGTCACACACACAGTTCGACGAGTTTTGCGGTTAATGTTTAATATCTAACGTTTTCACTTAACTTATTATTACAATTAGTTATTAATAAAATCGTTTTTAACACTTATACATGACTTGGTGTGTTTCTATTGTTGCTGGTACGTAACAAGTTGGGGGGTCGTCCGGGATCGATCCCAAAAGTGACGAGAGTGGTCCGAGATCGAACTCAAGACTTGTACAAGATGTCTGGGTTTGAACAAATTGTGGCTTATTGGACGACTGGTTGTTGGTCGGCCTGATAAATTTCTTTTTGATTGGTTTGCGTGAGATAGGCAAATATTCAGAGACTGATAGCTGGTCATTATGTGGAGGAGAAGATGTTTGAGGAGGATGTGTTAAAACAGAGTCCTGGGAGTGCACCGGCGATTTCTGATGTCCAGTGCAGCTGGCAAAGATAGAGGCCGAACGAGAACGAGAACAAATAAAACTAGAACACAAGAACTTGCAGGTAGAGACTGCGCTGGCATTCAGGAAGATGGAGATGGAGAGGGGATACAAGGAGAACCAGCGGCAACATAAGTTGGCAATGAAGCGAAGGAGATTTGAATCTGGTTCTGATTCTGATGATGGTGTCATAACCAGTAGGGAGGTTCGATTAGTCCCTCCTTTTGAGGAAGAACACGTTGAGCAGTATTTCCAGTATTTTGAAAAAGTTGCTGAGAGTTCAAACTGGCCAAGGGAATGATAGAATCTTATGTTGCAGAGTGTGATTAAAGGTAATGCTCAACAAGCTTTTTCTGCTTTGTCTGTTAGGGATGAAGCTGAAGAAACCAAGGTAAAAAAAGCTTACCAATTAGTACCTGAAGCTTACAGGCAGAAGTTTAGAAACCTGAAGAAGTCTGCAGACCAGACGTACATGGAATTTGCCAATAGAGAGTGAATATGTTTTGAACGATGGTGCACGTCTAAAAATGTAGATGGGGATTATGATAGATTACGAGAATTGATTTCAGTGGAAGACTTTAAAAAGTGTGTCCCAGTTGAAATAAAGCATATCTAAATGAGAAGAAGGTGGAAACTTCGCAAGAAACTGCGAGGTTGGCAGATGAGTATGCTTTAACCCATTATCCAAATGGGGACAAACTAAGACCGTCCAAAAGAGTTATGAGGATGATTGGAGGTCAGTGCTGGAGAAACATGCTGAGCGTACTTGGTATTACTGTAAGAAACCTGGTCATGTGATAGCTAATTGTTCTCTCTTGAAGAAAAGGAGGCCGTGCCAAATGCTTGTTTTCAAGTAGTTAAATCAAAAAATCAAAAGGGTTTTGGCCCTGTTGTTAAAGATCAGTCCATGCCATATAAATGCTGAAATGTTGGATGATGCTGGGGAGGAATTCCGTTCTATTGTGCCAGAGGGTTTTGTCTCACTGAATGTTGGGTTAAACCTAGTGCCAGTGAAAATTCTCAGAGATGCTGGGGCTTCCCAGTCGATCTTGTTGGGCAGTGTTTTAAATTTTGGTGAAGAGACTGCTACTCGTGAGGTAAATCTAGTGCAAGGCATTACAAGTGACACTGTGTCTGTACCTTTGCACAGGGTAATTTTAAAGTCAGAGTTAATGGAAGGACCTGTTAAGATAGGGATACGACCTAGTTTACCAGTGGACGGAGTTTCTTTGTTGTTAGGGAATGAACTTGCAGGTGAAAAATGGTCCCTGTGGTACAGTTAACGACAAAACTAATTATTGATGAGTCCAAGAACAATTCAGATGTTTCTCCATCCTGTGCAGTGACTCGAACTAGGGATAAATAATTGGCTAAGGCGGAAAGTCCGCTGCAGCCTGATTTTGTTCCCTGTGACATCCCTAAACAGGATTCAAATTTTAATGCCTTGTCCGAGACTTTTCTGTGTTCACTGGAGGATAAAAATCTTTGTATTGGGCCTGAATATAAATAGTCTCTATCCAGGAAAGAATGTATAGTGGAGCAGACTAAAGACCCTGTGCTTACTGAATTGCGCGAGAAAGCACTCTCAAGTGATGCGATGGTAGGTAAACCTAATCCAGGTTTCCTTGTGGCTACTTTACAGCCTATTCCTGCCTTTGGTGAGTCCTTTTCGAAGGTGGTGGTGGGCTGTGTTACCTCATTGACAAAGGATTGGGATGAAGGAATTAATTTGCTTTTGTTTGCAGTAAGACAGTCAGTGCAGGAATCCTTGGGGTTCAGTCCTTCTGAACGTGTTTGGACATCAGGTAAGAGGACCTCTAGAAATGCTAAGGGAACAATGGGCTAATGAAGAGATGCACTTAAATTTATTGGACAATGTTCAGAAATTTAAACACCGACTGCGAAAAGCTTGCCAAATTGAAAACCTTTGTTTTGAGAAAGACGCAGCTGTGGTTAATGCTGTTGACATTGAATTGTCTGAAAACTCGAAAGCTGAGACTGGCGAAGGTCAGTTTAGACTACGCATTGGATTAGCAAGGCCAAAAAAGAGAAACTGAGTTGAGAAACATTGGAAAAAAATTGGAACAGTCCAATTTCAACAGAGTCAACAAGTGAAGCAGTTAATCTCAACATTTCAAAACATTTTTCAGAGTAGTTATGATGGGAGGGTGATCACGTGATAGGTCACATGGAATACAATCAGCCACGGCTTTCCCGATGTTAAATGGAAAAATTTATTTTCACTAATGTGACTTTCTGTAATTGTTTTACTAATAGTATGCGCGGTTAAAAATTTTGCTCTTGCAGATAAAAATTGTTCTTTTATGGTGGAGGTTTCACAAGCCAGATTGCTATTTGGTGTAGACCCCTTTAAGGCAACTGGGCTGTACTGTAGTAGTGTGTGTGGTGTCATCAAAACAGCAAGATAACAACGTGCTGACGGTTTTGCTCAGTGAGTCGAGAAGAGAGAAAGGGAGAGAGAGAGAGAGACTGACTGCTGGTCTCTGTATCAATGGATGAAGAACAATGGATTTTTGGAGCAATCAAGTTGAGTCCACTTCGTCGTTAACCTGTATTGGGAAACAGGTATTTCTGTGGGAGGCCACGTATTGAATACCTTCGGGGTGGCAGAGACTTGGTAACAAAGCAGTGGAGATCATCAGATATTGAGGTGTTGTATGGGTTCCATCGTGGAACATGTGGATTTCGTAATTTCCCCCCATATTTTCTCTCTACATTTTCGCTTCAGTCAACGGTGGTTTTGCAAAAGCCTTTGTTCATGTTTCACCTTACAACTGAGGTTCGAGAACTATTCCGAGACTTGGAGTTTGGGAATTTTCCACACACACTTCCAGTTTAGGTTTGAGGATAATGTTTAATATCTCACGTTTTTACTTTACGTATTATTACAAGCAGTTATAAATAAAAGAATTCTTAATACTAATACATAACTTGGTGTGTTTCTATTGTTGCTGGTACGTATTAACAGTCAAACCAGGGTAGGACTTAAACAGTGAATGGCAGAGCCCAGACTAATGTTGTGAAACAGAGGGATCTGGGTATACAAGTGCACAGTTCGCTGAGAGCTGCTGCGCAAGTAGACAGGGTGATGAAGAAGTCGTTTAACATGGTGTCCTTGCTCAGACAGGGCATCGCGTTTCGGAACAGGGACATTATGTTCCATTTGTATAAGTCGTTGGTGATGCCGTTCTTGCAGTATTGTCTACAGTTGTCGTCACCCTATTTTCGGAAAGACACTGTCAAGCTGGAGAGGGTGCAGAAGAGATTTACGAGGACGCTGCCTGAACGTGAGGAACTGAGTCACAGGGAGAGGTTGGCCACTCTGACTATTTATTCCTTTGAGCGCAGGGGAATGAGCGGTGACCTCATCGAAGTTGATAAAATCATGAGGGGTATGGATAAGGTGGGCGGTCATAGACTTTTCCCCCAGTACTGGGAAGTCCAAAACTGGAGGGCACAGACACAAGATAAGTAAGGAGAGCTTTAAAAGAGACCAGAGAATTAATCTGTTTACACAGAGGGCAGTGAGTACCTGGAATGAGTTGCCACTGATAGTTGTTGAGACGTGTATATTTGCAACTTGTAAGAGCGATTTGGACACGGGAAGAGCTTGTAGGGTTATGGGGCGAATGCGGACAACTGGGACTAGCAGACAGGAAGCTGTGGTCGGAATGGAGCAAATGGGCCGAAGGGCCTGTTTCCGTTCTGCATTATTCTGTGACCCCATGACTCCTGCATTCCGTTCTTCTCAACCCCGTTCCTCCCTCAATCTCTCTCTCCCTCATTCTCTCTTCCCACCTTCCCTCCTTCCACATCCCTTCCCCGATTCCACTCGATCAGTGGTGTTGCTCAGGGATATGTGGACGGTCCTCTGTTCTTTTTGATATGGGAAAAATAACTTGGATGAAAATGTCGATGGGTGAGTTAGTAATTTTGCAGATGCCTCGAAGATTGGTGGCGCTGTGGGCAGTGTGGATGGCTATCTGAGAATACAGCGGAAAACAAATCAGTTCCAGATATAAGCGGAGATATTGCAGATGAAGTTTAATCCGGGAAGTGTGAGGTGTTGCATTTTGGAAGCTCAGGTGCAAGGGTAATGTACACCATTGATGGCAAGAAAGTTAACAGTACTTATATACAGAGGGATATTGGGGTTCACGTGCATACTTTCCTGAAAGTGGCCACACACCTAAAGACGGTGTTCGGCATGCTTGCCTTCATCGGTCATGGCGGTGATTGAAAGTGTTGTAAAGTCATATTGCAGCTGTTTAAGACATCAGTTGTGTCGCACTTAGAGTATAGTGTGTAGTTCTGGTGGTCACATTATGGGGACGACGTGTCAGCTTTAGAGATGGCGCAGGAGATGTTCGGCAAGATGTTGACTGGATTGGGGAGTACCAGCGACAAGCAGCCGGTGGAGATTGTTTTCTCTGCAGTGTTGGAGGCTGAAGGGCGATCTGATTGAAATGTCTCAAGTTATGAGAGACATAGATAATCCAAACAGGCAGAGTCTTTATCCTTGGCTGAAAATATCAAATGCCAGAGAAGTTTAGTACCTAGAGCCCGATTCAATGAACCCCATGTTATTGAGAGAGTCAAACGTTGAGATTGAAAAGGCTTTGATCAAGAAGCTTCCAGTCCTCACTGACGAGGTACACGAGGAATGACGAGGAGCTAATGTTGTTCCGTAAGTCAAGAAGTGAAATAGGGATATTCCTGGATAATTATTGGAGAGGATTCTTAATGATGCGATTTATAAGCATTTGAGAAACCTTGGATGAATTTGGGATAGGCTGATTCGTGCGGGGAAAGACATGTCCACGAAATTGATTGAGTTCTTGGAGCAAGTGACGAATCTTGCTGATGGTGGTGGGGATTTTGATGTTGTCTGCATGGATTACCATCAGACGTTTTGTAAGGTCCCTCATTGTAGGCTCATACAGAAGATTACGATGCGTTCCATCCGCGGGGAAATGACTGTTTGGATTCAGAATTTGCTTGCCGATGGAAGACAGAGGGTAGTGGTCGATGGGACTTCTTCTGTATTGAGGTCGTTGACAAGTGGTGTTCTGCAGGGCTCAGTAGAGGGACCGATGCTGTTTCTGATATATCAAAATATCCTTGATTAAAAAGTGGATCGGCGAGTCAGTTGGTTCGCAGACAATACAAAGATTGTTGGTGTTGTGGACAGTATGGATGTTTGCCAAAGATAGGATAAGATATTTTTATTAGTAACATGTTCATCGAAACAGAGAGTGAAATGCATCTTTTGTGCAGAGTGTTTTGGGGAAGTCCGCAAGTGTCGACACTCTTCCGCCGCCAACATAGCATGCCCACAGCTCCTAACCTGTACGTCTTTGGAATGTGGGAGGAAACCGGAGCACCCGGAGGAAACCCACGCAAGAGAACGTACAAACTCCTTAAAGATATAGACAAGAATTGAACTCGGATCGCTGGCACTGTAATAGTTTTATGCAAATCGCTACACTACACAGTTGCAGGTATGGGCGGAGAAATGCCTGATGGATATTAGTCCTGCCAAATATGAGGTGCATTATTTTGGGAGATCAAATGTAAAGAGACAATGCGTTGTGAATGGCAAGACCCTTAACAGTGTTGAAGTACAAAGGGATCTTGGGGTGCACGTGCAGACTTCCCTGATGTGGATGCAGAGTTTGATAAGGTGGTGACGAAGGCATGAGGCATGCCAGTCTTCACAAGTCTGGACATGGAATATAAGATAGAACGTGATGGTGCAACCTGAATTTAGAACAGTTTGTGCAATTCTGGTCTCCACAGTACAAGAGGGATGCGATTCTTCTAGGAAGAGAGCAGAGGAGAGGAGAGTCTGTTGGTGGCGCTCAATGGACTAATTCATAACTTGTCTTTGTTCCAGGCACTTTTCAATCTACCATTTACCACCTTTCAATAAGTCTTTTACAATACTGGCACAAGTTTAATTTTGATCTTTAACTGTTTAAGTAACCACCAGATCTAAAGCCTCTTCTAATGGTAAAGGTATTGGAGAACAACTTAATTTGGAAGCTATTTCTAATCTGGATAGAAAGTTCGACCGGAGCTTTGCCGAATTGAAGTTTATTTTAAAAGACATTGAAGATAAGCAAAATACTCTTTTCCAGGAAAATGCCAAGCAAATGCAACTAATGCTGAACTCGACCAAGCTGGTAAAGAGAGAGAGGCCAAACTCCTTTCACTTGGAAAAGCCTTAATTATGACCAAGCAAAACCTGTAAAAGCAACACCAGAGGATCAGCGACCTGGAAGGACGCAGCAGGAGGAAAAGTTTAAGAATCATCAATTAACCAGAGAACACCGAGACTGGTAACCCTACGGAATTCTTTTATAACCTTTTGGTCGATGTGTTTGGTTCCGAAATGGTCTCTGTTCAGCCCATTCTGGATAGGGTTCACAGAGCATTAAGATCTAAACCTGCTCCAGATCAAAAACCTCGGCCAGTAATACTGAAATTCCATTATGTCAGCATTGAGGAATTCCTGATTCGTACTGCTCGTTGACATGGAATGAATCAATTAAAACAACTGAAGTTTCGAATAGTTGAAGATTACGCCCCATAAGTTATGAAAGAAAGGCTGACCTACAAACCAATTATGGCTCGTCTCGATGAAAGCAAAGATAATTCTGCATTATTATTCCCAGCAAGGTTGTGAATTTCATTACCTGATAAATCTCGCAAATGGTTTAAATCCGTCCAACAGGCCGAGGAATTTCCTTTGAAATAGCTTTTAATTTTAGAAGCTAAGAAATGCGGAAGAGACACAATAGTTTTCCTTTGATTTACTTTGATCTTTTAAAAATATTTTTAATGTTTGTTTCAATAATATTTAAGAATTTAGCAAAATGACTGATCGTTTGTTTTCTTTTCGAAATAATTATTAAACCGTATTTTTTTAAATTGTCGGCTGTTAACGCCCTTTGGCTCTGTTTCAATCTCATAACTATCTTGTTAGTCCGATATCTCTGTTTGGATTATGTTATTCACTTTTAGACAAAACATGGTTGCTTTACATATATTTCAATTTGGACAACTGCCACCAATAGAACTGGGGTTAGTTCAATTAGAGGGTATCTTTCTGGCTGCCTATTGGCCAGTTTTTGGGATATTGGGGGAGGGGGTGGCGTTGTTATTAGTTTTTATTTGTTCTGGGCAAAACTACAATTTTTTCTAAATTGTCTTCGCATCCGTTTCCTCTTTGAATATTTTTTTGTACTTCTTCCTGTCGGTAGACACAGCTATACCAAGATTAACCCTTTACATACCACATTTTAAAAAAATTAGTTAATATGGATAAGAATACTAATTTTATTTCATGGAATGTTAACAGCTTAAATAATCCGTTTAAGCGCAAAAAGATTTTTAAAGTTTTTCATAGACTAAATGCTCAGCTTATTTTCGTTCAGGAGACTCACATCAAGAAGAAAGATAATCAACTTTTTTTAGACTTTGGAGCGGTCAACAGTTCCATTCAAATTGACAAGCAAATATGAAAGGAGCTTCTATTTTTACAGACTCCTCAATTTCGTTTGTTCATCATGAGACAATATCAGAACCAAATGGTAGATTTTTATTAATCACTGGTCTGCTTCATAATATAAAAGTTTTTATGGTTAATGTTTATGCACCCAATCTAGATAACCCTGAATTTTTTAAACATTTTTTTGCATTTTTTCCTAATTTAAATGAATACACTGTGATGATGGGTGGAGATTTTAACTGCTGTCTAAACCCTTTGATGGATAGATCTGTGTAAAATCCTGCACTTCCAAACAAATCCGCTATCTTTATTAATTCATTTTTGGTTGAATCCGGAATTTTAGATGTTTGGAGATTTCTACACCCATATGATAAAAAATTTCATTCTTTTCTCATGTCTACTATAACTACAACCATAACTAGGATTGATTATTTTTTATTGATGCTAGATTAGTTCCACTTACTATGGACTGTAAATTTGATGCAATTGCTATCTCTGATCATGCACCATTGACTTTCTCAATTAAATTACCAGATGTATCCTTTGATGTCAGCCAATGGCGATTTAACCCTTCTCTATTACAAGACTCAGATTTCGTCCAATTTATTAAAGAACAGATTTCATTTGTTCTTTTTAACTAATTTTACTGAAGAAATCTACAGTGGGATAATATGGGATACGTTAAAAGCATACATCCGTGGTCAAATTATTACATATTCCTCTGGATTGAAAAAAAACAAACTAATAATGAAATACGTATATTGGCTGACAAGAACAATGACATCGATAAAAAGTATTCTGATACTCCAAATCTGGAGCTTTTATTTTAAAAAAGAGAACAGCACTCCGGTTACAATATAGTTTATTATTCACATCTCAATTGAAAATCTACTACTTAAAAACAAAAGTCAATTTTATATACATCATGACAAATCCGGTAAATTATTGGCCAACCAATTGAAAACTACTTTATCTAAACGTCAGATTAATAAAACTCGTAAACCAGATGGTACCTACGCGATAGATTATGTTCAAATCAACAAATCCTTTCAAGAATTTTATTCTTCTTTATAACAATCAGAATCCCCTGAGGATCCTACATTAATGTATGAACTTTTAACAGATCTGAAGATTTCCCAATTATCTTTAAATTCTACATTAGATGCTCCCCTTTCGGAGGGAGAAATAAAGACAGTAATATTTTCAATGAACTCGAGTAAAGCACCCGGCCCTGACGGACATACAGTTGATTTTTTAAAATCCTTTTTTGATATTGTTGTTCCCTGGTTAGCCAAAATTTTTAAAGATGCCCTATCAGTGGGTAAACGACCAGAATCTTTCTGTGAAACAACTATTCTTTAATTCTTAAAAGGGATAAAGTTCCGACTGATTGTGCATCTTATAGACCCAATTCTTTATTAAATGTAGATTCAAAAATATTTTCCAATATATTGGCCTTTAGACAAGAAAACGTTCTTCCACAAATTATCTCTGAAGACCAGACAGGATTTATTCAGAATCGTTATTTACATTTCAATATCAGGAGATTAATGAATATTATATCTACCCCTTCATCCCAAATTCCAGAATGTGTTGTTTCACTGGATGCTGAAAAGGCGTTTGACAGAGTCGAATGGGAATACCTATTCACTGCACTTCAAAAACTTAATTTTAGCCCTAAATTTATATCTGCGATTTAAATTATTTATTATAGACTTATAGCTTCAATACTTACTAATAATCAAAGATCTCCTTTGTTTAGGCTTTTTCGAACTACTAGACAAGGTTTCCCGTTAAGCCCTTCATTATTTGATATTGCTTTAGAACTCTTGGCTATTGCAATCCGGGACTCTTCAAATATATGTGGCATTATTCGCTGACAGAAGATTCATAAGATATCTCTTTACGCAGATGACCTGTTACTTTATACTTCTAATCCGGAGGAATCTATCCCCGCAGTACTATCACTACTAGATCAGTTTAGTGTTTTTTTTTCTGGCTATAGATTAAATCTTAATAACAGCGAACTTTTTCCATGGAATATGCAAACCCCAATTTATAGGCAATTACCTTTTAGATTGGTAACTGACTATTTTACCAAGAAACATAAGGACTTATTTAAAGCTAATCTATTGCCTTCAATTGACCATGTTAAACAATTCTTTACTAAGTGGTCTCCACTGTCTCTATCATTGGTAGGCCAAATTAATGCGATTAAGATAAATATTTTAGCAAAATGTTTATATTTATTTCAAGCGATTCCAACTTTTTTTCCGAAATCTTTTTTAACACTATTGATTCTAAAATTCTGTCATATATTTGGCAGAATAAAAACCCAAGGTAAAGTAAGAAATATTTACAAAAATTAAACACGGATGGTGGTATGGCCTTGCCTAACTTTAGTTTATATTATTAGGCAATTAACATCAGATATTTAACTTCTTAGATACAAGATTTAGCTGTAATTCAATGCCCCAAATGGGTATACTTTGAGCACCAATCAGTACTTGAATTTTCATTTGTTTCTATTTTAGGAGCTTCACTCCCTTTTGCACTTACCAAATGAAATAAATATATGATTAACCCAATTGTTAAACATACAATACGAATATGGTTTCAATTTCGTAATTATTTTTTGTATTGAATAAATTTAACTTGTCAAATCCCATTCAATCTAATTTCTTCTTTCCTCCATCCAGAGTTGACTCAGCTTTTTCCATATGGAAAAGGAAGGGAATGGTATGTTTTCGTGATCTATTAATTGATAACTGTTTTTCAGCTTTTGAACAATTGTCTAACAAATACAATTTGCCTCGATCACACTTTTTTTCGATATTTGCAGATTAGAAATTCTTTAAAAGCTACTATACGCTCTTTTCCGACACCTTACAAAACTGAAACTACGGGGAAAAGAAATAGGTCTTAATCCTTATCAGACGGGTTTGGTAGAAATAATCTCGATTTAATTATGAAAATACGTCCAGAATCACTGGACAAAATGAAGAATGAATGGGAAAGCGAACTCCAGACAACTGACATACAGAGACTTGGAAGAAAATTCTTCATTTTGATGCAGTTTATGTAGTTCACAGGACCCATATATCCAAAGATAATCTAGCTCGTTTTTATAACCATGTAAATCCTATATGTGATAGATGTAAATGGAATGTGACTTTTTTGACACATACGTTTTGGTCCTGCCTTCTTTTGGATAAATATTGGAAGGACATTTTAACATTATTTCAAATGCATTGAAGATTGATTTACAACCTCACTTTATCACTGCAATTTTTGGGTTACGAAGGATAGCGTCTGGCCGCTTACCTGCTTCCGTTAATCGTATGATTGTCTTTGTTACATTAATGGCAATTTTGCTTATCTGGAAGGATCCAATACCCCCTACTACTTTTCAATGGTTCTCTCAAACTATATCATTTTTAAACTTGGAAAAAATCAGGAGTGGTACTATTGATCCTTCGCTTAAATTTGAAGATATTTGGAGTCCATTTATTCCATATTTTCACATGATGTAGATCCCCTTTCAATAGCTTTCCAATTTAGAGGAACGGAATTGACGACAAAATATAGCTTTTTTCTACTGAGAAATTTTATTCCAGTTTTTTTCTTCTTTTTTGTTTATTTGTCTTGAAGTTTTTCTGTTTTTTTTCCTCTTTCTTTTTTTATAATACTATACAAGTTTTTCTTTCCTTTCTTTTATATTATATTCATTTACTAAGAGATCGTTGGTTCTACAGATTTTTTTATATTTTATTGTTCTTTATGATTATCTATGCCATGATTGTTATCCAGATCTCTTTGTATTACATGACAAACATTGATGCTATATATTAATCTGTATTGATTTGAAAACTAATAAAAAGATTGAAGAAGAAAGAGAGCAGAGGAGAATCGCTGGGGTTTGGCCTTTATTGGATGTTATGGCAAGAGATTGGATGGGCTGGGCCTGTTTTTCCTGCGTGGTGATCTGAAATAAATCGGCCAAATTATGTGTCACAGACAGGATTGGTCTCGAAAATCTTTGGTCCCATGTAGGCGCGTGATAAACGAGATGTTATCGGATTAAGGTGATTTGAAGGGCTTTTAAACGGGATTTGATGGGTCGGATTTTTTTAAAGATTTGGTCCCAAATCCATTTCATAAATAAAACAAATTGACCCCGCATAATTTCAAAAGTGTCTGTCACCAGAGTTTGAATTATCCATTCCAGCCATCCGAATCGCAGTGAGGTCAGATTACATGACTCAAAGTTCCCGGGTTTCTATCTCCATCCTCTCATCCATGGAAAGGATTCATCTAGATCTTTAATTTTGAAGCAGCTATTCAAAGTCCACAGAATTCCGGATCACACGTCCGGAGACCATTGTTCCTTCAGAGAGTTCCCTGGCCCTATTGGTGCATCTCACTCATCAGTGCTAATTTAGTTTACTATGGTCACATGTACCGAGCTGCAGTGAAAAACTTGTCTTGCACACCGTTCATACAGATCAATTCATTGCAGCAGTGATTTGTCGTCGTCAAGTTGAAACAACAACTAAATGCAGAATAAAGTGTTACATTTACAGCCAAAGTGCAGTGCAGGTAGACAGAGAGGCGCAAGGTCATAACGTGGTAGATTCTGAGGTGGAGAGTCCATCCAATTGTTATGGAAACTGTTCCATAGTTTTATAACAGCGGGATAGAAACTGCCCTTGAACCTGGTGGTACATACATTCAGGCTTTTGTATCTTGTACACGATGGGAGTGGAGAGAAGAGAGAATGTGCGGGGTGGATGGGTATAATTCCTGGATATCATCACCCAAAACACATGTTCACTCTTCGTGTTGCTCTAGCCGTCCGGATGCAAAGGGATGAACCGTAGATGTTTGTTCAGTGAGTGTAATTAACGTCCGCCTGCACGGAGCCGGATTGTGTCAACCAGGATTTCCCTACTGCTTTTAAAAAACTGTTCCTTTCGATGGTCTCGCAGTGTCAGTGGGAGCAGCCCCTCCGTCATTGACAGAGAGTAGCAGCTACACAGCGGAATAAGATACTTAGGGAGCTGCGAACAATAATATGGGATGTTAAGTGAACAGATTGAATATGTAAATAGTAGATGTGTGAAGCATTGGTCACCGATTGGAGTCTGGGAACAGGAGAGTGAGGTGTTACAGGAAGGAGAAATAAGAGAAGGGGTGTTATAGCGATGGGGAAGGCCATTTTCTCATATGCTCACTATATTTTTCGCGATGCTGATTGGATAACAGTATATGATCAGATCTGCTATTTACTAATGACTATTCAGCCCGTCTATTATCCCATACTCGCTCTGTTTGCTGTTCCAGGTAAATCACTGTCCAACGACTCGACCAACAAACAGGTGAGAAGCAGTGGTCACGGGCACCGGTAAAGAGGTCTGGTGGCTGTACTCTTCATTACGTGAACCGGTTGATAAAGCGGAACGTCCTCCGGTGGAGGGAAATGTTTTACACAGACCTGGTCCTTGTGCGGGGATCAACGCCTTGAATAGTGTAGTTTATCCTTAGTTTCTCGATGTTATCTTCTTATTCCCTAACATTTCCCCAACTACATTTATTTGTTAGATAAACCACTTCTATCTCCCCTGCCGTTCCTGTAATTCACGCTCTCCACACTGCTGCCGAGCCTGGTGATCCCAGCTGATGGAACTACCTGCGGCAATCAGTAAACCGATATTGTTACATAAATCATGGTCTAGTTTCAATCTGAATGCTCTGCTTGTTTCCCACCGCCTCCATCCCACTGACGGTACAACGTGCCGCTGAATCAGACTGTTCCGCCGGGAACCTTGGCAAATTTCACCTCAATCTGCAGTGTGCCTGCGTCATGTTCCCAACAAGCAGCAGATGGCGGTCCCGACATGCTGACGCTGGCTCACAGGGTAATAAATTGAGAGGGAACCCTAGGCTGATTCACCCACAACTAACGTAAAGTCTCTGCACAAAGAGTAGGAAGAGTGACCGGGTGTCCAACCCACACTCACACCCGGTCACCACAAAATGATCAGCGACGCTCTCACAGAGCACCGAGCAATGGTCAGGATCAGGATCCTCAGATGATTCCGCAGACTGACGAGGTAAATATATCACTCAACCGAAGAACAGATACTGAGGACTTTTATCTTTATGAACTGGAAGATGTAATGAATTATTAACTCGTCAGGCATCTTTACCGGATCACGGATGCACCGCTTCACACTTGTCTGTCGGTCGACGTGATGTCGATATTTTCCGTTTGCTGGTTGATTTCACTGATCTATAATCGAGCAGACAACCCGCTGTCGGATACAACCATCTCCAAATCTGAATCCAAGAACAGGTTTTTACATTTGATTTCTCTCTCTGTGAATCTGCTGACGTTGCTCCAAGCCCGTTGTCATGTTTGTGTTTATTTCCCTCCTCACAGTGAATGTGCTGACGATTGTGGTCCTTTCGCAGGGAAAGTGCGGTCTCTCCAAAGGAGTCACTCTCTACCTGGTGGCCATGGCAACAGCGGATCTACTGGTCGTTGTCTTCGACCTGATACTCAAGCAGATTACGATTGTATATCAGGACGTGTTTACTTTCCTGAGGGATATCTCCGTGTGTAACATCTACGCCGTCCTGCTTTACGCAGCCACCGACTGTTCTGTCTGGTTCACCGTTGCTTTCACCTTTGATCGGTTTGTGGCCATTCGTTTTCAGAAACTGAAAGCGGAATATTGCACCGAGAGAACGGCAGCTGTGGTTCTGGGGACGGTGACGGCGCTGAGCTGTTTAAAGAACATTTTCTGGTATTTCATGCTCTCAGGATACTACATATTAATGATTTACCCTTGGTTTTGTCAGGGAAAATTCTCAGTTGATTCATTAGTGGTTTGGTCCGCAGTTCAGTCCCTCCATTACCTCCTCACGCCTGTGATCCCATTTGTCCTCATATTTATGCTCAATGTTTTGACCATCAGACACGTTTTAGTGGCGAGCAGAGCCCGCAGGAGCCTCCGGGGTGGCAGCAGTGGGGAAAGTCCCAGAGACCCGAAGATGGAAAGCCGCTGGAAATCCCTTATTTTATTGTTGGTCGTGTCGGGAAAATTTCATCATTTTGTGGTCGCTGTTCACGGTGCATTCTGTGTGGTTCCGATTTTATTTTCTTTCTGGGATTGTGGTTACGCCTTGTACGGTAACGGAACTGGGCTACATGCTGCAGCTCCTGAGCTGCTGCTCAAATACGGAACTTTACGCAGTGACCCAGACGAAGTTCAGGGAGCAGCTGAGGGAGCTGGTGAAATGTCGCCTCACTCTCATTGTGAGATGCGCTCAGCGCGGTGCGGAGCTGAGAAATCCGCGCCGCTCCCCCGCCTGAACCAACTCCGTCTCTCCCACTCCAAATAAACTGGTGGGGGGTGGGGGCGGGGTGGTGTGCTGAAACAGGCAGAATCCGGCAGGGGATTGTGAACTGGAGGTAATGTCTTCTCAGGTTTGTGACTTTGTTTTGTCCTAAATGAGTTTTAGTTCTTGCATAGGTGGTGTATAATTTATGTTTGCTTTGTTTTACTTCTGAATGCTGCTTATGTTCCGCGATCTGCCCGTGATGTCGCTGCGTCCGCTTTCATTGCACCAGTGTTTCTGACAATAAACTCGACTTTGACTTTGAATTTTCTGAGGTCGGTTCTTCTTGGCATAATTACGTCACGCTGGTTGAGGTTTTACGTCACAGATCCAGAGACCTGGGTAAGAAAACAAATTACAGTATAGGAACAGGCCCTTCAGCCCACCTTGTTTTGCCGGACAGATTGAACAAGTACTTCAATCCTTAACTGAGTTAATCATACCTGCCGACACAATACCCATAACCTTCTATTCCCTGTGCATTCATGTGCCCCAATCCCATTTCCCTCCACCGCCACACCTGACATTCCAAGCACCCAACACTCTCTGTGCAGAAAATCTGCCGCCCACATCTCCTTTGGACCTACCGCCTGTCAATTTGAAGTCTTGTGCTCTGGTATTGTACGTTTCGTCCCTGTGAAAAAGATACCAGATGTCTAGTGTATTTGTGCCTCTCGTAATCTTATAAATTGCTATCAGTTCTCCCCTCAACCTCCGACGCTCCAGACAAAACAATGCAAGTTTGTCCAACTTCTCCCAACAGCACATGCCCTCGAATCCAAACAGTATCCTGGAATTTAGGCACCTCTTCAAAGACTCCACATCCTTCCTGTAACGGAGAGATCAGAACTGAATGCAACAGTCTAAGTGCGGTCTGACCAGAGTTTCATACAACAGCGACATAACTTCCCGACTCTTGAACTCAATGCCTTGACCAATAGAGGCAACCATGCCATACGAGTTCTTCGGTGACCTATCAACTTATGCAGCCACTTTCAGAGAGCTATGGATTTGAACGACAAGTTCCCTCTGTCCATCAACACTGTTCAGGGTCTTGCCATTAACAGTGTACAGTCACTTTATATTTGCTCTCCCAAAGTGCAACATCGATCTTGTGGCCGGACTAAAGTCTATCTGCCAATTCTCCACTCATATCTCCAACTGACCTGTATCCCGTTTTATCCTTTGTGAATCTTCAACACAATCCGCAACTGCACCACTCTTTGTATCGTCTGTAAACTTACGAACCCACTTTACCACATTTTCATCCAGGTTTGGTTGTGAGTTAGCGGGAAGTGGGAAGATTATCCCTCGTGTGTTTATTGATCTCGTTACGGGAGATTCACTCTCACTGGACCCTGTCACTTTGATTTGGCCCACACATTTATTCTCCTGGTCCCGTTCCACTCGCCTTTATTGGGATCTGTGTGCCTTATTCTTGATTTCATATATTAAAAGCGCTGGATAGTTGTCCTACGTGTTGTCCTCCTGTATGTGAGGTTGGAGGAGCGGATTAATTGGGTTTGTGGAGGATTTTGGTTAATCGGGTGTTGGCTCGGCCTACTGGGTGTTGGCTAGGGTTTGCGGAGGTGTTGGCTAGGGTATTCGGGTGTTGGCAAAGATTTGTTGAGGCGTTGGCTGGGGTTTTAACGAGTGTTGGCTAGGGCTTATTGAGGTGTTGGCTGGGATTTGAACAGGTGTTCGTTATGGTTTGCGAGGTGTTGGATGAGGATAGATGATGTTAGGGTTCGGAGAAAGGCTGGAGGTAGTGGCGAAGTTTGGACATGTGGGAGTGATTGTAGTGTGAATGAAGAGGTTTTGAGTTGGTGTAAGTGCCGCCTGTGATTGGTGATACCCTGGCTTGTGTGAGGGGAGAGTGTCCAAGGCACCCGTATAGGTATATGGACATGTATGTAGGAAAGGGGTGGTTTGGTACATGTTATACCCTGGGACCTGAGTGCAGGTTTTCAGGGGTAACCCACGGGAGTGTATGTGGGATCAGAAGGGATGCCTATTCGTTGGCCTGTGAGAGGGGAATGTATTTCGGATCCCACTTTGAGTGCATTGAGATGTATGCAAGAAAGTGGAGAAAAAGGGGGTTGTGGTGCACTGATCTGTATTGAGCAAGTTGAGTGTAACCTGGCTAAGTGTGTTGGTGGCTCTGTATGTGAGTATATGTAAGGTATTGTTGGGAGGGTGGGTGCCTGTTTCTTCGAGTGTGTTACGGGAAGCTGTCCTTGACCAGAGTCTAAGTGTATAGTGATCTCTGTGTGATGGCGGAGGTTGGTACGTGTAATGTGCTGTGTGAGAGGAGCTCCCTGGTACTCGTGTGTAGCTGTACACGGGAAATGCAGCGACGAATATGTGGGATCAGAAGGCATGCCTATTGGCTGGCCGGTGTTAGGAAGCTGTCGGAGTCAACAGTGTATGTATATAGGGATGTATGTTGGATGGCAGATGCTGGAACCTGTAATGTGCTGTTTCGGGCGAGTGGCTGAGACCCGGGTGTAAGTGTTTGGGGGTTTGTACGGAAGTGTATTTGGGGACGGAAGGGGTGTGTGTTGCCTGGTCTGTGTTGCGGGGAAAATGATGTCTGTGACCCCAGCATAAATATACAGGGATGTATGTGGGATTGGGGGTGGTAAATGTTTGCTGGTCTATGGGAGGTGTGTTCTGTCTGGGTCAGGGTGTGAGTGTGTGGGAGTGCATAGGAGTGGATGTTGGATGAGTGGGGAAGATCCTTTTTGCGATTGGGTCCCCAGTCAGAGTCAAATTATTAGGCTACGTGTGACCTTCATCTTTCTAAGCTTAATTTACTGGGCCCGATTGTGACTTTTTAGTTTTTTAGACTTGGTTTAGACTTGGTTTTGAACGTTTGGAGAGTAGGTTTGTAATAACCCAATTCATTTCTTCTCTGCTCTCTTTTTCTGGGAGATTGACCAGTGCAGGTTAGTTTCCAAGCCCAGGCTCTCTAAAGACTGGATCCCGTGCTGCTGGAAATGCCTGCTGACAGGTCTGCTCTGGTCTTACCCTGTAATAGTATTGAGGTGCCCTGTGAGTCTGACCCTTAGACTGTTACCTGTTTCTCCTGTGTACAAGATGTGGCATTCTTTTCACTGAATTGCACAGACTAGAATCTGCTGGTCACAGGTTATCCTCTGCTCAGTCTGTGCCAATTTGCCTGTCGTTCTGTTGTGTATGCTTTTTGCTATTTTTCAATGTTTACATGCTCTACACTGTCTCCCACCACAGTTTTGAGCTGTGTACAGTTTGGTACTAACTAATAGATGTCTTAGATTCTGAGCCCTTATAAAAACTGACAATATTCTGTATCCTCTCAGTGAGCTCACCCACTTAAGTTGTTGTAAGTGGGTTTTAATTAGTGTGTGGAAACTGATGGCCATCCCTGTTATCAGTAGTAGCTTGGATGTTTCCCTTTTCTGTGGCCTGGGGTTTGTGAGGCCTCTCAAGAAATCTGATTTGATGTGCCTGAGTCTGCGTTTACTGTCACCCCTCCATCTCAGTGCAGTGTTGTGGAGTGCAGTGGCCTGGTTTAAATCCTCCCTCCCAGTGCAAATACGGTGGAAGTGGGTCAGTTGTGATTTAACGCTGCCCCTGAATGTGTGTTTTGGGTGATGGCTTGCTATGTGCAGGAGAGTATGGATGTCTGTTGTCTTGAAGCATACTTAAGTCGCTTGTTTCTGGCTACAGTTCTCTGCTGCTCGTTTGAAAACCGTGATGTCCATGAAATCAACTTTCTCTCTATTTGTGATAGCCTTCACTTTTATGGACGGGTGATGTGTATTGAGGATTTGGATAAATTCTTCCAGCTCTCCGAGTGTGTCCAAACACCCCAGATGCCAGCTAGATATCTGTAGAGCCACATGGGTATTTTGGGACACTTCGGGAAGACTGTCACTTCCCACTTCGCTATCTATATGTTGGAAAAGGCTGGGGCAGATTTCTTTCCCATTGCCGTGCCTTTGACATGTAGGTAGAATTCATCATTGAATTCAAAATCATTTTTTTTTGTCAGGCTCAGGTAGAGGAGTTTGTCTAAGGCCTCGTCTGCCCTCGCCGGGTCTAGGTCTTCCTGCAGGATCTCTATGACTGTCTGTATGTCCCTGTATGTCTCCATATTTGTGTATAGGCTTCAATGGCCATGGTAAAAATTATCGTCTCAGGGTGCGCTGTGAGGGAATTGACTATTTGGGCGAAGTGTAATGTGTCTTTGATGTAACTGGGGTGTTCTTCTGATAGTGGATTAAGGAAGGAGTCAATGTATTCTGCTATCATGTAGGACACATTGCTGCATTATGATACGATGGGCCTTCCCGTAGGTACATCTCCGGGTACGGTCCAAGTGTCTGGGTGCTTGTGTATTTTGGTGAGAATATAGAACCTTTCCCGGGCTCGTGTCCCTGTCAGGTATTCAAGTTGTTTCTGGTTGATGCGCCGACATCTTCTGAGCTCCTCTGGAAGGTATTTAATATCCTGTTGAATTAGGGTTAGGGTTAGGGTTAGTGGAAGAAGCTGTTCCTGGATCGTTGAGTGAGTGTTCTAATACCCCCTTGTGAGGGTTCTCAGTGATGGATGCGGCACTCCTGAGAAACTGCCCCTGGAAGATGTCCTCGATGGTGGGGAGGGTTGTGCCGGTGATGGAGCTGGCTGACTCCACAACCCTCTGCACCCTCTTTAGATCCTGTGCATTTGAGACTTCATACAAGAAAACAGTTAGAAGACTCTCCTCCGTTCATCTGCAGAACATAACAAGACTTTTCGATGACATACCAAATCTCCTCAAAATCCAATCGAAGCAGAGCCGCTGGTGTGCCTTCTTTGTGATTGAAATAAAAACAGCTAACTAGCTCTCCCTGGATTTCATGGGACTTCATATTTGTAACAATTATCGAGTTGTATTGGCGGGAGATTTTAATTTCCCCTGTATATCCCAGTCCTAAACTAGAACAGGTCTAATTTGTGGGGAAATAGAGAGTATCCAGCAGAATTTGATTGTGTGAGCCTGCTTGAAGCGAAAATGAAGAATCGCATGTGGGCGGATTTTAAGAGTGTGATATTAAGTGTCCGGGAGCAGCATGTTCGTGTTATGGTGACTGGTAAACCTGCTAAGACCCACTAGAGTGACCTTACCCTTCTTGTTTTATGTTCTACCCTTCCTGTGCTATCCCCCCAGAATATCATCGCTGAGCGTCGCTGTTTCGTCCTCCCTTTTAAAACAGGCTCCACCCCTTCACGTTCACCTGTTCCTCTGCATCTGATCCCGGAACATTGAGCTGCCAGTCCTGCCCTTCTCTCAGCCGTGTTTCTTGTATATCAAGAGCATCCCAGTCCGCAGAGCCAATCCATGCTCTGAGATCCCCCGCCTTAGAGTTACACCTTGAGCACTGAAATAAATGCAGTTGAACGGAGTATTCCTGATTTATAGATTTGTTCTCGCTGGCTTTATCCCAAGACATGGTCCTGCTCGGAATATCACCCACTGCGAATCTGGTTTTATCCCTCCTGTGTCGCACTGGAAAATTTCCCCACAAGGATATTGGTCCCCCTCTGGTTTCATGCAAACCTCTCCCTCATGGACCAATCCCCTGGACCCAGAGGAAATTAAAGTTGACCCTTAGTATGAATCCCTGCCCCTGCACTAGCCCCTCAACAAGAATACACTTATCGACGTTGTATTCCATCTCCTCTGCATCATCCCCAGTGCAATTACCACCCCAATCCTCTCTGCACCCTCCCCAGTGTATTCACACCTTCATTTTCTCTGCACCCTCCCCAGTGCAATCCTCTCCCTCAATCCTCTCTGCACCCTCCCCAGTGTATTCACACCCCCAATGATGTCTGCACCCTCTCCAGTGTATTCACATTCTCAATCCTCTCTGCACTCTCCCCAGTGCAAACGCACCTACAATAAACTCTGCACCTTCTCCAGTCAAATCACACCCCTAATAATCTCTGCACCCTCTTCAGTCCAGTCACACCGCCAATGCTAACTGTTCCCTTCCCAGTGATTCCACAGCTCACTCCTTTTTGCGTACCATCCAGTGCGATCTTATCTAATCGTCCTTTGCAGGTAATGGGGTCTGTGAAAAATTCTCCAGTTCCAGTTCTTTCCATGTTTCTCGTACCAATGTTAAAAGTTACTAATTCCCTCATTGGCCAGCGATGTCAATAAAATGACCAATTCTGAAGAACGCGCATATATTGGTCGTAGGCCCTGGCCGTCCATTCTCTTTCCCGCGCAGGACCTCGCTGTCGCCAGTCAGCAGAGGACGGTGGGTCCAGCCCGATGCAAATCGGCGATGTGAGAGATCTCGGCCTGGAGGCGGCCGCGGCCGTGTTCGGAGCCGAAGTCCATCTCCGACATGTCTCTGCCCTTCCTGGATCTCACTATCTCCATCTCCGGAGAAGAGTAACCAGAGACATATTTTGCAAACCCACTGATTCCCACAGGTACCTTGACAACACCTCTTCCCACCCAGTCACTTGCAAGGATGCTTATCTCTTCTCCCAATTCCTCCGTATCTATTCTCTTCAAGAGACTGTCCATTCCAGGACATCAGAGATGTCTACTTTGTTCAGGAAACGGGGTATTCTTTCGATCACCATCAATGTAGCCCTCACCCGCATCTCCTCCATTTCCCGCACGTCTGTTCTCACCCAATCCTCTCCAACCCCGACTTAAAAGGGACAGGGATCCCCTGCCCTCACCTACCACTCCCCGAGCCTCCGCATCCAAGACATCATTCTCCGCACCTTCCACCAACTCCAATGGGATCCGATCATCAGGCACAACTTCCCTCCCCGCACGTCCTCTTTCCGTAGTGATCGGTCTCTCCTCGACTCCCTTGTCCACTCGTCCCTCCCAGCAGATGACACTCCCGGCAACTTATCCCTGTAACCGCACTAAGTGCTGCACCTGTCCGTACAACTCCTCCGTCACCACCATTCATCCGTCTTTCTGTTTCTGCCCTCACTGGCACGTGGCACTGGAAGTAATACAGACATCACTACCAGTGTGGTCCTGCTTTTTAGCTTCTTTCCTAAATTGTACTTGGTTTATTGTTGGTAATTGTTATGGTCGCATGTTACTGGATACAGTAAAAAAAACTTTTGATTTGCACGCCATCCAGACTGATCATTCCATACATGAGTTCATTGAGAGAGTGCACAAAGGAAAAAAAAACAGCATGCGGAATAAAGTGTTACTTTTCCAAGGAAGCTGCAGTGCAAGAAAACAATAAGGTGCAAGGGCCACGACGAGGTAGATTATGAGATAGAGAGTCCAACTTCAACGAATGAGAGGTTTTATAACAGCGGGATGGAAGCCATCCTTGAGCCAGGTAGTGCGTCTTGTCAGGCTTTTGTATCTTTTTGCCGTCGGGAGGGGGGAGAAGAGAGAATTTATGGGGTGGGTGGGATCGATTATGTTGGCTGCTTTAGAGGCAGCGGGAATTGTGGAAGGTGCCGTTGAGGGAAGGCTGGTTTCCGTGATGTGCTGAGCTGTGTGACCGGTTTCTTGCGGTCCCGGACAGAGAGGCGGGAGAAAGTGAGGGAAGAAGTAGACTAAACCTCACCGCAAGGGAGTGTCACATAAAATTGGAAAACTCGATCTTCACCCCACTGTGTTGCAGAATAACCAGTCGGACTGTCTCTATGGGGAGAGATATAGAGTCAATAATTCAGGTCTGGAACAGATTTGTCTTATAAGACCAGGCTTATGAGGGAAATCAGGAAAGCAAAAAGTAGGAGTGAGATGGATTTGGCAGGCATGGTGAAAGATGATCCCAAGAGTATCTTCAGTTACATGAACAGTACAACGATGTCGAGGGAGATACCAGGTCCTCTGAAAGACCCCCAGTGTGGGGGGTCACGCGACGACTGAGATTTACAACGGAGAACATCATGGATGCCAGGAAAAGGAGTGTAATAAGCAGTGAGGTGTTGGATCAGATGCATATTATGAGGAATTTACAGCCTTGAAGCACATGATGTTGGGAAAATCCCCGGGGCCTGACCAAATGCACAGACGGAACGTATGGCAGGCCAGAGAAGAAATTGCGGAGGTTCTTGCAGAAATACATGCTTCATCGAAGGTAAGTCTCTGGTAAGGTTCTTTCTTTATTTGATTTGGTGTTACCTTCGGGGAAGAGTAGTGAGAATGAGTCTGGGGTCAGTGGTGTTTTCAGTTTGTGGGAGTTCTGAGAGACATCCGGTATCCCTGATGACTACATCTGCAAGAGGCTCATCCAGCTGCAGCTCCTTATAGAATATGTTAGGGAACTGGAGCGGCAGCTGGATGACCTACGGCTCCTACGGTTTAACGAGGAATACACAGACAAGAGCTGCAGCGAGGCAGACACTCCAAATCTGCAGGAAGCAGGTAGCTGGGTGACTGCCAGGAGAAGGACGGAGAATGGGCAGGTAGTGCAGAGTACCCCTGTGGGCGTTCCCCTCAATAACAGGTATACTGCTCTGGATACTGTTGGGGGGGGGGCAGAGCGACCTGCCAGGGGAAAGCCGCACTGACCAAGTCTCTGGCACTGAGCCTGGTCTTGTGGTGCATAAGGGAAGGGGGGGGGAGGAGAGCGGTAGTGACGGGGATTCCACAGTAAGGGGGGCAGACTGGAGATTCCGTGGACTTGAAAGAGACTCCCGGAAGGTATGTTGCCTGCACGGTGCCACAGTGAGGGACGTCACGGATCGGGTTCACTGCATTCTGAAGTCGGAGGGTAAACAACCATAGATCGTGGTACACTTTTGCACCAATGATATAGGTAGAAAAAAAAATGAGGTCCTAAAGAGGGGAAAAAATGGAGTCAGGTAGGAAGCTGAAAAGCACGACCTCAAGAGCAGTATTCAGTGGATATATGCCTGTGCTACGTGTCAGTGAGGGTAAGAATAGTTGATTCGGCAGACGAATGCGTGGCTGAGGAAATGGTGTGGGGGGCAGTGTTTCAGATTTGTTCATAATTGGGATCTCTTCTGGGGAAGATACGACCTGTACAAAAGGGACTGGTTACAACTGATCTGGCAGTGGACTAATATTCTGCGGGCAGGTTTGCTGGAACTGTTTAATCTAGTTTGGCAGGAGGATGGGATCCAGAGTGATAGATCAGAACTCGGTTCATTTAGTGTGCAAATCAATGCGGATGTGTGGAAAGACTGTGAGGAAGGATACGCAGTTGAAAGGGCAAAATTGCAGTTAGTTGGATGGGCTGAAGTGTGTCTACTTTAAGGGATGAAGTATCAGGAACAAGGCTGATGAACTTCGAGCATGAGGAAGTACATGGAACAACGACACTGTAGCTATTACAGAGACTTGGCTGTCGCAAGGGCAGGAATGGCTGCTGTATATTCCAGGGTTTGGATGTTTCAAAAGGGACAGGGACGGAGGTAAAAGAGATGGGGGAGTGGCTTTACTGATCAGGGACAGTATCACAGTTGTAGAAAGGGAGGATTTCCTGGAGGAATCGCCCACTGAGTCATTGTGGGTGGAAGTCAGAAGCAGGAAAGGAGCGATCACTCTTTTGGGAGTATTCTACAGACACCCCCCAATAGCGGCAGAGACGCTGAGGAGCAGATCGGGAGGCAGATTATGGAGAAGTGCAAAAATAACAGGCTTGTTGTCATGGGTGATATCAACTTCATTAACTTCCTGGCACCTCCTTAGTGTAAAGAGGATAGATGGGATGGAGTTTGTACGGTATGTACAGAAGGATTCCTGACATAGTATGTGGACAGGCCGACGAGAGGAGAGGACATACTGGACCTGGTGCTAGGCAATGAGCCTGATCAGGCTTCAGATCTCTCGGTGGGAGAGCAGTTTGGAGACAGTGACCATAAGTCTCACTTTATATAGCGTTGGAGAGGGATAGGAGCAGACGATGTGGGAAAGTACTTAACTGGGGAGGGCGAATTATGATGCTATTAGGCAGGAACATGGGATCGGAAATTGGGAACAGATTTTCTTGAGGAAGTGCACAGCGGAAATATGGAGTTGTTTCAGGAAGACTTGCATGGGGCTCTGGATAGGTTTGTCCCATTGAGGCAGGGTAACGATGGTAGAGTGAAGGAAACGTGGTTGACATGAGATGTAGAATATCTTGTCATGACGAAGAAAGAAGCTCTTCTGAAGTTCAGAAAGGACGGATCAGACAGGGCTCTAGAGAGTTACAAGGTAGCCAGGAGGGACCTTAGGTGAGGGGCATGAGAGGGGCTTGGCGATTTGGATCAAGGAAAACCCAAGGATTCTACACGTATGTGAAGAATAGGAGGACGACAAGAGTGAGGGGAGGACCGATCAGCGATAAAAGAGGTAACATGTGCCTGGAGGCAGAAGAGGTAGGGGATGTCCTTAATGAATACTTTGATTCAGTCTTCACAAGATACAGGGACCATGACGTTCGTGAGGATGGCATACGACAGACTGAGATGGAAGGGCATGTGGACGTGAGGAAACAGGATGTGCTGGAACTATTGAAAAATATTAGGATGAATAAGTCACCGGGGCCGGACGGGATATATCCAAGGTTATTACAGGAAGCGAGGGAAGAGATTGCTGAGCCTTTGGCGACGACATTTGCGACCTCACTGCCCACAGAAGTAAGCCAGTTGATTGGAGGATGGCAAGTGTTGTCCCTTTGTTAAAGAAAGGGAGCAGGGATAACGCTGGGATTACAGACCAGTGAGTGTTACTTGAGTGGTGGGCAAATTATTGGAGAAGATTCTTAGAGACAGGATTTATAGGCATTTAGAGAAGCATAGGCTCATTAAGGACAGTCAGCATGGCTTTGTGAGGGACAGGTCGTGCGTCAGGAACCAGAATGAATTCTTTGAGGATGTTACATAACACATTGCTGAAGGTAGAGAAGTGAATGTGGTGAATACGGATTTTAGGAAGGCGTTTCATAAGGTTCGTCTTGGAAGGTTGATTCAGAATGTCATGAGGCATGGGATCAAGGGTAACTTAGCTGTGTGGATTCATAATTGGCTCGCTGATGGAAGACAGAGAGAGGTGGTGGATAGACCGTATTCTTCCTTAAAGTCGTTGACCAGTGGTGTTCCGCAGGGATCTATTCTGGGATCTCTGCTCTTTTGATTTTTATAAATGACTTGGATGAGGATGTGGAAGAATGGGTCAGTAATTTTGCTGATAATACAAAGGTTAGTGGGTTTTTTTGGATAGTGCGGAAGGTAGCTGTAGATTACAACAGGATATTGATAGAATGCAGAGCTGTACTGAGAAGTGGCAGATCGAGTTCAGCCCGGATAAGTGTGAAGTGATACACTTCGGGAGATCGCATTTGAAGGCAGAATACAAGGTTAATTGAAGGACTCTAAGCAGTGTGGAGGAACCGAGGGATATTGGGGTCCATAGATCCCTAAGTTTGGAGCGCATGTAGATAAGTTTGTTCAGAAGGCGTATGGTGTGTTGGCCTTCATTAGTCAGGCTACTGAGTTCAACAGCCGCGACGTAATTTTGCAGCCCCGTAAAACTCTGGATAGACCACACGTGGAGTACGTTATTCAGTTCTGGTCGCCTCATTATACGGAGAATGTGGAAGTTTTAGAGAGGATGCAAAGGGGATTTACCAGGATGCTGCCTGGATTGGAGAGCATGTCTTATAAGGATAGGTTGTTTGAGCTCGGGCTTTTCTCTCTGGAAAGAAGGATGATTGGAGGTGACTTGATCGAGGTGCACAAGGTAATAAGAGACATCGATCGATTGGACAGTCAGAGATTATTTTTTTTTTCCCAGGGCGCAAATTTCAAACACGAAGGCGGATAATTTTAAGTAGATTGGAGGAATATATAAGGGCGATGCCAAAGGTAAGTATCTTTTACACAGAGGGTGGTGGGTGTCTGGAAACCACTCTCGGCATAGTTTGTGGGAGCAGTTACAGTAGGGACATATAAGAGACTCTTAGATAGACACATGAATGATAAATAAATGGAGGTTTATGTGGCGGGGAAGTGTTAGATAGACACTAAAACAGGATAAAATATCAGCACAACATCGTAGGCCGAAGGGCCTGTACAGTGAAGTAATATTCTATTTTCTATACTTGCTTCGTCGTTATCACTGGCGAAGTTCCGGAAGACTGGACTGTGGCCAATGCTGTTCAACTGTTCAAGATGGGTAGAAAGGTCAGGCCAGGGAACCACAGGGCAGTGACCGTGACTTCAGCTGTAAGACATTTACTGGAGAAAATTCTTTCTTTCTTTTTCAATCCTGTTATTCATTTTCAAATGAATAGAATAATACATATAACATCGGTAATATGACACGTTATACAAAGTGATCGGGAGAACAATCATGACACATGTAGTCATAAAGAATGAAAATAATATATTCTCAGCCCTACGGTTTCTTAGTAAACGAATATAGTACAAAAAAATCAAAACAGAAAGAAAGAGATTTATTAAATAAATAAAAACACAAATTGAAAAAAAAGTAATAAAACGAAACAAACTAGAAATAAATTTCAGAGAAAAAAAAATGAACTGACATTTCTCGATGAACAAAGAGCGTTATTATGTCGTCAACTCCGCTCCTCCAAGTTGAAAGATTATTGAAAAGTCATCTGTATCATTTGAAAATATTGAATGAATGGACTCAAAACTTGCTCAAATTTAAGCTAGAATCCACAGTGCCACTGCTATTTTTTTCTAAGTTTAAACATATAGTTTGAGAAAACCGTTGAAAAGTAGTGGGAGGTATTGGATCCTTCATTTGAACAAGATGGATCGATTGGCCATTAATGTAACAAAGGCAATCATACGACAAGCAGCAGCAGATAAGTGCCAAATTCCATCATTGCTAGCCCAAAAATTGCAGTGATTGGGTGAGGTTGTAAATCAGTATTCAATACAGTTGAAATATTATCAAAAATATCTTTGCAATATTTTTGCAAAAGAGGACAAGACCAAAACATATGTGTCAGGGAAGCCACCTCTGAATTACATCTGTCACATATAGGATATATGTGGTGACACAAACGGGCTAATTTATCCTTGGACATTTCGGTCCTGTGAACCACGTTAAATTGGATCAAAGAGTGTCTGGCACACATTGAAGTTGTATTAACTAATTGAAAAATTTTCTTCCATGTCTCTGTGCGTAAAAGTATCTGGAGTTCTCTTTCCCATTCATTCTTAATTTTATCAAGTGTCTTATTTTCATAATTAAATCATAAATTATCGCTATCAAGCCCTTCTGATAGGGATTAAAACCTATTTTTTTTCCGTAATTTCAATTTTATATGGAGTCGGAAAAGAAGGCATCGTAATTTAAAAAAAAATCTAATTTGTAAGTATGTAAAAAAGTGTGATCTAGGCAAGTTGTATTTTTTAGACAACTGTTCGAAAGATTAAAAAAACACAGTTATCAATGAATAAATCACGGAAACATGTCATTCCCTTCATTTTCCATAAAGAAAAAGCTTAATCGATTCTGGATGGTTGAAAGAAAAAAAATAGATTGAATGGGGCTTGAAAAATTAAATTTATTCAATCCAAAGAATTTACGGAATTGAAACCATAGTCGTATTGTCTGTTTAACTATTGGACTGGTCGTATGTTTACTCAATTTAGTAAGTGCAAAAGTGAGTGGAGCTCCTAAAATAGAAACTAATGAAACTCCTTGCACTGTTTCATACTCAAGGTATACCCATTTGGGGCAATGAATTACATCTTAATCTTTTGTCCAAGAAATTACATATCTGATATTAATTGCCCAGTAATATAATCTAAGGTTAGGAAAAGCCATGCCACCCTCCTTTTTTAATATTTGTAATTATTTCTTACTTAACCTTGTGTTTTTATTCTGCCATGTATATATGAAATAATTTTTGAATAAATAGTGTCAAAAAATGATTTCAGGATGAAGGTTGGAATCGCCTGAAGTAGAAATAAGAATTTTGGTAAAATATTCATCTTATCCGCATTAATTCGGCCTATCAATGATAGAGATAATGGGGATCATTTCATAAATAATTGTTTAACGTGAACAATTAAAGGTAACAAGTTAACTTTAAACAATTCCTTATACTTCTTGGTAATTTTAACACCCAAATACTTAAAATGGTCTGTTACTCATCTAAATGGTAATTGCCCATAAATTGGAGTTTGCATATTTAATTGAAAGAGTTCACTCTTATTAAGATTTAATCTAAAAGCAGAAAAAAAACACTGAACTGAGCAAGCAGTGATAATAATGCAGGGATGGATTGCTCCGGGTGAGAAATATAAAGTAACACGTCATCTGCTTATAGAGATACCTTATGAATCCGCTGTCACGAGTGATACCAAATATGTTAAAAGAATCCCGAAGGTCAATTGCCAAGGGTTCCAAAGAAATATCAAATTATAAAGGACATAGAGGGCAACCCTGCCTAGTACCTCGAAAGAGCCTGAGCAGAGGGGATTTCTGATTATTGAAGCCACAGGTGTGTGATAAATCAATTTGATCGCAGATTTAAAATTGGGACTAAAATTAAATTTCTCGTGTATTAAGTAAATATTCCCATTCGACTCTATCAAACGCCTTTTCAGCGTCTAATGAGATAACACATTCTGGAATTTTAGAAGAGAGGGTATATATAATATTCATTAACCTCCTAATGTTAAAATGCAAATAACAATTCTGAATAAATGCTGTCTGGTCATCAGATATAATTCGTGGAAGAACCTTTTCCAATCTAGAGGCCAATATTTTGGAATCTACATTTAATAAAGAAATGGGTCTATAAGCTGCACATTCAGTGGGATCTTTATCCTTTTTAAGAATGAAAGAGATGGTAACTTCATAAAAGGATTGTGGTAGTTTACCCACTGATAGGGCATCTTTAAAAAAATCCTAACCTGCGAGAAAGAAGATCAGAAAAGGATTTTAAAAAAGCGACTGTATACCATCAGGGCTTGGTGTTTTATCCGAACTCATTGAAAAAATAGCTTTCTTTATTTCTTCCTCCGAAATGGGTGCATCTAATATTGAACGTTCATTACATGATAATTTCGGAATCTTCAAGTCCCTTAAACATTCATGCATTCATGTAGAATCCTCAGGGAATTCTGATTGTTGTAAAGAAGTCTAAAATTCTTGAAAAGATTTATTGATTTGTTCATGGTCCACCGTGTAGTTACCATCTACTTTACGAATTTTAATAATATGACGTTTAGTTGAAGCAGCTTTCAGTTTATTGGCAAGCAAACTACCAGATTTGTCACCATGTATATACAACTGACTTCTGGTTTTAAGTAATTGATTTTCAATTGGAGATGTTAATAGCCAACTATGTTGTAATTGAAGTTCTGTTCTCTTTTTATAGAACCCCAAATTAGGAGCATCAGAATTTTTTTTATCGATTTCTTTAATCTTATCAGCCAATATACGCATTTCATTATTAGTTCTTTTTTATTTTCAGTCCAGCAGAATGTGAAATGATTTGACCGTGGATGTCTGCTTTAAAAGTATCCCATATTATACCACTGGAAATTTCTTCAGTAAAATTAGTTAAAAAGAAAAATGAAATCTGTTCTTTAATGAATTGTACAAAGTCTGAATCTTGCAATAGAGAAGGATTGAATCGCCATTGTCTGACGCCAGAGGTTACATCTGCTAATTTAATTGAGAATTTCAACGGCGCATGATCAGCAATGGCAAATGCATCATATATACTGTCAATAATAAATGGAGCCAATCCAGCATGCGTAAAATAAAATAATGAATCCTCAAGTAATCATGGTAATCATGAGAGAAAATTATTTTTTTTAATCATTTGGGTGTAAAAATCTCCAAACATCTAAAACTACGGAATCGACAAAAAAGGAATTAATAAAGACAGCGGATTTGTTTGGAAGTGCAGGATTCGACACCGATCTATCCATCGGAGGGTTTAAACAGCAGTTAAAATTTCACCCATCATCAAAGTATATTCGTTTAAATTAGGAAAAGATACAAATAAATGTTTAAAGAATTCAGGATGATCAACATTAGATGCATAGACATTAACCATAACAACTTCTTTTATTATGAAATAAGCCAGTAATTAATAAAAATCTACCATTCTGGTCTGAAATTGTTTCATGATGAACAAATGAAACTGAGGAGTCTATGAAAATAGAGACTCCTTTCACCTTTGCTTGTGTATTAGAGTGAAACTGTTGACCCCTCCAAAATCTAAAAAAAATGATTGATTATCCTCTCTCCTGCACAAAAATAATCTGGGCATTCAGTCTATGAAAACCTTTAACGATATTGTTGTGCTTAATTGTATTATTTAAAACGTTCGCATTTCAGGAAACAAAATCAATCATATTATCCATTTTAATAGACTAAATCCATATGGTACGTTTTGATTAACCTTACTGTGCAGGAGGCTCATTAACAGGAAGAGGAAAAAGAATTCAAAGAGGAGCCGGATATGACGAGAATTCAGACATATTTGTAGTTCATCAGTCGAGAGGAAAAAAAAAACTAACCTAAAACCACCCCCACAGACCACCCACAAAATCCCGAAAAACTGGCTGATGGGCAGCCAGAAAGCTGTCTACCAATTTGAATACGCTCAACTCTATTGCCGGCAAAACTGCAATATTGAAAATAATGTAAAGCACCTTTCGGTCAAAGCAAATTATCTAGAAACCCAAAACAAATTTAGCGAACTATCAGCAAACCTGTTAAAAAATTTAAACAAAACCAAAGGATATTAACAATCCACATTTAAAAAAATACAGTTTTATAATTATTTCAAAGAAAAAAACAATGAATCACTTTGTCAAGTTCTTGATTATTATTAAAACAGAGCATTAAAAATATTGAATTAAAAGAGATAATAGAAAAAGGAAACGAGGAATCATTAAGTATGATAAGTGTACATGTTCCAAAACCAAGAAGGAGAACGTTAACCAAAGAGAAGAAAAAATATCTCCAAATTAGGATGAGTCAACTCTGAAATTACTTATTACTTAATAGACCAAATAAGTATTACATAAAGGAAGAACGCATTTCTTAACCCTCTGAAATTGAAGTCTAGTTCATGAGAAAATCTTCGGGATCCTTGACAGAGTTGAACCATTTACGAGATTTATCGGGAAATGCAATTCTCAGCCGTGCTGGAAATAACAATGCAGGATGGTGATTGTTTTGATAAAGACGCGACATAACTGGTTTGCAACTTAGTCTCTATTTCATAACTTCTGGGGTATAATATTCAACCAAACGAAACTTCCACTCTTCATATTCAATCATTCCACGACGACGAGCAATTCGAATTAAATATTCTTTCCTACTCACGAAATGAAATCTCAATATTACTGGCCGTGGCTTTTGCTCTGGCGGAGGCTTCGGTGTTATTGATCGATGAACGCGATCAAAAATAGGCTGAGCAGAAAACACTTCAGAGCCAAACACATCGACCAGAAGTTTAGAGAAGAATTCAATGGGGTTACCGGTTTCAGCATTCTCGGGAAATCCTATTATTCTTACATTCGTTCTCCTATTGCGGCTCTCTAAATCAATAGTCCTCTGGGTTTGCTGTTCCAGCTTTTGTTTGATCGTAATACAATATATTTCAAGTGAGTTCAGTCTGGAATCTCTCTCTCTTTACCAGCTTGGTCCAGTTCAGCAATTAATTGCTGCTGTTTAGCGTTTTTCTGAATGACCGCATTTTGTCTGTCTTCCATGTCCTTAAAAAGTGTTTTCAAATCGGCAGATCTTCGATCCAGCTTTCTATTTAGTTTAGAAATAGCTTCCAAAGTCGGTTGAGGGTCTCCATTCTTCTTGCTATTAGCTCCAGATTTCGATCTGGTATTCATTTCGACAGTTAAAATTGAAAATTAATCTTGTAACAGTATTATAAAAGTCTTATTGAAGGGTTTTACATGAAAGTTATATGGAGCAGAGCCAATATATGTCTCACTCCATGAAGCGCCACCAATAGACTCACTGGAGAGAATCCTGAGGGACAATATCCACACTGAATTGGATAGTGGATGCCTGATGAAGAAGAGTCAGCATGGCTTTGTGCGTGGGACGTCACGTATGACAAATATTTTGGACATTGTCGAAAAGGTAACTGAGGGGAAAGAGATAGGTTGGGCAGTGGATGGTGTTTATATGGACTTCAGGAAGGCCATTGACAACGTTCCGTATGGCAGGTTGATCTGTAATGTTAGGTGGCATGGCGTTAAGTGAGAGTTAGCGAAGTGGATTCAGAATTAGCTCGATGATAGGAAGCAGAGAGTGATCGATGAAGCTCGATTCTACGAATGGATGTGTGTGAAGAGTTGGGTACACCAGGGGTCTGTGTTGGGACCTCTGTCAGTCATTATGTATGAAAATGATTTGGATGTGAATGTTCATGGCACGATTAACAACTTTGCTGACCATACTTAATTTGGGCGTCGTTGACAGTGAAGCAGGTTGCAGTGATTTGCAAAGGGATCTTGATCAGTTAGGAGGATGAGCTGAAGAGTGGCAAATAGATTTCGACTTCTATAAGTGTAACGTGATTATTTTGGACAGTCAAACCAGGGTAGGTCTTAAACAGTGAATGGGAGGGCACTGACGAACGTTTTGAAACAGAGGGATGTGGGAATACAAGTGCACAGTTCGCTGAAAGCGGCTGCGCAAGTAGACAGGGTGATGAAGAAGGCGTTTAGCATGCTGGCCTTCCTCAGTCATGGCATCGCGTTTAGGAACAGGTACATTATGTTCCAGTTGTATAAGTCGTTGGTGACGCCGTTCTTGAAGTATTGTGTACTGTCGTCGTCACCCTGTTATAAGAAAGACACTGTGAAGCTAGAGATGGTGCAGAAGAGATTTACGAGGACGCTGCCTGGTCCATAGGAACTGAGTCACAGGGAGACGTTGGTCACGCTGGCTCTTTATTCCCTGGAGCGCAGGGGAATGAGGGATGACCTCGTAGAAGTTTATAAAATCATGAGGGGTATGGAAAGGTGGGCTGTCATAGTCTTTCCGCCCAGGGTTGTAGAGTCCAAAACTAGAGGGCACAGAACTAAGATAAAATGGGATAGATTGAAAGCGACCTGATAGTTAACCTCTTTACGCGGAGGGTGGTGAGTACCTGGTATAAGCTGCCTGAGGAAGTTGTGGAGTAGGGTACAATTTCAACGTTCAAGAGCGATTTAGACACGGGAAGGGATTTCAGGGTTATGGGTAGAATGCGGACAACTGGTACCAGCAGGCAGGTTGATGTGATAGGTATGGAACAGTTGGGCCGAAGGGCCTGTTTCCGTGCTGTATCATTCTGTGACTCCATGACTCCTGCATTTCGTGCATCTCAACCCCGCTCCTGCCTCACTCTCGACCTCCGTCTCTCTCCCCAACTTCCATCCTTCCATCTCCCTTCCCCGACGCTCCACGGTCAATTGTGTTGCTGAGGGATCAGTGGACGGTCCTCTGTTCTTTTTGTCACATCTTAAGGACTCAGGATAAAATGTAGATGGGTGGGATAGAAATTGTGCAGATGACACAGTGATTGGTGGCGCTGTGGGCAGCGCAGACGGCTGTAAAAGAATGCAGCGGGATACAGATTAGTTGCAGGTAAAGGCGGAGAAATTGCACATAAGGTTAAATCCGGGAAGTGTGAGGTTTTGCACTTTGGGAGGTCAAGTGCAAGGCAAAAGTACACAGGTAATGGCCAGAACCTTAACAGCACTGATGTACAGAGGGATATATGTGTTCAAGTGCATAATTTACTGTAAGTGGCCACGCAAAGAGATAGGGTGCCAAAGAAGTCGTACGGCATTCCTGCCTTCATCGGTCGGGGTTGTGAGTAAAAATTTTGGACAGTCATGTTGCTGCTGTTTAAGACATCAGTTGTGTCGCATTTAGAGTTTAGTGTGCAGTTCTGGTGATCACACTGTAGGTTCGACGTGGCAGCTTTGCAGACGATGCAGAAGATGTTCTTTAAGATGTTACATGGATTGCAGAGTAATAGTGACAAGTAGAGGGTAGACAAACTTGGATTGTTTTCTCTGGAGTGTTGGAGGCTGAAGGGCGATCTGATAGAAATTTCTCAAGTTAGGAGAGGCATAGGTAATCCAGATAGCCATAGTCTTGATCCGAGGCTGAAAATATCAAATTCTACAGGAAGTAAGTCCCCAGAGCCTGATGAGATAATCAGCAAGTTATTGAGAAAGGCCAGATATGAGATGGAAGAGGCTTTGACCAAAATCTTCGGTCCACACCAGCCACTGACGATGTATACGTGGCATGGCGAGGCTTTAATAGAACATAGAACATAGAACAGTACAGCACAATACAAGCCCTTCGGCCCACATTGTTGTACCGACCATTAAACCTGGCCCAAGGCTATCCAAACCCTTCCTCCCACTTATCCCTCCATTATAAATTCCTCCATATGGCTATCTAGTAATCTCTTGAATTTGACCAATGTACCTGCCTCGTCCAGCGTCCCAGCCAGCGAACTCCATGCCCCAAACACTCTCTGGGTAAAATCCTTCCTCTGATATCTCCCTTGAACTTCCCACCCATTACTTTAAAGCCGTGCCCTCTTGTACTGAGCCTTGTTGCCCTAGGGCGCTGGCTGTCCACTCTATCTATTCCTCTTAATATTTTGTATCCCTCTATCATGTCTCCTCTCATGCTCCTTCTCTCCAAGGAGTAAAGCCCTAGCTCCATTAGTATCTCCCTATAATGCATACTCTCTAAAACAGGAAGCATCTTGGTAAATCTACTCTGCATCCTTTCCAACTCTTCCACATCCTTCCTATAATGAGACGACCAGAACTCGACACAATACTCTCAGTGTGGTCTAACCAGAGTTTTATCGAGCTGCTCTTAAACTCCATCTCTCGACTCATGAAAGCTAACATCCCATAAGCTTTCTTAACTACACTATCTACCTGTGAAGCAACTTACAGGGATCTATGGATCTGGACCCCCAGATCCCTCTGCTCCTTCACACTACCAAGAATTCTGCCATTAACTTTGTACCCTGCCTTGGAGTTTGTCCTTCTAAAGCGTACCACCTCACGCTTCTCCGGATTGAACTCTATCTGCCACTTCTCAGCCCAGGTGTGCATCCTCTCAATGTCCCCCTGCAATCTTCGAAAATGCTCTACACTATCCACAACACCACCAACCTTTGTGTCATCTGAAAACGTGCCAACCCACCCTTCTACACCACCCATGCATGTCATAAAAATCACGAAAAGCAGTAGTCTCAGAACCGATCCTTGTGGGACATCGCTAGTCGCAGCCCTCCAATCTGAATGCACTCCTCCCCGACAACTCTCTGCTGTCTACAGGTAAGCCAATTCTGAATCCACACGGCCAAGCTTCCCTGGATCCCATGCCCTCTGACTTTCTGAAGAAGCCTAACATGTGGAACCTTGTTAAATGCCTTACAAAAATCCATGTAGACCACATCTACTGCACTACCCTCATCAATCGTTCTGGTCACCTCCTCGAAGAACACCATCAGGCTTGTGAGAAATGATCTGCCCTTCACAAAGCCATGCTGGCTGTCCCGTTAATGTTGTTCCACAAGTCAAGAAGTGAAATACGGATATTCCTGGCAACGAAAGACCGGTGAGTCTCACGTAAGTGGTAGGGAAGTGATTGGAGAGTATACTTAGGGATTGTATGGATGAGCATTTGTGACACAATGGCTTAATTGGGGTCAGACTGCGTGACGTTGTGTGGGCAAGACAAGTCTACGAAGTTGATTGAGTACTTGAAGGATGTGATGAAGTTCGTTGATGAAGGAAGGGATGTGGATGTTGTCTTCATGGAATTTAGTTAGACGTTTTGGAAGGTCCCTCATGGTCGACTCATCAAGAAGATTACGATACCTGCAATTCACGGTGACCTGGCCGTTTTAATTCGGAATTGACTTGCCCACAGTAGTCAGAGGGAAGTGGTCGATGGGACTTATTCTAGCTGGTGGGCCTTGTCAACTGGTGTTCCACGGGGATCCGTAGAAGAACCGATGCTGCTTGTGATACATAAAAATACCCCAGATGTATATGTGGATCGGCGAGTTAGGATGTTCACAAACGGTACAAAGATTGCTGGTGTAGTGGATAGTTTTAAGGATTGGCAACAGATACATCGGGATACAGATCTGTTGCAGAGATGGTCTGATGAGTGGCTGATGGAGTTTAATCATGCAAATGCGAGGTATAGCACTTTGGGAGATCAAATGTAAAGAGACAAAATCTTGTGAACACCAAGACCTTTAACAGTGATAAAGTACAGAGGGATCTTGGGGTGCAAGTGCAGACCTCCCTGAAGTGGCTGCAGAGGTAATAGGATGGTGAGGAAGAAATGCGGCATGCCAGTCTTCATCGGTCTGGACATGGAATATAAGCTGGAACGCGAAGGTGCAACCAGCATTTAGAACAGTGTGTGTAATTCAGGTCGCCACAGTTGAGAAGGGATACGATTCTGCTGGGAAGAGAGCAGAAGAGAATCCCTGGGATTTTGCCTGGATTAGAGGTTATGGCTAGAGATTGGATGGGCTGGGCTTGTTTTCCCTGCGAGTTGATCTGAAATAAATCCAACAGATTGTGAGAGGTACAGACAGTATTGATCTCGAAAATCTTTTTTTCCCATGTAGGGCTGTCAAAGACAAGATGTCATCGGTTCAAGGTGAGTGGAAGGACTTTCAAACGGTATCTGATTGATCTGATGTTTACATAGTTTTGGTTCCAAATCAATGTAACAAATCAAACAAATTGACCCCGCATATTTCCCAAAGTGCCTGTCACCAGAAACTGAATCTTCCATTCAAGCCATCGCCCTCGCACTGACGTCAGAGTAAATGACTCAAAGCTCCCGTGTTTCTATCTCCATCCTCTCATCCACAGAAAGGATTCATCTGGACCTATCACTTTGAGGGAACTGTTCAAAGTCCACAGAATTCCGGATCACACGTCTGGACCCCATTGGCCCTTCATAGAATTCCGTGGACTGATTGGTCCATCTCAATGTGCAGCATTCATTTAGCTTAATTGCTAAGGTATCGTGAAAAAAACTTGTCTTGCACGCCCTCCATACAGATCAATACCTACAACAGTGCATTGAGGTAGTACAAGATAAAACAATAACTGAATGAAGAATCAAGTCTTAAAGTTACAGAAAAAGAGGTGGAAGGTCAAAACGAGGTCGATTATGGGGTGGAGATTCGATCCAATTGTACGTGGGAAATATTCAATAGTCTTATAACAGTGGGAAAGAAGCTGTCCTTGACCCCGGTGGTACATGCTTTCAGGTTTTTTGTATCTTCTTCCCGATGGGAGGGTGAGAGGAGAGAATATCCTGGGTGGGTGGGTATAAATCCTGGACATCTGCGCGCTTTTGTCTCGGTCATTTTACATGTTGCTCCAGCCGTCCGGATACAAAGGAGATAACCGTAGATGTTTGTTCAGAGAGTGTGTTTAATTTCAGTCTGCACGGAGCCCGATTCTGTCACCAGGGTTTTCCCCACTGCCTTTAAAATCTGTTCCTTTCGATGATGTCTCACAGTGGGAGCAACCTCTCCGTCACTAACAGAGAGTAGTAGCTGCACAGATGAAGGAGGTAATTCGGGAGCTGCGAACAATAATGTGGGATGTTACATGAACAATTGGAAGCTGTAAATAGTACACTCTGAAGGTCTAGTCCCTGATTGGAATCTGGGATCAGTGGAGTGAGTTGTTACAGGAATGGGTCGGGATCGGGAAGACTAGAGTGGAATGTTACAGCGATGGGGAAGGGTGTATTCCCATATGCTGAGTACATTTTGACCGATGTTCCTCGGATAACAGTAGAATATTGATCAGATATTTACTCCAGACAATTCAGCCCGTCTACTATCCCATCCTCGCTCTTGTTGCTGTTCCCGGTAAGTCTCTGTCCAACGACTCGACCAACAAACAGGTGAGAAGTAGTGGTCATGAGGTCCGGTAAAGAGGTCTGGTGGGTGGACTGTTCATTAAGTGTGCCTGTTAACAAAGCAGAGCCTCCCGACAAACTGAGATCCGGTTGAGGGAGAAGCCATACATAGGCCTGCTCCGTGTGCCTGGATCAACAACTTTAATGGGGTTTATCTCCGTGTTATTTCTCCTTCGTTTCTCGATACTATCTTCTCATATCGCTGACATGTCCCCAACTACATTTATTTGTTCGATAAACCATTGCTGTCTGCATTGCCGTTCCTGTAATTCACGCTCTCCTCAATGCTGCCGTGTCTGGTGATCCCAGCTGACGGAACAATCTGTGGCAATCAGTGAACTGATATTGTTGCATTCATCATGGTCTAATTTCAATCTGAATCCTCTGGTAGTTTCCCACCGCTTCCATCCACCTGCCGGGCACTACGTGCGGCTGAATCAGACAGCTCCGCCGGGGACCTGGGAAAATGTCACCGCTATCTCCAGTGTGGCTGCGTAATATCCTCAACCAGTAGCAGATGGAGGCCTGACACACTGACGCTGGCTCACAGGGTAATAAATGGAGGGATAACTCTGGGCTGATTCACCCACAATGAACAGAAAGTCGTTCCATAAAGAGCCGGAAGAGTGACAGCGTCTCCAACCCACACTGATCCCGGCTCACCAGAAAATGATCTGAGCAATGATCAGGACGGTAGCCTCGGCTGATTCCGCATAGTAACCCGGTCAATATAGTTCCCCTTCCTCAACCGAAGCCGAGATAGTGAGGACTTTGATCTTTATTAACTGGAACACGTTTAAATTGTTCACTCGTCAGGCATCTTTACCAGAACACGGAACCGCCGCTTCTCATCTGTCTGTTGGTTGAGGTGACGCCGTTGTTTTCCAGTTATTGGTTGATTTCACTGATCGATGATCCCGTTTTCCAGCAGACAAGCCCGGTGTCGGGTACAACCACCTCCAACTCAGAATCTAAGAATAGGTTTCTACATTTGATTTCCCTCTCTGTGAATCTGCTAACGTTGATCCAACCCCGCTGTTATGTTTGCGTTTGTTTCCCTCCTCACAGTGAACGTGCTGACGATTGCTGTCCTATCGCGGGGAAAGTGCGGTCTCTCCAAGGGCGTCAGTTTTTACCTGGTGACCATATCAACGGCGGATCTACTGGTCGTTGTTCTCAGCCTGATTCTGAAGGAAATTGAGATTGTACGTTGGGAGGCGTTTCGTTTCCTGAGGTACATCCCCGTCTGTAGTATCCACGTCGTCCTGCTTTACGCAGCCACCGACTGTTCTGTATGGTTCACCGCCGCATTCACCTTTGATCGGTTTGTGGCCATTCGTTGTCAGAATCTGAAAGCGAAATATTGCACCGAGAGAACGGCAGCTCTGTTTCTGGGGACGATGACCATGCTGAGCTGTTTAAAGAACACATCTGGTATTTCCTGCTTTCAGGAGACTACATGTTTATTATTTTGCCTTGGTTTTGCTAGGGCAGAGGCGATTTTCTGTTATCAGTGGTTTGGAGCGCATTCGAGATCAACCATGACCTCCCCACGCCTGTGATCCCATTTGTCCTCAATCTCCTGCTCAATCTTTTGACCATCAGTCACGTTTTAGTGACGAGCAGAGCCCTCAGGAGACTCCGGGATCACATCAGTGGGGAGAGTCCCAGAGACCCGGAGGTGGAGAGCCGGAGGATATTTCCCTCATTTTACTGTTGGTTTTGTCAGGGAATTTCATCCTGTTGTGGACGCCGTTTACCTGGAATTCTGTGTGGCTCCGATTGCATTATATTCTTTGCTTCCATCCTTCACCATTATTGAACTGCATGCTGCAGCTCCTGGACTGCCGCACAAACACGGCTCCTTACGCGGTGACCCAGACTAAGTTCGGGGAGCAGCTGAAGGAGATGGTGAAATCTCCCCTCACTCTTATTGTGAGATGCGCTCAGCGCGGAGCGGAGCTGAGAAATCAGCGCCGCTCCCGCGCATGAACCAACTCCGTCTCTCCCACTCCAAACACACTGGGGGGGGGGGGGATCAGGCAGAATCGGTCCGGGAATTGTGAACTGGAAGGAATATCTTCTCAACACAGTGACTTTCTTTTGTGCTAAATGAGCTTTTTGTCTCGCTCAAACTGTTTAATTTGTTTATGTTCAGAATGCTTCTTCTGTATATAACGCAATGTGCCTGTGATGTCGCTGCCAGCCTGTTTTTCATTGCACGTGCGTTCGTCTATTGTGCATCTGACAATAAACTCGACCTTGACTTTGACTTTGAATTATTTGGAAGAATTAAGTCATGCTGTCTGAGGTTTTAATTCACCAGATCCAAATACCTGGATTCCAAAACAAGGTACAGCACAGAAACAGGCCAACGGTGTTCTTCCAGACGCACTTAACAAGTTTTTAAACGCTTAACTAAACAAATCCATTCTGCCTTCACAATGGCCATAACCCTTTATTCTCTGTACATCCATGTGCCCGAATCGCATTTCCCTCCACCGCCCTTCCTTCATCGCCCCTTGAGAAGGAGGGGGCTGACCAGGATTTCTTGCCCAGCCTTCATTGTTAGTGTCACATGTTACGGGAACCAGTGAAAAAAAGTTTGCAAAAATAACAGGGTTGTTCTCATGGGTGATTTTAACTTCCCTAATATTGATTGGTACCTCCTTAGTGTAAAGGGGATAGATGGGGAAGAGTTAGATAGGTGTGTACAGGAAGGATACCGGACACAATATTTAGACTGGTCCACGAGAGGAGAGGCCATTCTGGACCCGTTACGAGGCAATGAGCCTCAACAGGTTTCAGATGTCTCGGTGGGAGAGCATTTTGGAGATAGTGACCATAACTCCTTGTCAATTTCCATAGCCTTGGAGAGGCATAGGAGCAGATGATATGGGGAAGTATTTAACGAGGGGACGGACATTATGATTTGGGAGAGTTAAATGGGAACAGATGTTCTTGGGAAAGTGCACAGCGGAAATGTGGAGGTTGTTCAGGGAGTACTGTATGGGTTCTGGATAGGTTTTTCCCATTGAGGTAGGGTAAGAATACTAGAGTTGACAAGAAACGTCAAATATCTTTTCAAGGTGAGGAAAGAACCTTACCTGAGGTTTCGAAAGCATGGATCGGAGATGGCTCTGGAGAGTGACATGGCAGCCGAGAGGGAGCTTAATAATGGACTAAGGAGAGCTCGAAGGGGGCATGAGAAGTCCTTTTCCAGTAGAATCAAGGAAAACACCACGACGTTCTGCACGTACAGTACACGAATAATTGGAGGAAGGCCAGAGTGAGGGTAGGACCGATCAGGGATAAAAGAGGAAACGTGCTGGATTCGGAAGAGGTATGGGAGTCCTTAATGAATATTTGCTTCAGTATTCGCCAGTGAGAGAGACCTTGACGTGATGATGACGGACAACAGGCTGACACGCTGCGGCATGTCGACTTGAGGAAAGAGGATGTGCTGTAAATTTCGAAAAACGTCAGGATAGAAAAGTTAACAAGGCCAGACGGAATATATCCCGGGTTATAACAGGAAGCGAGGGAAAAGGATTGCTGGGCTTTTGACGATGTTCTTTGCGTACTCACCGGCCACAGGTGTCGTGCCTGGTAATCGGATGGTGGCAAATGTTGTTTCTTTGTTAAAGAAAAGGAGTAGGGATAACCCTGGGAATTACAAACCAGAGTCTTACTTCAGTGGTGGGCAAATTACAGGAGAAAATTCATAGAGACAGGATTTATGGACATTTTAAGCAGCACCGGCTGATCAGGGTTACTCAGCCTGGTATTGTAAGGAGCATGTCGTGCTTCGCGAGCCTGAGTGAAATCTTTGAGAATGTAACAAATCATATTGATGAAGGGGGAGCAGTGGATGTGGTGTACATGGTTCATAAGGTTCCTCATGGAGGGCTCATTCAGAAAGTCATGAGGCATGAGATCCAGGGAAATTTTGCTGTGTGGATTCAGAGTTGGCTTGCCCTTAGAAGACAGAAGGTCGTGGTAGATGGAGAGTATACTTCACGGAGATCAGTGTCCAGTGGTGTTCCGCAGGGAACTGTCTGGGTCCCCTGCTATTTGTGATGTTTATAAATGACTTGGTTGAGGATGTGGAATAGTGGGTTAGTAAGTTTCCTGATGATACAAGGTTGATGGTGTTGTGGATAGTATAGAAGGTTGCTGCAGATTACAACAGTTATATTGATAGAAAGCAGACGTGGGCTGAAAAGTGCCAGATGGAGTTCATCCCGGGCAAGTGTGAAGTGATACACTTCGGGAGATCGCATTTGAAGGCACAATACAAGGTTAAGGGCAGAACTATTAGCAATGTGCAGGAACAAAGGGACATTGGGATCCACGTCCATAGATCGCTCAAGGTTGGCGCCATTTAGGTAAGTTCTTAAGAAGCCTTATGTTGTGTAGGTCTTCATTGGTCAGGGTATTTGGCTTTGAGAAGGAAAGATCTTGCCTCACAAGCCTGATAGAGTTCTTTGAGGACGTGACGAGGAAGATTGATGAGGGTAGTGCGGTGGATGTGGTCTATATGAATTTTAGTAAGGGGTTTGATGAGGTTCCTCATGGTCAGCTTCTTCAGAAGGTCAGAGGCCAAGGGATCCATGGAAGCTTGGCTGAGTGGATTAGGAATTGGCTTGCCTGTAGAAAGCAGAGGGTTGTGGTGGAAGGAGTGCCCTCGGATTGGAGGGCATTGACTAGTGGTGTCCCGCAGGGATCTGTTCTGGAACCTCTACTTTTTGTGATATTTATAGATGACTTAGATGAGGGGGTGGAAGGCTGGGTTAGTAAGTTTGCGGACGACACTAAGATCGGCAGTGTTGTGGATAGTGTGGAGGGCTGTGGGAGCTTACAGAGGGATATTGATAGGATTCAGAGCTGGGCTGACAAGTGGCACACTTTGGTGAGGTGGTACACTTTGGAACAACAAACTCCAGGGCAGAGTACAGGGTAAATGGCAAGGTACTTGGCAGTGTAGAGGAGCAGAGGGATATGGGGGTACATATTAACAGTTCACTGAAAGTTGCCTCATAGGTGGATAGAGCAGTTAAGAAGGCCTATGGGATGTTAGCTTTCATAAATCGTGGGATTGAGTTTAAGAGCCGCGAAGTGATGATGCAGCTTTACAAAACTCTAGTTAGACCACACTTAGAGTACCGTGTTCAGTTCTGGTAGCCACATTATAAGAATGATGTGGAGGCGTTGGAGAGGGTGCAGAGGAGAATTACCAGGATTCTGCCTGGATTAAAGCGTATGGTATATGAGGAAAGGCTTAAGGTGCTAGGGTTTTATTCACTGGAAAGGAGGAGGATGAGAGGAGACATGATAGATTATATAAAACATTGTGAGGAATAGATACAGTAGACAGCCAGCGCCTCCTGTCCATGGCACCAATGCTCAAGAAGAGAGGGCATGGCTTTAAGGTTATGGGTGGGAGGTTCAGGGGAGATGTCAGGGGGAGGTTTTTCACCCAGAGAGTGGTTGGTGCATGGAACGCACTGCCTGGGGTGGTGGTGGAGACAGATACATTGGACAAGTTCAAGAGTTTGTTGGATAAGCATATGGAGGAATGTGAGTTAGAGGGATATGCGGGAGGAAAGGATTAGATAGTGTGAGGGTGTTTTGATGGACGGCACAAAGTGGTGGGCCGAAGGGCCTGTTTTGTGCTGCTGTGTAGTTCTATGGTTTTGTTTAGTTCAATGGTCGGGACGTAATCTTGCAGCTCTGCAGAACGCTGTTTAAACCACACTTGGAGTACTATATTCAGGTCTGGTCTCCTCATTATAATAAGGATGTGGAAGCTTTAGAGAGGATGCAAAGGAGATTTACCAGGATGCTGTCTGGATTGGAGGGCATGTATTATGGGGAGAGGTTGATCGAGCTCGTGCGCTCCTCTTTTGAGGGAAGGAGAATGAGAGGCGACTTGATCGAGGTGCACAAAATGATAAGAGGCATAGGTCGATTTGACAGTCAAAGAATTTTCGCAGGGAGCAAATAACAAACACGAAGGGGTAGAATTTTCAGGTGATTGAGAGAAAGTATAAGGGGGATATCAGAGTAAGTCACCAATGGCGGCATGATAGCGTAGCTGTTAACGCGACGTTATGACAGCGCCAGTGATCGGGGTTCGATTCCCGTCGTTGTCTGTAAGGAGTTTGTACGTTCTCCCGTGTCTGCGTGGGTTTCCTCCGGGAGCTCCGGTTTCCTCCCACATTACAAAGACGCACGGGTAGGTCAATATTGGCTTGAAATGGGCGAAGCGGACTCGTCGGGCCGGAATGGCCCGTTACCACGCTGTAAAAAAAATAAAACCATTAATTAAAAAAATATTTATTTGTTCGATAAACCATTTCTGTCAGTCCAGTAATACAGTAATACACGCTCTTTTCACTGCTGCCGTGCCTGCCTGGACGTCACCCAGCTGACGGAACTATCTGCTGCAATCAGTACACCGATATTGTTGCATTTATCATGGTCTAATTTCAATATGAAAGCTTTGGTAGTTTCCCACCGCCTCCATCTCACAGCGGGAACAACGTGCGGTTAAAGCAGAAGCTCTGCCGGGGACCTGGGCAATTTTTACCTCAATCTCCAGTATGGCTGCGTCATGTTCCCAACCAGTAGCAGGTGGCGGCCGCGACACAAAGATGCGGGCTGACAGGGTAATAAATCGAGGGAGAAATCTGGGCCGATTCACCCACAAGTAACATAAAGTCTCTGCATAAAAAGCAAGAGTAGTGACCGTGACTCGAACCCACATTCACCCCGGGTCACCACAAATGATCAGCGACGCTCTCACGGAGCACTGAGGATCACGTGCCTCGGCTGATGCCGCATACTGACCAGGTCAATATATCTCTTCTCCCTCATCAATGATCAGATAGTGAGGAGTTTGAACTTCATGAACTGGAACACTAAATGAATTGTTCACTCGTCGGGCATCTTTAGCGGACGACGGAACCACCGCTTCTCACTTGTCTGTTGGTTGAGGTGATTCACTTGCTGGATGATTTCACTGATGTTTTATCCCGGCCTCTAGCAGACAACCCCGGTGTCGGGTTATACAACCTCCATATCTGAATGCAGGAACAGGTTTCTACATTTGATTCCCCTCTCTGTGAATCTGCTGACGTTGCTCCAACCCCGCTGTTATGTTTGTGTTGATTTCGCTCTTCACGATGAACGTGCTGACGATTGTGGACTTGTCGCGGGGAAAGTGTGGTCTCTCCAAAGGCGTCACTCTCTACCTGGTGGCCATGGCTACGGCGGATCTACTGGTCGTTTTCCTCGACCTGATCCTGAGGCAGATTCCGATTGTATATTTGGAAGCGTGTACTCTCCTGAAGGCCATCCCGGTGTGCAATATCCACGCCGTCCCTCTTTACCCAGGCACTGACTGTTCTGTCTGGTTCACCGTTGGTTTCACCTTTGATCGGTTTGTGGCCATTCGTTGTCAGATGCTGAAAGCGAAATATTGCACCGAGAGAACGGCAGCTGTGATTCTGGGGACGGTGACCGTGCTGAGCAGTTTAAAGAACATTTTATGGTATGTATTGCTCTCAGGAGACTACAGTTTGAATAATGATCCTTGGTTTTGCTTGGACCGTTTGGATTTTGTGTCCTCAGTGGTATGGACAGCAGTCGAGTTCCTCCATTTCATCCTCACGCCTGTGATCCCATTTGTCCTCATTCTCCTGCTCAATGGTTTCACCATCAGACACGTTTTAGTGGCGAGTACAGCCCGCAGGAGACTCCGGGGTCCCAGCAGTGGGAAAAGACCCAGAGACCAGGAGATGGAGAGCCGCAGGAAATCACTCATTTTACTGTTGGTTGTGTTTGGGAATTTCATCCTGTTGTGGGCTCTGTTTACGGTGAATTCTGTGTGGCTCCGATTGTTTTACCTTTCTGCAGCTGGGATTCCACCATTCACCATAAAGGAACTGGGCTTCATGCTACAGCTCCTGAGCTGCTGCACAAACACGGCTCTTTACGCGGTGACCCAGACTAAGTTCAAGGAGCAGCTGAAGGTGCTGGTGAAATCTCCCCTCACTCTCATTGTGACATGCGCTCAAAAGGGAGAGGAGCTGAGAAATCCGCGCCGCTGCCCCGCCTAAACCAACTCCGTCTCTCCAACTCCAAACACACTGGGGGGAAACAGGCAGAATCGGTTCGGGAATTGTGAACTGGAAGGAATATCGTCTCAACTGTGTGACTTTGATTTCTTCTAAATGTATTTTATTTCGTTCACAAATTGTGCACAATCGATTTTTGTTTGTTTTTCTTGAGAATGCTGCTGATATAACGCGATGTACCTGTGATGCCGCTGCAAGTACGTTTTTAATTGCACCTGTGACGTTCGTGTACTTGTGCATCTAACAATAAATTCGACCTTGACTTTGACTTTGAATTATCTGAAGTTGGTTCTTCTCGGCAGAATTATGTCACACTGTTTGAGCTTTGAATTCACAGGTCCAGAGTCCTGGTACAGAAAACAAGGTGCAGCACAGGAACAGTCCTTTTGGCTCACTATGTTGTTCTGGACTAATTAAGCAAGGTTTTATATGCATAAGTAAACTAAACTTTTCTGCCTACATAATGGCCGTAATCCGCCATTTTCTCTACATCCATGTGTCCCATGGCACTCAAAGCGCCTCATCTGACAGCGCAATCCAGGCACCCAGCACACTCTGTGTAAAAAAAACCTACCGCCCACATGTCCTTTGAATTTGCCGCCTCTGACCTTAAAGGCATTTAATCTGGTGTCAGACATTTCTTTCCTGGGGAAAAAAAAGATACCAGCTGTCTCCTCTATCTGTGACTCTCCGAATCTTATGAACTGCTATCATTTCTCCCCTCAACCTCAACCAGGTAAAACAACCCAAGTTTGTCCAACTTCTCGCAACAACACATGCCCTCTAATCCAGGCAGAATACTGGAACATCGGCACCCTCTTCAAAGACTCCACATCCTTCCTGTAACAGGGCGACCAACACTGAATGCAATACTCCAGCAGCGACCTGAACAGAGCTTCAAACAACAGCGAGATAACTTCCTGTCTCTTGAACGAAGTGTCTTGACTAATAGATGCAAACATGCTATACTCCTTAGTTACCGATCAATATACCTGTGCAGCCACTGTCAGAGAGCAACGGATATGCATCACATGATCTCTCTTTCCATCAACACCGTTGAGTGTCTTGCCATTAACAGTGTACAGTCACTTTATATTTGATCTCCAAAAGTGCAACACCCATCATGTGGCCGAATTAAACTGCATCCACCAATTCTCCGCCCATATCTGCAACTGACCTATATCCCAGTGTACCCTTCGTCAAACTTCAACACAATCCACAGCACCACCCATATTTGTATCGTCTGCGAATTTACTGACTCACCCATCCACATTTTCATCCAGATTGTTTTGATATATCACAAACAGCGGAGGTCCCAATACTGCCCTGGAGAACACCAATAGTTACAGAACTGAAACTAGAATAAGTCCCATCGATCAGTACCCTCTTGTATTATATGGGCAAGCCACTTCTGATTCCGAGAGGCCAAGTCACGGTGCATTGCACGCATCTTCACTATCAAAATCAATTTATTATCGCCGTCTGATATGCCGTGAAATGTGTTGTTTTGCAGCAACAGTACAGTGCAAAAGCATAAAGCTGCGAGCATCTATTAAATAAATATCTCGTACAAAACAAGCAACACTCGGGTAAGTGTTCATGGACCGTTCAGAAATCTCGTGGTCTCGGGGAAAAAGCTGTTCCTGATTCGTTGTGTGAGGGACTTCAAACTCCCTGATGGTCGTAACTAAAACGTCATTTCTCTGCTGGCGAGGCTCCTCAGTGATAGTGGCCGCATTCTTGAGGCACCGCCCCATCACCGGAATAACAACACCCCACCCCTCTTCAGCCTCTTTTAACCTTGTGCATTGGAGCCTCCGTACCAGCAAAAAGTCAGAATTCTCTCGTCCTTCATCTATAGAAATTTGCAAGACGTTTTGATGACATACCAAATCTCCTCAAACTCCAATCCTCCAATCAAAGTTGAACAGTGGATGTGGTGTACATGGATTTTAGTAAGGCGTTTGATAATGTTCCTCATGGCAGGCTTATTCAGAAAGTCAGTAGGCATGGGAACCGGGTAAACTTGGCTGTGTGTATTCAGAATTGGCTCGCCCATAGAAGACAGAGTGTGGTGGTAGATGGAGCGTATTCTGCCTGGAGGTCGGTGACCAGTGGTGTTCCACAGGGATCTTTTCTGGGACCCCTGCTCTTTGTGATTTTAAGTATGACTTGGATGAGGATGTGGAAGCGTCGGTAAGTTTGTTGATGATACAGAGGTTGGCGATGTTTTGGATAGTGTAGAAGGCCGCTGCAGATTGCAACAGGATATTGATAGAATGCAGAGCTGGGCTGAGAAGTGGCAAATGGAGTTCATCCAGGATAAGTGTGAAGTGATGCACTTCGGGAGATCGAATTCGAAGGCAGGGTACAAGGTTAATGGAAGAAGAATTAGCAGTGTGGAGGAACAGAGGAATCTTTGGGTCCACGTCCATAGATCCCTCAAGGTTGCAGGCCAGGTCGATAGGGTTGTTAAAAAGGCATATGGTGCCTTGCCCTACATTAGTCGGGGGATTGAGTTCAAGAGCCGCGAGGTAAGTTTTTTTACACAGAGAGTGGTGGGTGCGTAAAACGCACAGCCGGCAGAGTTTGTCTGGGCAGACACATTAGGGACATTTAAGAGAATCTTCAATGGACACATGAATGATGGAAAATTAGGGGACTGTGTGGGAGGGAAGGGAGAGATAGATATTAGAGCAGGATAAAATGTCGGAACAAAATTGTGGGGCGAAGGGTCTGTACTGTGCTCTAGTCTTCTATTTTCTGTGTTCTATGGAAGGTTCAGGAAGCTAAAATCAAACACAGTCCTTGGGGATTATAAAGAAACTGGAGAAGATCTCAATAACGGATTAGGAGAGCCAGGAGGGGCATGAAACGTCCTTGAAAATCGTATTAAAGAGAATTCCAAGACATTCCACACACAGGTCAAGAGAAAGAGGACAACCAGGGCGAGGGGAGGACCAGTTTTCCAGCCAAGATCCTTGGTAAGTGGGAGACCTTCTAAAGCGAAATCTTGATATTAGAGAATCTGTATGTTCCTGTCAGAATAAAGGGCAAGACTAACTGTTCAGGGAACCTTGATTATCGAGGGATATTGGGGCACTGGTAATGAAAAAAGATGGTGGTGTATATCAGGTAATGGCAGTTAGGATGGAATGAAGTACTTGGCAGGTATAAGAAATGCAAGAGAACACTTAAGGGAGAAATCAGGAAGGCAAAAAGAGTACACCGGGTTGCTCTGGCAGACAAACTGAAATAGAATCCCAAGGGCTTAATTTGCGATATTCAGATCAAAAGGGAAGCGAGGGAAAAAATCTGTCCTCTTGACGATCAGCATGGTCATCTACGTATGGAGCCAAAAGAGATGTGGGAAACCTTAAATGAATTTTCTGCATCTGTATTTATCTGGAGACAGACACAGATACCATAGAACAAATGAACAGTGAGGAACATATACAGGTGACGGAAGAGGAGTTGTTGGCTGTCTTGAGGCGAATGAAAGTGGATAAATCCCCAGGGCCTGACAAGGTGACACCTTTGGACCTTGTGGGAAACTAGTGCAGAAATATCAGGGGCCCTGGAAGAGATACTTCCAACATCCTTAGCCACGGGTGGGGTGCCGGAGAAGTGGAGGATAGCTAGTGTTGTTCCGTTGTTCAAGAAATACTCAAAGAATAACCCGGGAAATTATAGGCCGGAGAGCCTGACGTCAGTTGTGGGAAAGTTATTGGAAGATTTTCTGAGGGACAAGATATATAAGTATTTGGGTAGACAGGGTCTGATTAGGGATAGTCAACATGGCTTTGTGCGTGGTAGGTCATGTCCAACTAACCTTGTGGAGAACTAATCTTCGAGGAGGTTACCAGGAAGGTCGATGAGGGGAAAGGCGGTGAATGTTGTCCACATGGACTTCAGCAAGGCACTTGACATAGTCCTACATAGAAGTCTGCTCCAGAAGGTTAAGTCGCTTGGCATTAAGGATGAAGTAGTCAACTGGATTCAACGTTGACTTAGTGGTAATAGATGGTTGTCTCTCTGACTGGATGCCTGTGATTGGTGGTGAGACGCAGGGATCGGTGCTGTGTCCGCTGTTGTTTAACATCTATATTAATGATTTAGTTGATAATATGGTAAGCTGCATCAGCATATTTGCTGATGACACCAAGATTGGGGGCGTAGTGGACAGCAAGGAAGACATCAAAGCTTGCAAAGTGATCTGGACCAGCTGGGAAAATGAGCTGAAAATGGCAGATGGTATTTAATGCAGTCAAGTGTGAGGTGATGCGCTTTGGGAGGGCAAACAGGGGTAAGACTTACACAGTGAATGGTAGGGCCCTGAGGTATGTGGTAGAAGAAAGGGACCTGGAAATACAGTTCCATAATTCCTTGAAAGTGGCATCAGCTGCAGATAGATTCGTAAAGAGACCTTTTGGCACATTGGCCTTCATCAATCAGGGCATTGAGTACAGGAGTTGGGATGTTGTATTAAAGTTGTACAAGACAATGGTGAGGCTGAATTTAGAGAATTTTGTGCAGTTCTAGTCACCTACCTATAGGAAAGATATCAATAAGTTTGAAAGTGTGCAGAGAAAATTTACACGGATGTTGCCGGGACTTGAGGACCTGAGTCACAGGGAAATGTTAAATAGGTCAGGAATTTATTCCCTGGAGAGCAGAAGAATGAGGGGAGATCTTATGAGGGTAGACAAAATTGAGGGGTACAGATGGGATAAATACACGCAAGCTTTTCCCCCTCTGCTTGGGTGAGCCCAGAACTAGAGGTCATAGGTTTAGGGTCAATGATGAAATATTTAAGGGGAATCTGAGGGGGAACTACTTCACTCAGAGGGTGGCGCGAGTGTGGAACGAGCTGCCAGCAGAAGTGGTAGATGCGGGTTCAATTGTAACATGTAAGAGAAGTTTGTATAGGTACATGGATGGGAGGGGTCTGGAGGGGCATGGTCCTGGTGCAGATAGATGGGACCAGGCCGAGAACCAGGTCAGTATGGACTAGATAGGCCGAAGGGCATGTTTCTGTGCTGTAGTGCTCTGAGTCTATCCCTGAGTGGTCAGAGGGTCATAAAGGAGGGAACAAGTGCTTGGAGGCGGAGGAGGTGACTGAGGTCCTTAATGAGTTCTTTGCATCTGTATTTCCCAAATAGCAGGACGTGGAGGATGGGGAGATCGGTGCGGAGCAGCTAATATGCTGGGGCATTTCGAGATAACGGAGGAGGGTGTTCGCCCTCTTAAAGATCATTATGATGGTTTAGTCCCCAGGTCCAGATGGGATAAACCCCAGGTTGTTGATTGAGGCAGGAGATGAGATTGATTCGGCCTTGCTCAAGACCTTCGTATTCTCTCTGGCCATAGGTCCCGAAAAACTGGCGAGTAGCCAATATTGTTCCGTTATTCAAGAAGGGAAACAGGGAAAATCCTGGTAACGATAGACCCGTGAGTCTCATATCAGTGGTGGGGAAATTACTGGAGAGGGTTCTCGGGGATGGGATTGATGAGCATTTGGAAAACCATGGCCTAATCAGGGACAGTTTTGTGCAGTGCAAGTCGTGGCTCTCTAACGTGACTGAGCTTTTCGAAGAGGTGACGAGGGTGATTGATGAAGGGAGAGCTGTGGATGTTGTCTTAGCGAGGTTTTGACAAGGTCCCTCGTGGGAGGCTGAAATAGAAGCTTGAGGTATGTGGGATCCACGGTGAATTGGCCGTTTAGATTCAGAGTGCGCTTCTCCATTGGAGACAGAGTGTGGTGGTCGATGGGACTTATTCTGCTGGAGGTCGGTGACCGGTGGTGTCCCGCAGGGATCTGTACCGGGACCCTCGCTGTCTGTGATGTATAGAAATGTCCTGGATGGGTAGGTCAGTAAGTTCGCAGATGATACAACGATCGCTGGACTTGTGGACGGCACAGAAGACAAAAAAACATAGGAGCAGAATTAGGCCACTCAGCCCATCGAGTCTGCTTCCCCATTCGATCGTGGCTGATTTGTTTCTCCTTCTCAACCCCGTTCTCCTGCCTTCTTCCCGTAACCTTTGATACCCTTACTAATCAAGAACCTATCAACCTCCGCTTTCAACACACCTAATGACTTGGCCTTCACAGCCGTCTGTGATAACGCATCCCAAGGATTCACCGCCCTCTGGCTGAAGAAATTCCTCCTTATCTCAGTTCTAAAGGGAAATCCTTCTGTTCTGAGGCTGTGCCCTCTGGTCCTGGACTCTCCCACTGATGGAACCATCCTCCAAACGTCCACTTTATCCAGGCATTTGAATATTCGGGAGGTTTCAATGAGATCCGCCCCCCTCATCCTTCTAACCTCCAACGATGCAGGCCGAGAGACATGAAACGCTCCTCCGACGTTAACCCTTGATCCCCACGACCGTTCTCCTGAATCTCTTCTGGATCCACTCCAACCCCAGCACATTCCTCCTTCGATATGTGGCGCAGAACCGCTCACAATACTCCAAATGTGGTCTGACAAACGCCTTATAAAGCCTCAGCATTACATCCTTGCTTTTATATTTTCTCCCTGTCGAAATTATTGCGAACATTGCATTTGCGTTCCGCACCACCGACTCAACCTGAAAGTTAACCTTCAGGAAATCCCGCACTTGGACTCCCAAGTGCCTTTTCACTTCCGATTTCTGAATTTGCTCCCGGTTTAGAAAATACTCGACGTCTTTTTTCCTTTTATCAACGTGCAAGACCGTACACTTCCCTACACTGTGTTCCATCTGCCACTGCTTTGTCCATTGTCCCAACCTATCCAAGTCCTTCTGCAGACTCTGTGCCTCCTCAACACTCCCTTCCCCTCCACCTATCTCTGTATCATCAGCAAACTTGGCCACAAAGCTATCAATTCCGTCATCCAGGTCATTAAAATAATGGAACCAACACCGACCCCTGCAGAACACCACGGGTCACCGACAGGCAACCAAAAAAGGTCCCCTTCATTCCCAATATTTGCCTTCTGCCAGTCAGCAAATCTTCTATCCATGCTGGTACCTTTCCTGTGATACCATGGGCTCCTAACCTGTTTAGCAGCCTCATGTGCGGCAAATTATCAAAGGCCTTCTAATAATGCAAGTGAACAACATCCACTGACTCTCCTTTGTCTATCCTGCTTGTTACTTCCTCAAAGAATTCCAACAGATTGGTCAGGCAAGATCTCCCCTTGAGAAAACCATGCTGTCTTCGGCCTATTTTATCATGCGCTTCCAAGTATCCCGAAACCTCATCCTTACTAATGGACTTACCAACCACTGAAGTCAGGCTAACCGGTCTATAACTTCCTGTCTCTTGCCTCCCTCACTTCTTAAAGAGTGGAGTGACAATTGCAATTTTTCCAGCCCTCCAGAACTATTCCTGACCCTGGAGATTTTTGGAAGATCACGACTTATGCCTCCACAATCTCTTCAGCCACCTCTTTCATAATCCTGGGCTGCAGTCCATCCGGTCCAATTGACTTATCCACCTTCAGGTATTTCAGCTTCCCAATCACCTTCTCCTTATTAATAAGGACTACACTCACTTCTCCCCCCCCCCCGACTCTCTCGAATTTCTAGCACGTTGCTGGTGCCTGCCACAAAAAAGACGAACGCAAAATACTTATTGAATTCGTCCACCATTTCTTTGTTCCCCATTACCACCTCTCCAGCATAGTTTTCCAGAGGCCCCATGTCCACTCTTGCCTCCCTTTCACTCTTTATATGTCTGAAAAAGCTTCTCGTGTCCCATGTTGTATTATTGGCCAGCTGACGTTCACATTTCATCCTTTCTCCTCTTATTGCCTTTTCAGTTGCCTTCTGTTGGTTTAAAAGCTTCCTAATCCTCCAGGTACCCGCTAATTTTTGCGATATTGTATGCCCTCTCTTTCGCTTTTATGCTGTATTTGACTTCCCTTGTCAGCCACGGTTGCCTCATCATCCCTTCAGAATGTTTCTTCTTCTTTTTGGCATGAACTGATCCTGCGTCTTCCACAGCACTCCCAGAAACTCCTGCCATTGTTGATATCTACCGCCGTCCCTGCTGGGGTCCCCTTCCAATCAACTTTGGCCAGCTCTTCTCTCATGCCTCTGTAGTTACCTTTACTCAACTGTAACACCGATACATCTGATTTTAGCTTCTCCCTCTCAAACTGCAGGGCGAATTCTATCATATTATGATCACCGCCTCCGAAGGGTTCATCTACCTTAATTGCCCGAATAAAACCTGGTTCATTTCACAACACCAAATCCAGAATTGCCTTTTTCCTCGTGGACTCGACAACAAGCTGCTCCAAATAGTCATCTGGTAGGCATTCTACAAATTTCTTCTCTTGGAATCCAGTACCAACCCGATTTTCCCAATCTACCGGCACAAATAAATCGCCCACGACCACCGTAACATTGCCCTTTTTTTTTACCTTTTCTATCTCCTGTTGTAATTTGTACCGCACATCCTGGCTACTATTCCGAGGTCCATATATAACTCTCATCAGGGTTTTCTACCCTTGCAGTTTCTTAACTCTACCCACAAGGATTCTACATCTTCTGATCCCATGTCACTTCTTGCTGAGGATTTGATTTCACTTTTTACCAACAGCGCCACCCCACCCCCTCTGCCCCACAGCCTGTCTTTTTGTTAGGATCTGTATCCTTGTATGTTAAACTCCCAGCTGTGATCTTCTTTCAACCACGACTAAGTGATGCCCACAACGTCGTACCTGCCAATTTCTAACTGTGCTACAAGCTCAGCTACCTTATTTCGTACATTACGTGCAATCAAATACAACACCTTTAAAGCTGTATTCACCACCCTTCTCCTCACTTTTTATCCCGATCTAAACATCCTGTCTTATTCTTTTCTCTGGAGACTTCAGTAACCTCACCTGCACCCTCCTTCCCCTTTATTTTATCTATACTTTTCCAATCTGTTGAAACCACTCCTTACTGTTTACTTTAAAGCCCTATCCCACCCCCTCCCCTTCCACCATTCCATCCCCCACACACCCCCATCCCCGTCCCCTCCCACACACACCTCCCTTCGCACCTCCACCTCTCCCTCCCTCCCATTCCCCTCCCCATTCCCCTTCCGATCCCACTCCACTCCCCCACCTCTCTCTCCTGAACCCCTACCCCACCCATTTCCCTCCAATCCCTCGTTGAGGAGGGAGGGGGTGACGGGGACGGGGAGGTTTGCAGGGGATGAAGGGTTTCACGGAGACGGGGAGGAGCGTGGAGAAGCAAGGGGGTCACGAAGACTGGGAGGGGTGTGGGGGAGGGAGTAGGTCGAAGATGGGGATGTGTGTAGGGGATGGAGGGGTGGGTAACGGAGACCGGAAGGGGTGTATGGGAGGATGAATCAGAGGGAGAGGGTTGTAGGGGAGGGAGAGGGTTATGGGGAGGGGTGAAGGGCAGGGAGGGGGTCACAGAGACATGGAGGGGTGTAAGGGAGTGAAGGTGTCAAGGAGACTGGTGGGGTGTACGGGAGAGAAGGGTGATGGAGACGCGGTGGAATGGTAAGGAGGGAGCAGATCACGGAACCTAGGCGGTGTGTAGGGGACTGAGATACGGGTGATGGAGTCGGGGAGTGGTGTGAGGGAGTGAGATACGGGTGATGGAGATGGGGAGTGGTGTGGGGGAGTGAGATACGAGTGACGGAGACGTTGAGTGGTGTGGCGGAGAGAGGGGTCACCTGGATGGGGAGGGGTGTAGGGGACAGAGGGGTGACGGATACAAGGAGGAATGTTGGGCAGGGAGGAGTAACGGTGATTGGGAGGGGTGTAGGTGAAGGAAGAGGTGGCAGAGATTGGTAATGGTGTGGCGGGAGGGGTTAGACGGTGACGGACGGGGTCACGGAGACGGGTACGTTGTAGGAAAGGTATGGGGCCAAGGAGACGGGAGGTGTGTGGGGAAGAGAGGGAGAGGGTCATGGAGACGAGGAGTGGTGTAGGGGAGGGAGGGGGTCCAGGAAACTGGAAGGGGAGTAGGGGACGGAGGGGGTGAGACTGGGAGGGCTGTGGGGGAGGGAGGGGTAAAGGACACGGGAAGGGGTTAATGGGAGGAAGTGGGTGAGAGCGACGGGGTGTAGGGGAGAGAGGGGTGACCGAGACGAGGAGGGGCTTAGGGTAGGGAGGGGGAGATGGAGACAGGGTGGGGCGTCGGAGAGCCAGGGATGTGGTGACGGAGAGGGGGACGGGTGTATGGAGGCAGGCATCAGAGATTGGGAGAGGCGTAGTTCAGGAAAGGGTTTACGGAGAAGGGGAGGGGTGTAGCGGATTGACGGGGTCAAGGAGCCGGGTACGGTTGTAGAGGTGGTATGGCGTCAATGAGACGGGGAGGTGTGTAGGAAAGAGAGGGGTTGACGGAGACGGGGAGGGGTGTAAGGGAGGGAGGGAGGGAGGGGGAGATGGATAATGGAGCAGGGCAGGGGAGCGATTGATGAGGTGACAGAGACGGGGAAGGTGTTTGAGAAGGAGGCGTCAGACAGGAGGAGGGGTGTAGGTGAGCGAGCGGTTCACGGAGATGAATAGGGGTGTAGGGGAGGAAGGGGTCAGAGACGAGGAGGGGTGTTGGGGAGGGAGGGGTCACGGAGGCGGTGAGTGGTGTAGGGGAGGGACGGGTGACGGAGAAAGGGAGGTGTGTATGGGAGGGAAGGGGAGACGGAGAGGCGAGTAGTGGAGGGAGAGAAGGGGTGACAAGAGTCGAAGAGGGGCGTAGGAGAGTGAGGGAGGGGGTGACGGAGAAGTGGATGGGTGCGAGGGATGGAGGCGGTCACGGGGATGGGGAGGGCTATCGGCAAGGATAGGGTGACGGTGTTGGGGAGAAGTGTACGGAAGGGAGGGTCTGACGGAGACTGGAAGGGGTGTAGGGGAGGGAAGGGGCAATGGAGACGGGGAGGGGTGTAGAGTAGAGAGGGGGTGATGGAGACGGGAAGGGAGGGGTTCCAAGAGCGGTGTAGTGTAGGGAAGAGAGGGGGTGACGGAGACGGGGAGGGGTATAGTGGTGGCAGCTGTTCACAGAGATTGGAAGGTTTGTAGGGAAGGAAGGGAGGGGGTGACAGTTGGGGCGGGGAGTAGGGGGTGAGAGGGGAATGACGGAGAAGGGGATGCGCGTAGGGGAGGGCTGGAGGGGGTGACAGAGACTGGGAGGAGTGTGGCGGAGGGAGGGAGGGGGTCAAGGAGACAGGGAGGGGTGTAGGTGTAGGAGGGGGTCCCGGAGACGGGGAGTGGTGTCGGGGAGGGAGGGGTGACGGAGACGGGGAGGGGTGCCGGTGAGGGAGGGGGTTATAGAGACGGGGAAGGGTGTAAGACCCTTCTGAAGCTCCGTCTTGGCTGCCTTACGATTCTCAAGAGCCCTGCCTGATGTTTGCTTCATGAGTCTTAAGTATCCTTCCTTCTTCCTCATGTCAACCATGGCCCCTTTCGCATTCCATCCTTGCCGTGTCAGCGGGACAAACCTGTCCAGGACCCCATTCAAGTGTTCCCTAATCCAACTCCATATTTCTTCTGTGTATTTCCATGAGAGCATCTGTTTCCAATTTACGCCCCCAATATCCTGCCTAATACAGTCGTAATTCGCCCTCCCCCGGTTAGAAACCATCCTATATCGTCTGCTCCTATCCATGCCCACGGTTATGCGAGTTACGGTCACAATCTCCGAAATGCTTGCCGACCTTGCGGTATGTAACCTGACGAGCTTCATTGTCTAGCATCTGCTTTCAACTGATATCTCAATGACAATACAATGGAATATCTCAGAATAAGACCTTTAAAGTACTTCCAAAGCTTCCGAATCAAGAATCACCAAAATTAATATTGCCTCAGACACATGGAAGTTCACCAAATGGTACAAAACCCGATGAGCACATTACAGTTTCGAAAGAGAGAGGGCATGAAATTGAGCTGTGTTGCTTGTCAATGACCTTCTCAAGTCCATTGCCTCAATAGGAAGTCGACACATGCGTTGATTTCCGTCTTTACAAGAATCCTGAGGATATGGAAACAATTTCGCCTTCAGCACCAGCGACAGAAAATTCCTCCAGTGAACAGACAAATCCCAACTGGTTCCCGAGAATCCTTAAGTACATGAAACACTTGTCATATCATTGTAAAGGAGAAACACGTCAACAATAATACAAAACATCAGACCTAGAAATCTCTGAAGAAGTAACTCACGAAAGAGCAGCTTACTCGAGTTAAAAAAAATAGAATATCGCTCCTCGAAATAAATCACATGACTTGCTGATGGGATTTATCATTCCTCACAGCTCCAGCGACACGGGTTTAATCCCGACCTCCGGTGGTGGAAGTGTGGAATTTACACGTTGTCTTTGTGACTTTGTGAGTTTTCTCTGGATGCTGATGTTTCCTCCCACATCACAACATTTTGCGGGTCGGTGGGTGAATTTGCGACTGTAATTTGCATTTACTGTGTAATAGTGTCATGCAGCGAGGGTGTCAACGGCTTTTAAAAGACAGTGTGAGAATAAAATGTTGTAATTGGGTGTTTAGGGTTCCGTGCGGACTTGGTGAGCTGCAGGGATTGCTTCCGTATTGTCTTCCTGGACATGCTTGAGGGATCAGACAGAAGTCCTCTTGCTCGTACCCTTGTGTTCTTGTGAAACTCTTCAAATCAATGCGGCATATCAGACTTCGAAATCACCCCCAATAAACAGAGTGTATGGTTGATCGAATTCTCATATTAACAATGATTTTATTTCACATTTTCAATAAAGCTCTCACGCTGACCTTCGTGAAGAAACAAACGCACTGTCGAACACACTTTCCACCAAAACCACTCCATATTCGCTCAATTCTTAGTTATTCAGGGACAAATCTCCGTTGATAACCTATCGCGGGTTGTACTTGATCAGAATGCACCAATCAGAGTTGCTGTTTACCACAACATTTCCCCACCACCGACCCGAGCTCGCCTGTCCAGTTATTACTGGAGTTTTGCATTTACCACTCTTTTTAAAGAACAGTATTATCGCCGTTACTTCCCGTGGTCTGACGTCACACCCGCAGAGAAAGTGAATTCGCTTCCGACAGTCAGATATATTTGGCTCTCTCTCTCGTATTTGTCAGATCCTGGAATTTCCTTTCCTTCAGCCTGGTTTTGATCTGCTGTTTAAGCCGTCAGGACACACAGTAGAACTCTGCATACTGCTGCCACATTGCATCCATCCTGATACAGTCAATGATTTTATTACCCAGATGAGTTCGGAGCTGCTGCATGTCCAACGCAACTCCTCCCCCAACATAGAACACTGTCAGACTCCCAAAGCAACTACCCCTTTTCTTTTCAAATCATTTGCCCTTAACACACCTCAGGGAATTTGTTTATTTGACCTCTCATGAGGATGCAAAAGTTCATCCACTTAACTCTCCGCTTTGCCTTGAGCTTATTCCGCTGAATAACTGGGTTAAACACCAGGTGGTAAGACCAGATGTCGCTCCACGCTGAATCTTGCAACTGCACAGATTGATATCGTGCATGTGGCTGCCAACCAGGTGTTGCTGAGTGTTCAAAAATACATCCCACTAGAGGGACATGGGTCGCTGTGTTTTTCTGTGTGCTCGTTGCTCTGTTTTCATGTGGTATTTCATGAAAACATTGGATTCTATCTATTCTATCGAAACAGAGCAAGTGATGTTTACACATGCCTCAATCCCAGTCTCCCCAGATACTCGGGGACCCGATGTATTGTGCATGGCGTCCGTTTCATCACACGCCGTATTTATCGGTACTTCTCCTCTGCTGGTTCTGTTGTGAGGTGTCGTTTCTGGATATATTATTCCCCGGTCTGTATTTCGCCTTCACCGTCATAGCTTCTCTCTTCTATCCATATCCTCCCGTGCATGTCCAAAGCATCCCCATCATCTCCGTTCCCTTCCATGCATGGAGAATGGCTCTCTGTCTCCATATGTTCTGTCTCATCTCTCTTTCTAGTGCTGAATTATAATCAAATGCTGCAAATTTCTTCCGCTTGTTCTACAACTCACGAACAGCCGCCTTTAAGTCACGACCTTAGAAATACGTTTCCGACTGTCTGTTCCATCGGCACTGCTCTCGTCATTCACTTCACTGATGTGGAAACTAAGCTGAATGTGCATTCAAGTAACGGTAACGCATACTCATTCGTGTTTTTTCATTGTCTATCTCCCTGTTTCATCTGGGACGCTTCCCCAGTGAGTACTTTTCTACAGTAATTCAATCGTCAGTGTATGTGTCGCTGCGTCTTGTTCTTGCCCAATCACCAAAGATTTATTCGTCACGTCTCCCACAGCATCTTCTCCATAGAAACCATAGAACCAAAGAATCCATAGAACAATACAGCACAAGACAGGCCTTTCGGCCCACCATGTTGTGGCGACCTTCAAACCACTCCTCAGACTATCTAATCCCTTCCTCCCATATATCCCTCTAACTTAAATTCCTCCATATGCTTATTTAACTATCTCTTGAACTTGCCCAAAGTATCAGCCTCCACCACCACCCCTGACAGCGCATTCCATGTACCAACCACTCTCTGGGTGAAAAACCTCCCTCTGACGTCTCCCTTGAACTTCCCACTCATTACCTTAAAGCCATGCCCTCTTGTATTGAGCATTGGTGCCCTGGGAAAGAGGCGCTGGCCGTCCACTCTATCAATTCCTCTTAAAATATTGTACACCTCTATCATGTCTCCCCTCATCCACCTTCTCTCCAATGTGTAAAGCCCTAACTCCTTTAGTATCTCCTCATAATCCATACTCTCTAATCCAGGCAGCATCCTGGTAAATCTAGTCTGCACCCTTTCCAACGCCTCCACATCCTTCCTATAATGAGGCGACCAGAACAAGCTATTTCCTCGGACCTTGAGAGAGACAAGTGTAGAAATTTCATGGGCCCTGGCAGATTTATTTAAAAGGTCCTTAGCCGAGGGTGCGGTGCCAGAGGACTGGAGGATGGCTCATGTTTTTCCATTGTTTAAGAAAGGCTCGAAGAGTAAACCAGGTAATTACAGGCCAGTGAGCCTGACATCCGCAGTGGGTAAATTATTGGAAGGCGTTCTGAGAGACAGGGCATATAAGTATTTGGACAGCCAAGGGTTGATTAAGGGTAGTCAGCATGGCTTTGTGCGTGGTAGATAGGGTTTAACGAATCTTGTGGAGATCTACTCTCTTAGTGACCTCCTTAGTCACTAAGAGAGTAGATGAAGGTAAGGCTGTGGATGTTGTCTACATGGACTTCAGTAAGGCCTTTGACAAGGGTCCACATGGGAGATTAGTTCAGAAGGTTCATTCAATGGGTATCCATGGAGAGGTTGTAAACTGCATTCGACATTGGCTGAGTGGGAGAAGACAGAGCGTGGTTGTGGATGGTTGTTTCTCAGATTGGAGGCCTGTGACTAGTGGTGTGCCTCAGGGATCTGTGTTGGGGCCATTGTTGTTTGTTGTATATATCAATGATCAAGACGATAATGTGGTGAACTGGATTAGTAAGTTTGCGGATGACGCTAAGATTGGAGGTGTAGTGGACAGCGAAGAAGGCTTTCAAAGCTTCCAAAGGGCTCTGGACCAAATGGAAAAAATAGTCCAGAAAATGGCAGATGGAAGTTAATGCAGACAAGTGTGAGGTGTTGCATTTTGGAAGGACAAATCAAGGGAGGACAGACACAGTAAATGGTAGGGCACTGAGGAGTGCGGAGGAACAAAGGGATCTGTGAGTTCAGATACATAATTCCCAGAAAGTAGAGTCACAGGTAGACAGGGTTGTAAAAAAAGGCTTTTGGCACCCTGGCATTTATAAATCAAAGTATTGAGTATAGGTGTTGGAATGTTTTGGTGAGGTTGTATAAGTCATTGCTGAGACCAAATTTGGAGTATTTTGTGCAGTTCTGGTCGCCGAACTACAGGAAGGATGTCTGTAAGATTGAAAGAGTACTGAGGAGATTTACAAGAACGTTTCCGGGTCTTCAGGAGTTCAGTTACAGGGAAAGATTGAGCATGTCTGGACTTTATTCCTTGAAGCGGAGAAGAATGAGTTGAGATATGATAGAGGTTTACAAAATGATGAGGGGCATAGACAGAGTTAATGCAAGTAGGCTCATTCCACCTAGATTAGGAGAGATAAGTACGAGAGGACATGGCTTTAGGGTGAAAGGGGAAAGGTTTGGGGGAACGTTGGAGGGAAATACTTCACAAAGAGTGGTATGAGTATGGAACGGGCTGTCATCTGATGTGGTAAATGCGGGCTCTCTCTTAACTTTTAAGAGTAAATTGGATATATAAATGGACGAGAGAGGTCTGGAGGGGTATGGACTGGGGGCAGATAAATGGGACTAGCAGAATAATGTTTTGGCACAGACTAGAAGGGACGAATGGCCTGTTTTCTGTGCTGTAGTTTTCTATGGTTCTAACTGGACACAGTACTCTAAGTGTGGTCTAACCAGAGTTTTGTAAAGCTGCATCATTACTTCGTGGCTCTTAAACTAGATCCCACTCCCAAAACGTACTCTTCAATTCATGATTTTACTTCTTTTCACGAGATATGCAACATATTCCTCCAAAATTTTATCCCTTTGCTTCACGTCATTCTTCCCAGATATTCCAGCACGAATTATTGTGTTGTGGTCTGTAAATTAACAATCGCAGATTTTTCGTCCACATTTGTCTTTTTACCGTTTCCTTCCAATATCCAGGCTCTCTGTCAGAGGTTGGCGCTATTGTAACAGCACATTCCCATTACTTTCCCAACTGTAACTGTACCGCCCCCCACCCCCAAGACTGCTGCACTGCACTTCCATTCCCCACCACCACCTCCCCACCCACCACCCCCCCCCCCCCACCCATTGCATGCAGTGTTGGTCGCCACAACATAGGAATGATATGACAGCGCCAGACAGGGTGCAGAGGAGATTCACAGGAATTTTAGAGGAGAGGCGGCAGAAACTTAGTTGTTCTCTCTGGAGCTGAGGAGTTAATAGGGGACAAGACTGAGGTATATGAATTTATAAAGGCTGCAGGAGCTGACCACCACATCGGTAATAGTTAACAGAAGAGGAATAGGTTTAGGGAAAGGAGGAACAGATTTAGAAGGAATGTGAGAGAGGCCTTCATCCTGAGAGTGTAGGACCAGTGGTGCACTGTCAGAGAGAATTGTTGAAGCTGGGTCGCTGAGAGCATTGAATAAGTCTCTCGATGAGCACTTGAATCGCTTCGCCACAGCTGCCAAGTGCCGGGACACGTAGATAGGATGGATGGATGCCCAGAAGTCGGCGTGGCCATGAAGGGCCGGGTAGAATGTAATGCATCCATCCCGAAATCCAGTTATGTTCATGCTGATAAACGCGAACTATGACGGCATAAGCAACAGTTTGGCAATGCAAACTCGGAACCTATATTCAGCGAATGGCGTGAACAATGTACAGACAATGGTTTTCATTAAAAACATCACAAAGTGCGATTTACATCAAATATATATTACGCCTAGGATGATTTAGAGGTAAGATGTTCCATATAAACGTCAACCCCTTAATACGCTTTAGGCGGTTCATTGTTTCATGTACTTCTTTGTTCTGAGATATTACATGTTCTTGAGTTGCTGATTCCGAGACACTATCTTTTAGAGACGTGCTATAGTTTGAATTTAATCTTCATTTGATTTTTGTTTCAACTGATTTGCATATGTAAGTTGTTTCACTCGTCTGATCGGTGGATGATCCGTGGAGCTCAGCAGCTTTGAGCAACTTAAACAGTCCGACGTTCTGAATTAATTGCGAATTCCTCAGTGGCACTAATAATTAGTGCCTTACTTCCTGAGGGACAAGTCCTGCTGTCTTTCATTAGGAAGGATTGCCTCCTTCATTAACTTTCACAGGTTTGGCTGCTCCATTATTTGAAGGTATTTGGAGATATTTTGAAGGATATTATTCTGGGCTGTTCTGTGTGGCATTGAAAGGCTGTGATTGTTCTATGATCCTGAAATATTCGGAGATAGGTGATCTGCATGTGGCAGTGTGTTAACGCAGGGTGTTTTATTGGCCAGGTGTATCACAATATGAATTATTCTTAATCGTTGTGGGCGTTTATTATTCCCGGATTATTGCCCTATGCATATCTAGACACTTAACTGTTTGAACATCTGAAGTGGTCAGAGGTGATTGGGGATTGCAGGTTTGTGTCATGGTAGAACACCCCAACTATGAGATGCTGGGTTATCATGGAATGTATTACAATCTGAGAAACTCCATCAGTTTTAGGAACTTAACATTGGAATGACGTTTTATGTATTATTTTGTTTTACATGGCATTCTGTGATAATATATTGTTCTGAGAAATTCGTCCTTGCTTCCCCTGTGGTAAATCGACTCTAGCTGAGGTATAATATGACTTAGTGCCGTATTATGGCCCTGAACTGTCGAACCTAATTGGGACGAGTTGGTTGAGCACCGTTGTTGGCATGTACTGGTTCTGCCGAATGACCTGTATCCGTGCTGTATTGCCCTATGACTCTACTTATTTGGACCATGTTAAGTCTGAAAAGATGGATTGATTTGTTGTGTTATCTTTTAAAAATCTGAAACGTAGATTTTGTGGCCCTCGTGCGATGTATAATTTTGAGATTATTGGGCGTCTTTAGTAATCTTGCAGTGTTTTCTGATTTTGTTGTGCTCTTGTATCTGCGTTACTGTACCATCTGAGCGAGCGTGTTGTGTCTCAGCGCGAGTATTGCTAGACTTGTTTTATGTAGCCGTGATGTTAGACTATTGCTGTGGTCTATGCCTACCTGAGGTGCTCCATAATCAGTGGAGCCTTCTGGACCCGTGGTGCAGGACATGTGAGGAGGTTGAGCCCGATCTTTTTACGTAATTTTCTGTATTACTTTGTCTGATTACTAATATCTATGTTTGGATGAACTGTTTCATTTGTTTTTGCTCTTTGCCCTGTTTTAATTGCCCTCTGACTGCGATGACCCTGAAGTGAGGCTGTGGTTCTGAATTTCAAATAATTTGATGACAGAGAAAGTCATCTTTTGCCGTTTGACAGGCTGAAATGGTCTGATGTGATAACACGTTGCAGGTTCTGTATTACTTTGAGCAGCTCCACGGGCTGAGATGCTGTACTATTGGATGCTGTCAGTCTGCGGAAATCCGTTACTTCCGTCAATTTAGCATTGAAGTTGCGAATTATTTTGTGGTGATATTTCTCCCTGCTAACATCGTTATTATGAGTTATTATATCGATTATCGTTAATAACCGTTATTATTCATCTTTTTATTATTTAGAGAGAGACTGTTACTAACGTTTCAGCAGTGAATCATTTCTGAATCCTTTACACCTCTGTGTATCTGTATTCATTTTATATTTTCGTGATGATACTTTATGATTTTGGAGTTATTTCCAGGTGTGAGATGTGGTGGCAGTACATCAGCTTCAAGCGAAGTTTTGTTTGTTTGAGATGTCGATCTTAGGCCGTATTTTAAATATAAAGATCGGATTGCTCACTCATTGTGAAGTTTTTAATGACTGTGAAGGGATAGAAATTAGAAATTGCAACTTAGTCCTGAGGTTCTCCACTATTTAAGCTGCACAATGTCTGAGCTAATGTATGTATCAATGTGTTCATGTTTGGACTTGCATTGTTGAGGAGGCCATTGGACTAATGTTACTGTTAGCGATGGTTACGTCAGGAGAGCTGCGTTTATTTGCAGAATTTATTTCCGTGAGTAATTATATTTTAATGTTTTTGCAGTGTAGTATTGTTTCCAGAATGCCGATTAGTCCGTAATATCTTTGAGACTTTCAATGTAAGTGAGCTGCAATATTGCTGAACATCTCATCATTTATGTTCTTTTCGTTGCGTTTTGCTCTGTTACTTTCTGCCGCTCTGAAGTTTGGGATCACATCGAAGTGCTTTATTTTAAATTGTATTTATGCTAACAGTTCTATCTGCTTCACAGTCGAGAAGATGCAAAAGGTTTTACCCTTCTTACAAATGGCTACATGATTTTTAGTTTCTGAGATGCTATACAGTATGTGTTTGGTGCACATTGACAGCGAGTTATTCCATTAAATTCTAAGACCTGCGTCAGAGGGGTTCTGTTGGTTTCAAACTCTTATTTACTCATGGTGTTTTATTGTACCAAATACTCGACCGGAATAAAGAGCCAAACATTTTGACCGGCTTTGTGAGTTGAAGGTGCTGAACCAATCGGGGAATTAAATTTAGGAGCCGTGAGGTATTGTTGCAGCTATATAGATCCCTGGTCAGACCCCACTTGTCGTATTGTTTTCAGTTCTGGTCACCTTACTGCAGAAACGATGTGGAAGCCATAGAGAGAATGCTGCCTGGAATGTGGAGCATGCCTTATGAAAGCAGGTTGAGGGAACTCCGTGTTTTCTCCTTGGAGAGACGGAGGATGAGGGGGAACCTGATTGAGGTGTATAAGATGATGAGAGTTATTGATAGGGTAGATAGTCAGAGGTTTTTCCCCAGGGCTGAATTGGTGGCTACAAGAGGACATAGGTTTAAGCTGCTGGGGAGAAGATATAGAGGAGATGTCAGGGGTAAGTGTTTTACTCAAGAGAGTGGTGAGTGCGTGGAATGGGTTGCAGGAAACTGTGGTGGAGGCTGATACGATAGGGTCTTTCAAGAGACTGTTAGATAGGTGTATGGAGCTGGGTAAAACAGAGGGCTATGGGTAAGCCTATAAATTCTAGGTAGGGACATGTTCGGCATAGCTGTGTGGGCCGAAGGACCTGAACTGTGCCATAATTGTTCTGTGTTCTATGTTCTAAAGAATCAATTTTACAACGGTCTAAATTCTGCCAGTCGATGAAATATCCTCTGCTGATCCACCCTGCGAAGAACCACCGATTTTCCTGGACGCTTGATTTCTTCTGTCTGTTTCAGTAAATATCCTCAAGGTGGGGAACTTTAAATAACACCGGATCTGTCAGACATGGTTCAAATGACGGTCTTCTGACCAAGGAAGTAGTGACTGTTCTGTGCATTCCATATCGCAGGCTGATGCGCTGTTAATTCCGCCTCCGTGGATCCTCTTTAGTTTATGAATACATTCGCCAGCAATCATGACTGTGTCTCATAGCAAATTTCTTCTATGTTTGACAGCCAATCCACACCCGATACGTTCATCCCCTCCACCGCTGCCTCACCCTATTGCGCAGTGTGAGTGTAGTTTCTGTGATCCCCAAATGTAATGCACTTCTTCGCTTCGGCATCTCGGTCGATGCGTTCCTACCATACCGGTAATCTTTAAGAGGAACAAGCCCTTAAGGCCCATGAGAACAATATAACATGTTCCTCTCGATGTCTCACACCATACTGACCTGAAAGTATTCGCTCTGGCTTCATCGTCACCATTGCAAACACGGGAACTCCGTCTCTGACGAACTGCGGGAATCTGTTGAGCGGGATCACGGCGATCAGGAGGGTCTGCAAACCCCTCCCTCCGCCAACTTCTCAGAGTAATGTACGAATGATGAATAAATGCTTCACGAATTTAATAAATTAATAAAATGAAGATAATGCCTGCCCCACAGAACATCTACCTTTTAACGCGATGTTTTATGTTTCCGCAACTCGCAATATTTTACTTTCATATTATATGCATATACAATCTGAAAAGGTTATTTCGTTTGTATGCGGACATGAAGGAAATGCAGTCGAGAGAAATATAGAGAGTGAGAGAGTTCCACAGCCGGTAAGAAAGACAGTTGTGAGCTCAATGCCCAGGATGCAGCAACAGCGAGAGACTATTTGAACCGGCAACACTCACATGAAAGGGAGTAGGACGGGTGATGTTGTTGAGGTTAAACGTCGGTGCTGTTGGTTCCTATTTCATGATTGCGACTCATTTCTAATGCCTTTTGCTTTATTGCAGCCAATGTGGTCACACTGCTGACAATTCAGCTCCGCGACTGCGGTCTTTCTAAAAGCACTATCATCTACCTGGTGGCCATGGCCACGTCCCATCGCCTCGTTCTCGTCTTCTACGTCGTAAAGAACCGCATTCTCGTCTCTCGGTTTGGGCATTTGTTTTACTATCACACAATAGTGGGCCGCTTGGAGTTGATCATGATGGCGGCCGTGATTGACTGCTCCGTCTGGCTGACGGTGTCCTTCACCTTCGACCGTTTTGTGGCTGTTTGTTTTCAGGGTTTCAAACGGTGATACTGCACGGCAAAAACTGCAGCGCTGGTCGTCAGCACTGTTTACTTGGTGACTTACGCCAGGAACATCCCGTACTATTTCACTATCCTGCCTTACATCATTCACAACGGCCGGCAGATCGGTTGCATGAACAATCCCGCTATTAATGTTGGCCCGGCCTGGAGAGTCTTCTATGGTCTTCAGACAGTTTTAACTCCCTTGGTGCCCTACGTCACAGTCGTTCTTTTCAAATTGTTGACCATCACATATATCCTGGTGCCCAGTCTGGTACACCGGGGATTCCGTGCAGATGGAGCATCAGAAGACGTGGAGACGCCGAAGAGCCATGGTCTTGCTCTTTGCCGCATCGGTCAGTTTCATATTCCTGTGGATGTCAACGGTCGGACTCTTTCTGTTTTCTCGAATCATAAACACGTATACGTACCGGGATTTCAACGACCCATTCGCTGTCGTCAATGTAATATCACGCATGCTCCGCATTCTGAATTGCTGTTCCAGCTCCTTAATGTACGTTCTAACCCAATCTAAATTCAGGGGAGTGTTGAAGAATTTAGGGAGTTACTGAACTGATCTAATCTGCAAACATACTGCAGTGAACAAGTGGCTGAAGTGTACCCTGAGTGAATTTTACCAGCTCCCACACTCTCTCTTTAACTAATTACAATGGTCTTGCATCTTCATTGGCCCACTACCCCAGAGCTTGTCCCACATGGTACTACAGGCTACGAGAGTTAAGCTTCCTGTAGTCTGCCCTGAGTTATTTCCCAGGAATATCCTCACTGCCGTTAGCCCCTCCGTGCGCTGGAGAAGCATTCTGCCAGTTGGAGCTGGGGGCATCTAGGGGAGGAAAATATTGTCGCACACATCGTGGGTTGAAGGGCCTGTTCTTGTGCTGTACTTTTCTCTGTAAATTTCCTCACGGTTCTCGATCGCTTGCTTGCTCTCAAAGGCCTTTTCAATTCTTTCTTGATTTTCACTGAGGTAATATACACCGAGGCATCCAACAATAAACTGAAACAACAGATTGTTGAAGGGACTTTTGATGCTTCTAATAGACCCCTATTAGATTAGAGCGGTTCATTACCATCAGACATGTCTGAACCAGTTTTTGGGAGCTTTTACGGAATATAGACGAAACTTGGCACTAAGTTTGACAATATCACCAAGCACCCCAAAGGTCCAGATGTTGAAGAGTCCTGTGACTGTGATACACGGTGCATTGATACACCTGTCACAGTCACTTCCAGGAAAAATGATCGTGGCTGCTACGTGGAAGGTACAACAATATCAGCTTAAATATAAATTTAGTAAAAACCGCATTTCCTCAGACCATCCATCAGATGCTTCTTTTTAAACTGCATGAATATTACTTCTCCAGTGTAAAATAAATAAAAGCTACTGTAAGGTAACAGACAATACTGAGCTACAGCTGCAGTGTCACGAGGTTGGTGTATTGTAAGGCCCTGGTGACTGGGGTGTCACGGCTGACGCACTAAAAGCACCTGCACAATTGACGATGTATTATTGGAAAAGCAAACACGGTGAAATTAGCATAACGTAGTATCAAGTAACGACTCGTATCCCAGATGAACGCTGTGGATGCGACGCTGCAACGCACAACGATATGTATTTCGCATATATATTACAGTTCAGCTGCCCTCCCATCAAGTTGATAAAGATAATTTCATGGACACAGCTCGGAGGAAGTCTGTGTAAGTCTGACTAAATGTGTAAGTGTAGGCGGGGGGAGCGGCGGGAGGGCAGCTGTCGATCTGCGGTACAAAATCATCACATAAGAAGATGAGGTGTTTGACCTTTTTCTCAATGCAAACTCTCAGACTCTGTCTGTAATCTGTTACGCCATCCCAGTCCTGATCTCCTTTCCAAAAACTGAACAAAACCAATCTCTAGTCGCACACTCCAAACGTGGGACAACTGCGATAGAAAGTAATAGATGGTTCGTCATTAAATGTTCCGTGCTTTCATAGATTAACCAGACAATAGAAGGGTGAGACAACATTCCCTGCCGCCCAACGTGACCTGGTTGGTGGCCATCAAGTTTTAGAGTTGTAGTGCCAGGTTAAACTTGTAGTACCTCGCCCAAATACTCTGCGGACGTCCAATATTTTAACCGGTGGTTCATTCTGTAACAAAGGGCCATCGCATACATTATTCGGCTGAGTATCATCCATCACTTTACCCTGCCTTCTCCTGCCAACCACACGATTTCCTTTACCGTATGACCTTAATTGGGCTGTGTGGTTCCGATCGCTCGGGGACCACACACAGAAACCGAAGGGCGTAGGAAGTCCTGAGAAATTGCGGGTCCATGGCCTTCAGCTGTGAGCTAACTTAAACCATTCACTCCGGAAGTGATGATAATACTCTGGGCAGAAGCTACAAAAGCTAATACTTGCCCCATTAGATAATCTGAAATGAAAATTGGTTTATGTGTTCTGCAGATTGGCTTACCCATAAATCATTGCAAGTGTCAGCCGCATTTATACAACTCTTTTAAAAGCACACTTCAATCGCAAACGTGCCGTTGGCTGTGCGGCCTCATCAAAATACGAGTGCAATGTCAAAGGCAACGTCTTCCATCCATATCGCCACCACACTGTGACCAATGTTGCCTGCGCAGCGAAGATCTGAGTTCATGCCATACAAGCGCAATGGATGAAATGGCTCAGGTTTCTATTTCGTCATGCATACTAATTTCGATATTCCAGCTGCACCTTTAGAATCCGTCACGTCCGCAATAAATAATGGACAAAAAGTACATAGGACCAATATGCAAATATTGCTGCGCGACACATCCGGATTGAAATAGGTTACCGCCCCTTCAACGCCACTATCTAAACCTGTGACATAGACGGGAGCACATTAATCACTGGGCGGCACCCTAAAAGCTTTTTATCATGGAAGATGAGCTCAGACCTGTGTTATGCACCTCCTGCGCAATGTGAGAACTCGGGGAGTCTGCCGGTGTACCTGATGACAATTTGTGCAGGCAGTGTCTCCTACTGCAGCTCCTGAAAGACGGCAAGACGGCACTGGAGCTGCGCATGGATTCACTATGGAGCTCCGAGATGCTGCGAATGTTGTGCATATACATTTAGTGAGTTGGTTACACCGCAGTTTCAGGGCATACGAAAGGATAAGCAATGGGTGGCCAACAAGATGAGCAGTAGCAGGAAGGTAGTCCAGGATTCCCCTGAGTTCACATCTCTCCAAAACAGGTATACCGCCTTGAATACTGTTGGGAGAGATGGCACATCAGGTGAAGGCAGCAGTAGCAAGGAACATGGCACAGTGAGTGGCTCTGTTGCACAGGAGCGCAGGCAAAAATACAATGGCAGAACTATAGTGGTGGGGATGCTGTGGTAAGGGGACTAGATAGGATCTGCTGTAGCCGAAAACGGGACTCCCAGGTTGGTGTGTTGTCTCCCAGGTGCAAGGGTCATGGATGCCTCGCAGCGATTACAGGGCATACTGGAAGGGGAGGGTGGACAACTAGTTGTCGTTATGCATGTAGGTACCAACTATATAAGAAAAAAGCGGGATGAGGTCCTACAAGTAGAATTTAGGGAGCGAGGAGTGAGATTAACAAGTAGGTCCTCAAAGCTGCTAATCTCAGGATTACTTCCTATGCCACGTGCTACACAGAATTGGAATGGCAGCATAATTAGGGTGAATATGTAGCTTGAGCAGTGGCGCTGCAAGGAGGGTTTCAGATTCCTGAGGCTTTGGAACCGGTTATAGAGGAGGTGGGACCAGTACGAAATGGATCGTCTGCACTTGGACGGGGCAGGTATCAATGACAATGGGGGAATTGTTTGCTGTTGCTGTTGAGAGGGTTGATACTAATATATCCCGGGAATAGGAATCCATGCAGAAAGACAGAAGGAAGCAAAACAGAGACCAAGGCAAACGTTAGAAAAGAGACAAGTTAGATTGGAGAACATAAAGGTCGAACTCAAAAGACACAACGTTACTAAATGCTTAAAGGACAATGACTGTAAGCGCATTTTATCTCAATGTCCGTAGTATTCGAAACAAGGTCAGTGAACTTGTGGCACACATCAGTACAAAGGGTTATGATTTACAGTCATTACAGAAACGTGGTTTCAGAGTGGAGATAATTGCGAATTTAACATTCAGACGTATCAGGTGATCCGAATGGATACGCAGGAAGGTAAGGGAGGTGGGGTAGCGCACCCCAGATGAGATCAGGTATAAAGTGAGAGGCAACATGATATCTAAGGAGCAGAATGTTAAGTTCATCTGAGAAGAAATTAGGAATAGTAAAGGGAAAAAGTCACTGTTGGAAGTTGTCTGAAGGCCACCGAATTATAACATTACAGTGGCACAGGAAATAAACTAAGAAATATTTGATGCATTTCGGAATGTAACGGCAGTTGTCACGGGGGATTTTAGTTTCCACATAGATTGGGTGAATCCAGTTGGTCGAGGCAGTCTTGAGGAGAACTTCATGGAATGTATCCGTAATAGCTTTCTTGAATAGCATGTTACTGAATCTATCTTAGATCTGGCCCTATGCAATGAGACTGGTAACATTATCGATCGTGTAGTTAGCGATTCTCTTGGAAAGTGTGACCACAGTACGAATGGATTTATCATGCAAATAGAGAGTGCAATATTTCACTGTCAAACTATTGCATTATACCTAAACAAGGGAGAAAACAACAGGATAAGGGAGGAGTTGGCGAGGGTAGACTGGGAACACAAGCTGCATGGTGGAACAGTTGAGGAACAGTGGAATATTTTCAAGGAATTTTTTCACGGTGATCAAACAGCATATTCCAGACAAAAGCAAGGACAGTTAGGGTGGGGAGAGCCAGCCTTGGATAACTAAGGAAATAACAGAAAGCATCAAACCAAAAGCTCATGCATGCAATGTCTCCAAGGAAGATTGGGAAAATACAAAGCAACAAAGAACCACTAAGAATTCAAGAGTGAAAGGGAAGATTGATTGTGAAAGAAAATTAGCACAAAATATAAAGTCAGAAGTAAAAAAAAATGTGAAGCGAAAAAAGTGTGACTAATGTGAAGGTAAGTCCCTTGGAAGATGAGAAGGGGGAATTAATATTGGGTAATGAGGAAAGGGCCGATGACATGAACGACTATTTTGTATCCGTCTTCACGGTGGAGGGCATGTCTAACATGCCAAAGAGAGATCTTTTGATGCGATGGGAGGCGAGAACCTCGATACAGCCGCTGCCACAAAAGAGGTTGTGATGAGCAAACGAGTGGGCCTAAAGGTATACAAGTCCACTGCTCCTGAAAACATGCATCCCAGGGTACTGAAATAAATGTCAGAGGTTATAGTGGACGCATCAGCGATAATTTATCAAAAATCTATGGACGCTGGGCAGGTGCAGTCAGATTGGAAGACAGCGAATGTCAGGCCACTGTTTGAAAAGGATGTAGGCAAAAAGCAGGTAACTTTATGCTGCTTAGCTTAACGTCTGCAGTCGGGAAATGCTTGAAGCTCTCATTAAGGAAGAAATATGGACAGAAATGGTTCCATCAGGCAGACACAGCATTCATTCAGGAACAGTATTGCTGTTTGACAAACTTATTCGAGTTCTTTGAGGATATAATGAGCGCAGTGCATAGAGGGGAAAAGTTAGATGTTGATACTTGGATTTCCGGAAGGCGTTCGATAAGGTGCCGCATAAAAGTCTTACCATAAGATAAGGATGCATGGAGTTGGGGGCAATGTATTCGCATGGATAGAGGATTGGCTGTCCAATAGGAGCCAGCGAATTGGGATAAATAGGTGTTTCTCTGGTTGGCAATCAGTGGTAAGCAGGTGTCACGGGGGCAGTGCTGGGCCCGCAACTATTCACGATATAGATTGGAAAAGGGGACCGAGTGCAGCATATCTAAGTTTGCTGATGGTACTAAATTGAGTGGCAAAGCAAATTGTGTAGAGGTTCTGGAGAGTCTGCAGAGAGGTAGAGATAGGTTTGGTAAATGCTCCACGGTTTGTCAGATGGAGTGCAATGTTGGCAAATTCGAGGTTGTTCTCCTTGATGGGAACAGAGAAGATCAGATTATTATTTAAATAGTGAAAAATTGCAGTATATTGTTGAGCAGAGTGGCTTGGTATTGCTTGTGCATGAATCGCAAAAGGTTGGTTTACAGGTGAACCAGGTTACCAAGAAGTCAAGTGGAATGTTGGTCTTCGATTTTAGAGGGATTTAATTTAAAAGCAGGGACGTGATGCTGTAACTGAGCAGGGTACTGGTGAGGCCGCACCCGGGTTACTGCGTTCAGGTCTGGTCTCCTTACCTGAGGAAATATATTCTAGCTTTGGGGCCGGTGCAGAGGATTTTTACCAGGTTGATTTTGGAGATGAGTGGTTAGCCTATGAGGAGAGATTGTCCCCGTGACTATACTTGCTGGAGTTCAGAAGAATGAGAGAGGATCTTACAGAAACATATAAAATAATGAAAGTTATCGATAAGATAGAGGCAGGAAGGTTGTTTGCACTATTGGGTGAGACCAGAACGAGGGGACATAACTTCAAGATTCGGGGGAATAGATTTTACAAAGATGAGGAGAAACTACTTTTTTTTTCCAGAGAACAGTGAATCTGTGGAATTATCTGCCAATGAAATAGTATAGGCTGCCTAATTAAATGTATTTAAGACACAATCTGACAGATTTTTTCATAACAGGGGAATTAAGGGTTATGGGGAAAAGGCAGGTGGCTGGATTCCACGGCCAGATCAGCATGATCTTAGTAAATGGCAGAGCAGGCTTGACGGGGCAGATGGACTCCTTCTGCTCCTATTTCTTGCATCTTTATGTCGATATAGAGATAGAGGTACAGCTAGAGAGTGAGAGGTTAAAAAGTGGATGCGTTAAGTTTTGTAAACTCGCAGACAATATGAAGATTGTGATGTTGTTGAGAATGCAAAGGATTACGTGAGGGCATAACTGGATATTATTAGTTGTAGATGCGGGCGGCGAAATGACAGATGTACTTTAGTCCGTCCAAATGTGTGGTGTTGCACTTAAGGAGATCAAATATAAAAGGACAGTACATACTCAGTGGCAGGATCCTTGATATTGTTTATGTACCGAGTGATCTTGTGGTCCAAGTCCATATCTTCCTGAAATTGGCTTTACAAGTTTAAAGAGCAATAATGAAGGCGTAGGGTATACTTGCCTTCATTAGTAAAGATATTGTGTTCAAGAGTTGGGAAGCTATGTTGTGGATTTATACAACAACGATTAGACCGCATCCGGAGTATTGCATTCAATTCTGGTCGCTTCATTATCGCAGGAAGGTGCAGACTTTTTGGACGGTACAGAAGAGTTTTATCAGGATTCAGACTGGCTTAGAGGGCATGTGGTATGAGGAGAGGCTGAGCAACCTGGAGTTGATATCTCCAGGATGGAGGAAGTTGAGAGGATACCTGATAAAAGTTTGTAAGATTATGAGGGGCAGAAATAGAGGAAGCAGGCCGTATATATTACACAACCATTGCGAAGTATCTAAATACCAGAGGGCATGCATTTAAGGTGAGGGGTAAAATCAACGGGGCTGTGCGGGGCCAGTTCTTTTCACAAGACTGTGGGTGCTTGGAGTGCGCTGCCGGGGGTGGTATTGGAAGAAAATGCGTTCGCCTTTTAAATAGGCACATGAATATGAAGAGAATGGAGAGATGAGAACGTGCAGGCAGAATGGATTCGCTTAGTTAGGCTTTTAATTGCCAGCTTACTTTGATCAAAACAACATCGTGGCTCCCTTAGACTCTGCTCATAATCCATACGCTCCAAACCAGGCAGCATCCTGGTAAATCTCCTCTGAACCCCTTCCAACACTTCCACATCATTCTTATAATGAAGCGACCAGAACTGGATACAGTACTCTAGGTGTGGTCTGACCAGAGTTTTGTACAGCTGCATCACTACCTTGTGACTCTTAAACTCGATTCCTCTACTTATGAAAGCTAACATCCCATAAGCTTTCTTAACTGCCCTATCCACCTGTGAGGCAACTTCCACGGATCTGTGGATATGGACCCCCAGATCCCTCTGCTTCTCCACACTAACCATAATCCTTCCATTAACTTTGTACTCTGCCTTGGAGTTTGTCCTTCCAAAGTGTACCACCTCACATTTCTCCAGATTGAACTCCCTCTGACACTTATCAGCCCATATCTGCATACTATCAATGTCCCTCTGCAATCTTAGACAATTCTCTACACTATTCACAACGCCACCAAACTTGGTGTCGTCTGCAAACTTGCCAACCCACCCTTCTACTCCCTCATCCAAGTCATTAATAAAAATCAAGAAAAGCAGAGGTCCCAGAACCGATCCTGGTAGGATACCGCTAGTAACAGCCCTACAATATGAATGTACTGGTCAAATCACGTAGATGCCACAGCCAAGAAAGCTCACCAGCGCCTCTAATTCCTTAGGAGGCTAAATAAATTTGGTTTGTCCCCTTTGACTCTCACCAACTTTTACCGATACACCACTGAAAGAATCCTATCTGGATGCATCACGGCTTGGTACGACAACTGCTCGGCCGAGGACCGCAAGAAGCTGCAGAGAGTTGTGGACACAGCCCAGTGCATCACGGACACCAGCATTCCCTCGGACTCTGTCTTTACCTCTCGTTGTCTTGGTGTAGCAGCCAGCATAATCAAAGACCCCACTCATCCGGGACATTCTCTCTTCTCTCCTCTTCCATCGGGTAGAAGATACAGGTGCCTGAGGGCACGCACCAGCTTCTACCTCACTGTGATGAGACTATTTTACGGTTCCTTTGTACAAAGAGATCGACTATGATCTCACGATATACCTTGTTGTGGCCTTGCACCTTATGGCACTGCACTTTCTCTGTAGCTGCGACACTTTACTCTGTACGGTTACTGTTTTTACCTGTACTACATCAATGCACTTTGCTCTAACTCAATGTAACTGCACTGTGTAATGAATTGACCTGTACGATCGGTTTGTAAGGCAAGCTTTTCACTGTACCTCGGTACAAATGACAATAATAAACGAGTATCAATACCAGTCCCTCCAATACAACCATCTGCTTTCTACAGGAAAGCCAATTCTGGATACACACGGCTAGGCTCCCTGGATCCCATGCGCTCTGACCTTCTGAAGAAGCCTACCATATGGAACCTTGTCAAATGCCTTATAAAATCCATGTGGAGGACATCTACTGCACTACCCTCATCAGTCTGTCTGGTTACCTCTTCACAGAACACTATAAGGCTTGTGAGACATGATCTGTCCTTCACAAAGCCATGCTGGCTGTCCCTGATCAGAACATGATTTTCTAAATGCCCATAGATCCTATCTCTAAGAATCCTTTCCAACAGCTTGCTCAGCACAGACGGAAGGCTCGCCGGTCTATCATTCCCTGGACTATCTCTACTGCCTTTTTGGAATAAGGGGATAACATTTGCCACCCTCCAGTCCTCCGGTACCATTCCCGTGGACAACGAGGACTCAATGATCCTAGCAAAATACTCAGAAATCTCCTTCCTCGCCTCGTGGAGCAGCTTGGGGAATATTCCGTTAGGACCCAGGGACTTATCTTATAGGTCCTAATATTTTCTAACAGTTCCAACACATGCTCTACCTTGACAACAACATGATCTTAAACATTACCCTTACCAACACTGTCCTCAGTGTCATCAAGGCCCCTCTCCTTGGTGAATACTGAAGAGTTCATTGAGGACCTCACCCACTTCCACAGCTTCCAGGCACTTCTTCCCACCTTCGCATCTAATCGGACCTACCTTTACTCCCGTCATCCTTCTGCTCTTCACATGTGAAAAATGCCTTGGGATTTTCCTTAACCCCATTCTGCAAGACCTTTTCATGTCCCTTTCTTGCTCTCCTCAGCCCCTTCTTAAGTTCCTTCCTTGCTACCCTATATTCCTCAAGAGACCTATCTGATCCTTACTGCCTAAACCTTATGTCTGCTGCCTTCTTCTTCCTAACTCGATGTTCCACCACTCTTGTCACTCATGGTTCCTTCACTCTGCCATTCTGTCTCTGCCTCACCGGGACAAGTTTATACCTAACATTCTTCAAGAGATCCCTGAGCAACTACCACATCTCCAAAGTACATTTCCCATCAGAGCCGTCATCCCAATTCACACTCTCAAGTTGTAGCCTCACAACCACATAATTTGACCTCTCCAATTAAATATTTTCCTGTCCACTTTGCCCCTATCCATGACAATGCTAAATGTTAGTGAGCGGTGGTGACTGTCCCCCAAATGCTCACCCACTGAGAGATCTGTCACCTGACCCGGATCATTACCTAATACTAGGCCTAATATGACATTCCTTCTAGTCGGCCTGTCAACATACTCTGACAGGCATCCGTCCTGGACAACATAACAAACTCTACCCCGTCTAATCCTTTGGTACTAAGTAGTTGCCAATCAATATTTGGGAAGTTGAAGTCTCACAAGATAACAACTCTGTTGTTTTTGCACCTTTCCAAAATCTGCCTCCCGATCTACTCCTCCGTATCCTTGCTGCTGCTAGGGGGCCGATGAATACTCCCAGTCGAGTAACTGCTCCTTTCCTGTTCCTAAACTCCACCCATACTGACTCTAGCGAGGATTCTGCTACATTATACACAGTTTCTGCAGCTGTAGTAGTATCCCTGACCAGTAACGCCATCCTCCTCCACTCTCCCCGCCCTCCCTATGCCTTTTAAAATGCTGAAATCCGTCTAATGCGTCTCATCCGTCTAACTCTTCTGTCCAATGGAATTGTAACGTTCAGGAGAAAATCTGGGTAAAGTTTGAAAATAAATTTTGCACAGACCAGCTTAACCTGTCCGGTCGGAGAACAGTAATCGGTTGAGTTACATCCATGATCAGACTTCCAGCTAATTACTTTTACATTGAAGTAATCATAGAGTAGCTTTAAATGCTCTGTACCATGAAATAATCGGTGTACAAAATGCCAGACAACAATAAATTGTAACATATGCTATCACATGATCCATTGTCACATATTCCCTTGTAGTTTCTGTTAATATTGTATACATTAGTACATGGAGGATTTTGACTTGCGTTAGTTTGTCGATCTTAGTTTCATGAAACTTTTGAAACGACTTCCGTTTGGCACTATGCACCTTGACGGACTTTAACCCACCCAGATGGGTTTAATACCAGTCAAAGCTTAAACGTAAAAGAAAAGACAACGCAAGAAGCGGCGCAAAATGTGAAGCAGGTGATTAGAGAGTTGTGGTATTACAGCGATGTACTGCATGAAAACAGGCCACGACGATTTGTTGGCATCCATTTATACTAACCCAATGGTCCAGCACTAAGCCCATACATTTCTAAGTGATTCAAGTTCTCATCTAGAGACTTACCAACTGCTCTTAGCGACCAAACGTCAACCAGTTCTAGGTACTTGCCAATCGCTGGGTGAAGGTCCCCCTCAGCTCCCTTCTAAATCTCTTCCTCCATACCCTGAATCAATCTCTTCTTGTTTTCACTGTGTCTGCTATTGTGGTAAGTTCCCTGCAGTCTACCCTATAGCTCTATTAACTTTATATATCTCAGTTATGTCCCCTATTAACCCCCGCCGCTCCAGAGAGAACAGAGGTTGTTTCTGCTGCCAGTCTTCTCAACTGAAAAGGTCCACCCCAGCCAACATCCTGACGACTCTCCTTTGCATCCCGTCTGGCGCTATCGCATCATATCTGCAATTTGGTGTCGAGAACCGCATGCAATTGGTGATAGGAAGAAAGTGGAAGGTGAGTTGCATCAGTATGGGAGGTGGGGGTCGACAGTTGGGATTGGAATGGGTGTGTGGCATTGAAACTGCGTCAAACTCTGTCAAAGTCACAGGTGAACGGAATGAAACGGCAAACCAAATGTAAATAGTGGAGTAAAACTTCGTGGCTGTTATTCTGCAGACAACAGCACACAATTGATGCTTGAACATCGGAAAGTAATAACGTGAAGGATAGGAATAATTGTTGTATGAACATCCAGTGGAAAGAAGGAAACTCTGGAACTGGAGAATAAGTTTAGGAAAAAGGTAGTCTGCTAGACTAGGCTGATGAATGAACCGTTGGTGATTGGGCAAAATAAACTCTGCTGACGCAAAAACTGACGATTGACTTACTGGAGCAAGAGGTAACAATAAAATACTTACTGAGGAAGCGACCCAGATTAAACAGGGAGAAAAAAATGAAAGGGATGATTGAAGATCAGATACAGTTATCCGGAAACAGGTGTAGTTTAGTTTCAAAATTAGTATATTAAATTACGAAAACGGCGCGTAGCGAAAGGGAAGTTGAAAAAAAAATTCTTTGGAAGGTCGTACAGTGATGTAGAACTGGCTTTTCGTGTGTTGTAAAACGAGTGGAAGTAATTTGATGCATTTGTTGGCCATTCTGTATTATAAAAAGAGGTGAGAAAGAAATTAGGAGGTAGAGAGCCATGCTCCGTTCATTGATGAGACAGTACAAGATGGGGGAAGGATATGGCTGGTGTATGGAAGCATATATGGTGAAGGCAAATGGAGGAAAGAGGAATAATCTGTCCAAATATCGCAAAACAGTAAGTTTAGATGAGAAATGCCAATAAATTGGACCTGTTATGAAACGCACACTCCTGTACTATTAACAGCAACCACGAGAGTCTGGGGACACTGGGACGTAAAGACGTATTAAAAATAACTTCTCTGTTCAGAACGAATAGCTGCAGTCCAAGGTTTTGATGAGACACTGGTCAAACCATCCAGTTAATGACAACACAAGGGGATCCATTGCGATGGATTTATGAACACTCAGCAACCACCGTTTGTCAACCAGTGGGCGCGAATTCCCGCCGTGTGGTGGTAGCATTCAGAACTGATCGACATATGGAGCCATGTTGTTTTAACCCAGTTACTTGGCTGAGCTCCCGGTAACGGGGGGAGTTGGAAATATAGAGAGTGTTCCTACATTGTGTCCTGACAGTTTTAAAAGAAGATAATTTACAGCCTGAAATAAAATAACTTTCCAGTTCTGAATGAAGATAAGTGAGGAAACAGAGCCTCCCCGACAGTTGGATGTCCATGCCTTTTTCTGTAGATTTGAGGTCAGGCCACTGGAAGTCAACTCATGTCGTACTGTTCTTCAGTGGGGTGGGGGGGGAGTAAATGCTGATTAATCACTGGTCAAGTTGTCTCTGGTCAGCGGTGGGAAATATTGGTGAAATCCGCAATTCAAGTGGACGCATGCCGATAAAGTACACCACGCAAGAGGTTATAAAGCGAACATTGCAGGACATTTCCACTGGATCACTAGTCGGTTAACTGATTCCTCCAGCTAGTATGGAAGAGACAGCTCGGGAAGAGGGCGTTAGGCTCACCAAGTCCGCGCAGAAGCAAATTGCCCATCATTATACTCATCGTATACCGACCCATTTCATTCTCCCCATGGTCTCACCAAAGGCACCGCTATCTCGATTCTAAAACACAACTGCAAACGATGTGCAATTTATAGTCGCCAATTCACCAGGAAACTCACAATTCCTCAACTTTTTGGGATGTGCGAGAAACTGTAGCACCGGAGCAAACTGACCCAATCACCAGAAGAACGTGAAGCTCTACACAGACATCACTTCTGATCAGATGAACTCCGGACTGGGATGTTCCTGTGCTACAGCGGCTCTTTTAGCTTGCGCCACTGTGAGGTGATACATTCATTCTCAGATTTATAGATGTGAAGGTTTACTTTACTGTTGGCTCGAGCGACGTGCCAGCCCTACACAATGATTTTACAACTTTTCCTGGATTTAAGGAATATTTTGTGATTCTGAGCTACCTGGTGTTTCTGGGGAACATGTTGGGACTTGTTACAGTCGGTGAATTCTCTGCGTCTGTTGCTTCACGTGAAGTAATTTTCGGGATCTGCCGATCGTTCAGAAGATGAAGATCATCGCATGTCCCGACCGGCACTTGAAACGGTGCTTATTGGAAGCTGGTGGTAAAGAGACGCAGCACAATTTAATATATTTTCTGGGTCCAGACTCACAAATCGTAAACAGCTTTTGTGCCATGTGGATGATTATATTGGGTCTGAGGTAATATTTATTTCAAGGTGTCCCGTGGTTGTGAGTTGAATGTTTCTGAAGCTTTTTAAAGGTTAATATCATTTGAAACTATTTATACAACTGAGAAATTTCATTGACATGGAGGTGGAATTTGTAAAAAGATTTTGGACCGATGAAGTTTACCCGAGGTGTTGAACCTTCTTTTTTTTGCTTAATGCGCTTAGGAATGAATATTTCACCGAAGTTTAGTGGAATATGAAGTCAGCGTGTTTCCTTTGACGAAGAGAACGCTGTAATTCGTACAGTAACGCTGCGTTTCTCCTTCTTAGTGGGAGTGGCCGCGGCTCTGGGAGTGGCGTCAGGGAATCTGGGCAAGTATTTGCATTCCATTATTTGGATGGAATACACTGCATCCACGGTGCAATGCCGGTGGACGAGTTGATGATCAGTGTGGCAAGTAGAGTTAAAATTGAACATCGTCTTATTTCCATTGAACTGCTTGAAAGTTGCCAGAACAGTACATATCTGGACAACTGCCATCACACTCCTGACTTGTGCCTTTTAGACGGTGGTAAGACATTATGACATAAGCAAGGGAATCACTCACTTGTGGATACACCGCTTGTCATGTTCTAACTGTAGCTACTGTCGTCTTGATAAAGTCCGACCGTATAAGCCCTGCTGTAGTTTCACATACGTTGCTCAGCTGCTCCAGACTCCCCGCCGTTAAAGCGCTGTTCACTCAACTATGTCCTGTTGCTCCTTTTCACTGAATGTGCAAGGGTTAACTACACCTGTTACTTCATCGGGTTTCAATTACGTCACCCTCCACGGGGTCTGATTGTGTCATGGGATTGTGTTGCTTTAATAATTTATAAGGGTTGCCTTCAATGATGTGGTGCTGCGTCAGCGAGAGAAGATCCTCCGGCACTGAGAGAGATCCGCGGATCCAGAAAGACGGAGAGGGGAAGAATGGATCTAGGAAGTGCAGAGAGTGCGGGGCACCATAATCAGTGAGGATCTATTATACACACGAAGGAATTGCGCCGATTTATTACCCTGGCCTGGCTATTGTTGCCGTCCCTGGTAAGTGTAAGTCTCTGCATACAACTATTTCCAGCGTTAACAAAATTATTTTCTGAACTGTATTTTGATCTGCTTGCGAAAAGTCTGTGCCCCGAATTGGACAAACCATATCAAGTGTGGGTTAAGTAGTCAGTCATGGAAATAAAAATACTGGCTTTCTGGATTTCGTTACTCGATACTGGCTGGAAAATGGAAGAGGATTCGATCCCAAAATGGAAGGCATTTTCTCCAACAAGACAAAATACAACTCTCACTCCTTGACATTGAAAGACATTACCTTCACTAATATTGATTGAGCAGAGACTGAACTGGAGGAGCCACTCACACAATTTGGTTACAAGAGCAGGAGCAGGTCGCTCAGGTCAAGAGTACGTCAAGAGCGGTCGCTCATCTCCTAATTCCCCAAAGACTTTCCGTCTTCTACAAGTCTCAAGTCATGAATGTAATGGAACAGCTTCCACGTGTGCATGAGCGCAGCATCAACAACACTTCTGAAGCTCGACACATACAAGAAACAGCAGTCCGCCTGATATGCACCTCAGTCACATGCATCCATTCACACCAACAATGACGCAGATTATCAGCTGTTTGTACTATCTGTGGATGTGATGCAGCAATTCACCAAGACTCCTGAGACAGTACATTCCAAATCCACGATCTCCAGCAGGTAGAAAGTAAAGGGCAGCAAATGCATGGGGACACCGCCATCTCGAAATTGCCTTCCAAGGCAATAACAATCCTGACACGGAAGTGTATCACTGTTCCTTCACCGATGCTGTGTAACTGTTGTGGGACTTCCTTCCTCAGGGTGTTGTGAGTGCACTTACATCACAAGATCTTCAGTAGTTAAATAAGTCAGATGGCCACTAACTTCTCAAGGACAATAAACAAAGGTAATTAAATGCTAGCTCATCCTGAAAAGCCGACGTCTCTTGAATGGACTAAAAGAAAACATGGCCGGTTAACGTTTGGCAGGCAAGTGAAAACGAAGGAATTGTTCAGCGGCATAGGGAGCGTCTGTAAGAAGGAGATAAGCGCATTCTTATAGATAAAAGAACACCGAGCTGAAGCGGAATAGGAACGAAAAGCAACAGATATAAAGTTCAAGAAAAAATGGGACAGAGTGTGTAATTGGATGAAAGACAGGTTTTCTCAAATTATGTAAATGTTGATTATAGAAGGTGGGGAGTAGACGGAAATGGGTTGGAAGGAACATCAGATGAGTTCTGCTGTGGTACAACTGGGAATGCATGAAATTAGAAGCCAGAACCTGGTGTAAGCCAAGGTCACAAGAAAATTTTCAGCAGCCGAATCCTTATTTGATTGCCCCAAAAATCGCCAGGGGCGATGACAGGACTATCAGCCGATTTCCCCTCACTAAACCATGGTACAGGGCAATCAATAGGAACACGAATCGGTTCTGACTCCCCCGCACTATGCAGTGATTAGTAGGACGAAACCTGGATGTTTCACGCCCAGATCAGGCTGGGACGCAACCTGTTTGTGAACCTCCGGACATCAGGGGCCAACGTTTTAACGTTTCACCTTTAACGTGTGCATTTCTCCCGGTGCGGTGGGTTCTCTAACAGCTGGAAAGTGCACTGATGGAAGATTAATTCGACATTACGGATTGAAACTAATGTATTTGTGCAACGGGCGAATTCTTCGCGGTATCAGGTGTGTGAAGAGAAATAAGTGGGTGAATGTTACTGATGGGAGGTCTCCGAGAGTTGATGTGGACACGTGGGCCCTGCCTCACCCAGAAAATTAAAAAAAATCCCCAGCTACAATACATCGCACCATCGCTAAACTCAGGAAAGACTTGATGTTATTATCAGTAAATACAACGATCCTCCCTGACAGTTGTGTAATTTTGTATTCTTTCCTTGCTCACAGTGAACATGCTGTCGATTGTGGTCCTGTCGCGGAGGAAGTGCGGTCTCTCTGAAGGTGTCACAGGCTACCTGTTGGACATGACAGCGGCATATCTACTGGTCGTTTTTCTGGACGTGATCTTGAGGAAGATACCGACTGCCATTTCGGATGCTTTCGCCTTCCTGTATTACGTCCGCGTGTGCAAAACCCACGCCTTCCTGCTTTACGCCGCCACCGACTGTTCTGTCTGGTTCACTGTCACTTTCACCTTCGATCGATATGTGGCCATTTGTTGCCAGAATCTGAAAAAGAGATATTGCGACGAGAAAACGACGGCTGTGCTTCTGGAGACTGTCACCGTGCTGAGCTCCCCAAAGAACATTTTCTGGTTTTTCATGGTCCAAGACACCTATACTTCGAATAATGTCAGATGGATTTGTGTTCAAAGATACGAATTCCTGGTTTCTCTCACCTGGGCGGTGATAGAGATCGTCCGTTCTGCCCTGACCACTGTGATCCCGTTTGTCTTGAGTGTTCTGTTCAATGCATTAACCATCAGGCACGTGTCATTGGCCAGCAGAGCCCGCAGGAGACTCCGGGGTCCCAGCAATGGGGAGAATCCCAGAGACCCGGAGATGCAGAGCCGCAGGAAATCCATCGTTTTACTGCTCGTGGTCTCGGGGAATTCCATCCTGTTGTGGGCGTTGTCCGCCGTGACTGCCGTATGGAATAGGATTATTCATGTGATAAGCATAAACAGGGTGAATCTCCCTGATTTTTTCACCGAGCTACGCTTCATGCTGCAACTGTTGAGCTGCTGCACAAACACTGCCCTTTATGCAGTGACCCAGACTAAGTTCAGGGAGCAGCTGAAGGAGCTGCTGAAATTTTCACTGACTCTAATTTTGAAATGGAGTCAGCTCTATGGGAGGGGGAAAATCACGGTGTTGGCCCAGGTGATCCTCCTCCCTCACCCACACTTGCAAAAGGGATATTTGAGTGTTGTCCATTGAGGGTCTGTGCAGTATCAATACCTTCTGGAATATCTGACTCCTGTTTCATCACCTTATATTTCATCAGATCATATCTCTCACTTTGCCCCGATGCTGTCTTTTGCGACTTTATCATTTGGCATCTACACAACTATTCAGTTTACTTCAGCATTTGAAGCTCGCAAAGCCGTTGAAAATCTTTAGCCTTTCCGTCCCGTAGAGTTCTCGGTGCAATAAAACACTAGAAGTAAATAAAGAGTTTCAAACCAACCGAACACCTCTGACACGTAAGATCTCTGAATTTAATGCATCAACTCGCTGTCAATGTCGAGCAAACTAATACAGCATCGCAGAAACTAAAGATCAGACAGCCATTCATAGGAAGGGTATAAGGTTTTGTATCTTCTCGTCTGCGAAGCAGATGGAACAGTTAGCGTAATCAAATATAACATCAATCACTTCTATATAATCCCAAAATTCAGAGCGCGAGGAAGTAACAGACAAAAACGCAACTGAAACAACATAAATGATGAAATATTCAGAAATTTTGCAACTCACTTGCATTGAACGTCTCACGTTATCACGGACTATTAGACACCTGATAAAAATGCAGCACTGCAGAACCATTAAAATAATACTTACTCACGGTAATAAATTCTCCAAATTAACGGAGCTCTCTGGACGGGACCATCACTTGAACTAACATCAGTCAAACGGCCACCTCAAAATTGCAGGCCAAAACATGAACAAATTGAAACATGCATTCGCTCAGGCATTGCTGTAGCTCAAATGGCAGAAAGCTTCAGGACCAAGTAGCAGCTGAAAATGTTATGGCCTTTCACAGTCATCAACATCCTCGGAATTATAGAGTATTCCGACCCATTAAAAATCTTCCCAATTAAAATACAATCGGACATCGATATCTGAAACAAACAAAACTTTAGAATAACACACTTCAAGGTTAAGTATCGGCATGATGTCTTACACCTATGTATAACCGTAATATACCTTCATGAAAACATTAAATGAATAGAGATACACAGAGGTGTAAAGAATTCCGAAATAATTCACTGCTGAAGCGTTAGCTCAGCCTGCAGTCTCCCGCTAAATAAGACAAGATACGATAACTTTATTAGTCACATGTCCATCGAAACACAGAGTGAACTGCATTTTCTTGGGCCAGCCCGGATATGTCTCCCCTCTTCCGGCGCCAACATAGCATGCCCACAACTTCCTACCCGTACGTCTTTTCAATGTGGGAGGACACTGGAGCACCCAGAGGAAACCCACGCAGATACGGGGAGAAAGTACAAACGGAATTGAACCCGGTTCGCTGGCGCTGTTGTAGTACTACGCTAACCGTTGCACTACGGCGCCTGCCCTGTAATAAAACAAGAAATTTGTCTCATTATAACGACGTTATCAGGGAGAAATATCACCACAAACTAATACGCATCTTCAATGTTAAACTGCTGGAAGTAACGGATTTCTGCAGACTGACGGCATCCCATTGTACAGCATCTCAGCCCGTGGAGCTGCTCAAAGTAATACAGAACCTGCAACATGTTATCACTTCAGACCATTTTATACTGTCCAACGGTAACAAATGGCCTGTTATGTCATCAAATTATTGGAAATTCACAACCACAGCCCAACGTCAGGGTCATCAGAGTCAGAGGGCAAATAAAACGGGGCAAAGAGCAAAAACAAACAAAACAATTCATCCAAACATATAAACTGGGAAGCAGACAAAGTAATACAGAAAATTAAACAAAAATATCAGGTTCAATGTCCTCATATAGGTCCTGCACCACGGGTCCAGAAGGCGCCACTAATTATGGAGCACCTCAAGCAGACATAGATCACAGCAATAATATAACATCGTTGACACATAAAACAAGTCCAACAATACTCGGGCTCGTATATAACCCGCTTGCTCAGATGGTACAGTAACTGGCATACAAGCGGACAACAAAATCGGCAAACAGTGCAAAATTACTAAACATTCCCAATAACATCAAAGTTATACATCCATCGAGGGCCGCAAAATATACGTCTCAGATTTTTAAAAGATAACACAATAAATCAATCCATCAATTCAGACTTAACGTGCTCCAAATAAGTATAGTCACAGAGCAATACAGCACGGATACAGGCAATTCGGCCGAACCTGGCAATGCCGACAACGGTGCTCATCCAGCTCATCCCAACTCAAGGCCTTCTGTAGGACAGTTCAGGGACATGATACGGCAGTAAGTCATATGGACACCTCACCGGGAGCTGATTTACCATACAGGAAGCATGGGCAAATCCACAAGAACAATTTATTATCACAAAATGCAGTGTTTAACAAAATAATAAAGCAAGAACATTACCTCAGAATAACAATCAAGTACCCTTCAATAACCATGTTTAAATAATGCGAAATTCCGATGTTATGTTCCTCAAACTAATGGAGTTCCTTATATAGATAAAACATTTCACGATAACACACAACGTCAGAGCTCTGGTGTTCTTCACTGATACAAACCTGCGACCCATTATCACCTCAGATAATTTCAGGTTTTCAAACAGTTAAAGAGCAAAGATCTGCGTAGGGCTATAATCAGGCATAATAAACGACCATAACCATGAAGATTAATTCAAATAATGACACACCTGACCGATAAAACTCCATGCATTAACACAACGCCACATGCAGATCAGCTTTCTCGATATTTCAGGATGATGGAACAATCAGATCCATTCAATGCCACAAAAACGCATCTCGTTTGCAAGAAGGATTTGCATGGACGTCAACATAATTCAACACGCAGCCCCACAGAGCAGCCAAAATTATACATTTCAAAATATCTCCAAATACCTTTAAACGGTGGAGCAGCCAGACCTATTATATTAATGAAATGAATCCTTCCCAATGAAAGACAGCAGGTCTTGTACTTCAGGGGGACAAGTCCAACTAATACACTGGCGATAGTTATTGGTGGCACTGAGGTATTCTCAATTAATTCAGAACGTCGTACTGTTAAAGGTGCTCAGACCTGCCGAGATCCAAGTCTCATCCACCGATCAGACGAGTTAAGCAACTTTAACAAACAAATCTCTTGAAACGAAAGAGCAAATCCGAACCATAGAGCTGTCGGTTCATCATTTTATTTCAATCCCCCTTCCCCAATACTGCTGCACTGAAGTTCCATTCGCCAACCCGTCACGAATTGCGTGCAGATTTGGTCACCGCAATGTAGGAATGATGTGACAGCGCCAGAGAGGGTGGAGAGGAGATTCAACAGAATATTGAATATACAAATCAGAAGGTCAGAGGCCAAGGGATCCAAGGATGCTTGGCCGTGTGGATTCAGAATTGGCTTGGTTGGAGAAAGCAGAGGGTTGTAGTGGATGGAGTGCAGTCGGATTGGAGGGCTGTAACTAGTGGTGTCCCACAGGGATCGGTGCTGGGACCTCTACCTTTTTGTGATATTTATTAAGGACTTAGATGAGGGAGTGGAAGGCTGGGTTAGCAAGATTGCAGAAGACACAAAGATTGGTGGTGTTGTGGATAGTGTGGAGGGCTGTCCAAGCTTGCAGAGGGATATTGATAGGATGCAGAGCTGGGCTGACAAGTGGCAGATGGAGTTCAATCCAGAGAAGTGTGAGGTCGTACACTTTGGAAGGATAAACTCCAAGGCGGTGTACAAGGCAATTGGCAGGATTGTGGGCAGTGTGGAGGAGCAGAGGGATCTGGGTGTTCATATCCACAGATCACTGAAAATCACCTCACATGTAGATAGGGTAGCTTATGGGATGTCAGCCTTCATAAGTCGGGGATCGAGTTTAAGAGCCGGGAAGTGATGATGCAGCTTTAGAAAACTCTGGTGAGGCCACACTTAGAGTACTGTGTCCAGTTCTGGTCGCCTCATTATAGGAAGGAGGAGTTGAATAGGGTGCAGAGGAGATTTGCCAGGATGCTGCCTGGATTAGAGGGTATGGAATATGAGGAGAGACTATAGGAGCTAGGGCTGTTGCAATTGGAGAGAAGGAGGATGATGGGAGACATGATAGAGGTAGAGAAGATATTGACAGGAATAGATAGAGTGGACGGCCAGCTCCTCTTGCCAGGGCACCAATTCTCAAAACAAGAGGACATGGCTTCAAGGCAATGGGTGGGAATTTCAAAGGAGATGTCAGAGAGAGGTCTTTCACCAAGCGAGTAGTTGGTGAGTCGAATGCGCTGCCTGGGATGGTGGTGGAGGCTGATACATTGGACAAGTTCAAGAGATTGTTCGATAAGCATATGGAGTAATTAAGATGGAGGGACGTGTGGGAAGAAGGGGTTAGATAGTCTTAGGTGTGGTTTGAAGGGCGGCACAACATGTTTGGCCGAAGGGTCTGTATTGTGCTGTATTGTTCTATGGTTCTATGGTTCTATAGCATGTCTCTCAAGGGCAGTGTCTCGGAATCAGCACCTCAAGAAAATGTGATATCTCAGACCAATGAAGGATATGAAACAATGAACCGCTTATAGCGTATTAAGTGGCTGAGTTATTATGGAACGTCTTACCCCCAAGTCCTCCCAGACATAATGAATAGTTGATGCAAATCCCACATTGTGATTTTTTAATGCAAACTCTACATTGTCCCCGGTCATATGGGTTCCAAGTCTGCATTGCCAACCAGTTCCTCATGCCTTTGCAGTTCGCGTTTCTCGACTGAACTGAACTGGATTTCTGGATGGATGCATTACATTATATTCGGCCCATCATCCATCCTATCTCTGTGTCGCAGCATTTGGCCACTAGTTTTCTCTGGCAAAGATATTCAAGTGCTCACCCAGAGACTTATTAAATGCTCTTAGCGAACTCGTTTCTTCAAGTCTCTCTGACAGTTCACTTTCAGAGTGAGGACTCCCTCATATCCCTTGTCTTATATCTGTTCCTCTTGTGTTAACTACTTCTGATATGATGGTCAGTTGTCTGCAGTCCACGCTGTATATACAATCATAATGTTTTATACCTTAATCTTATCCCCTATTAACCTCCGCAGCTCCAAAGAGAACAGACCTGGTTTCTGCCGCACCTCCTCTGAAATGAGAATTTCCAACATTCTGTTCAATCTCCTCTGCACCCTCTCTGGCGCTGTCACATCATTACTACATTGTGGTGACCAAATCTGCACGCAATCCGTGAAGAGGTGGGGAATGGAAGTTCAGTGAAGCAGGATTGGGGAAGGGGGAAAGAAGTAAAATAATGAACTGGAGAATACGTTTCGGGAGAAGGTGCCGTGGTGGAAATGTGCTGAATGAATCGCTGGTGATTGGGCTGGAACAATATGCAACAACGCAAACACTGACGATCGAATAACTGGAGAAAGGGGTAACAAAAATGCCAATTGAAGAAGCGCCCCAGATTAAATGTGGAGAAAGAAAATGAAAAAGAACGATTGAGTATACGGTACCGTTACCTGAGTACACATTCATCACGGTTTCCACATCAGTGAAATAAATTGTGAGAGCAGTGCCCATGGAGCGGACTGTCATAAACATGTTTCTAAGATCGTGACTTAGAGGCGGTTGTTCGTGAGTTATGAAACGAGCGGAAGAAATTTGAAGCATGTGATCATAATTCAGCATTAGAAAGAGTTATGATACAGAACATATGGAGGCAAAGAACCATTCCCCATGTACGGAAAAGAACGAAGATAATGGATGTTTCAGATTTACACAGAAGGATATGGCTGGCGGAGAAAAGCAGTGATGGTGAACGAAAAACAGAGACCGAGGAATAATACTCCAGAAATGACACCTCGCAACAGCACCAGGATATGGGAAGCACCAATAAATTTGGCGTGTGATGAAACCGTTGCTACTGCGCAATTAATAGAGTACCGGAGTAACTGAGGAGACTGGGATTGGGGCGTGTGTAAAGATTACTTGTCCTGTTTCGAAAGAATAGATGCAATACAAGGTTTTCATGAGACGCCTCATGAAAACGGTCAGGCCAACCAGCTCACAGAAAACTATGGAAACCGATGTCCCTCCATTGGGCTGCATTTGTGAACATTCAGCAACGCTTGTTTAGCATCCGCATGCAAGACTTGACGCTGTTTATTTGTTAAATTTCAGCATCGAGCGCATCTGGTCTTGCCGCATGGTTTGTAAACCCAGTTATTTATCGGAATCAGCTCAAGGCAAAGCGGAGAGTTGCAGTGGGTGAACGACGGCATCCTTATGAGCGATCAAATAAACAAATTCCCTGAAATGTACTCATGGAAAATTATTTGAAAAGAAAAGTAGTTACTTTTGGAGGCTGACGCAGCGTTCTATGATTGGGGAGGGGGGTGCAGTTGTTGCGTTGAACATGCATGCTGATTCTAACGCATCTGGTTAATAAAATCATTGGCTGCAAGGAGGATGGATGTAATGTGGTAATCGTATACAGAGTTCTACTGTGTGTCCTAACGGCTTAAAGAGTAGACCAAAGTCAGGCTGAAGTAATAGATATTCCAGGATCTGAGTGAAGACGAGAGAGGAAGCCGAACACCGACTGTCGGCTACCCATGCCCTTTATCTGCGAGTGTGACGTCAGACCACGGGAAGTTAATTGCGATGATACTGTTCTTCAAAGAGGGAAAATGCAAAACTCCAGTAATCACCTGCCAAGCGGTCTCGGGTCGGCGGTGAGGAAATGCAGCGATAAGCAGTGACTCTGATGGGCGCATCCTGATAAAGTACAACCCACGATAGGTTACAAAGGGAGCATCGTTCCTGAATAACTGAGAATTGAGCGGGTAAGGAGTGGTTCTGGTAGACAGTATTTTCGACAGTTGATGTGTTGCTTGACGAAGGCCAACATGAGAGTTTTATCGCAAATGTAAAATAAAATCGTTGTTATTATGAGGATTCGGTGAAGCATTCACTCTGTTTATTGGAGGTGCTTTCGGAGTCTGAGATGCCGCATTGATTTGAAGAGTTTCACAAGAACATAGGAAACTGGAGCAGGAAGACTTTCGTATGATCCCTCAATCCTGTCTACGAAGACAATACGGAAGCAGGCACTGCAGCTCACCACGTCCGCACCGACCCCTAAACACCCATTACAACACTAATCTTACACTAATACATTTTGTTCTCCCCGCGCTCTCACCAAAACGATAGCCACCACGACTGCACGACTCTATTACATGGTGAATGCAAATTACAGTCGCCAATACACCCCCCGGCCCGCAAAATGTTGGGATGTGGGACGGAACCTCAGCTCCCAGAGAAACTCACACAATTACAAAGAGAACGTGTCAATTCCACACTTCCATCACCGTAGGTCGTAATTGAACCCATGTCGCTGAAGCTGTAAGGCAGCGGCTCCACGAACTACAACATTGAGGCCCTTGATGTCCTCAAGGCATGGAATTTATTTCTAGGAGCGATATTCTCAGTGTATTTCTAAAGAAAGCTGCTTTTTCGTGCTGAGGTGAGGTATGATGTTTTGTATTATTGACGTGCTTCTCTTATACAACGAACTGACAGGTATTTCATGTGTTGCACACTAGATTACTACGTGAATATCCCTTTAAGATAGAGCAGCGTGGTGTGTGTGTGTGTGTGTGCGTGTGTGTGTGTGCGCGCGCGCGTGCGTGCGTGTGTGGCGTGCTTGCGTCAACAGAAAATAAAGGACGCAATGACGTTTTTGGAGCAGTCAGTCGTAGGTAAAGAGAGAGAGAGAGAGACCGGCCTGCTAGTCTCTATCGATGGATGAGAAACAATAACTGTGTTTGTCACCAAAATCCACGTATGGATTTTTGGAGTAATTTACTGGAGTCCACTTTGTCGTTAACCTGTAGAGGGAAACAGGTATTTGTGTGGATGGCCACGATTCGAGCGCCTTTCGCGGTGACGTAGATGCGGTGAAGTAGTCACTGCTGAGTGGACATTGAGGTGTTCTTGGGTTCCATTGTGGAACATTTGGATTTCGTAATTACTCTCTACTTTCTCTCGACGTTTTTTTCTTCAGGCAACGGTGGTTTTTGAAGAAGCCTTTGCTCACGTTTCACCTTATGGTTTGCTGAACTGAACTTTAAGAACCATTCTTGTAATGGAGTTTGGGAGTTTGCCACACAAACACTTCGAGCTTAGTTTTTCTGGTTAATGTTTAAGATGTAACATTTTTACTTCTAACATTCTAACATTTTACTTTTATTTTTGTTATTATCATAAATAGGTATTAAAAAAGTAGTTTTTAGCACTTATACATGACTCAGTGTGTTTCTTTTGTTGCTGGGTCGTAACAGCTCAAACTGGACTGAATTGGAAAAGTAACATCCAGTGTCCCAGGGTGGAGTTATCCGGAGAGACAACCATTTTGGCCACGTTGCTGAGGACGCTGCGGCTGATTATTTTTACTCCAGAACATTCAGCAGCCTGTTGATATAATGATGGTAATTTTTCAAATACCTCTATCGATGTTTTGCCGGAGAATTAAAAACCTATTCAGTCTTTAAATTATAATCACGATTGTGAGATCAATGTGCCGCTGTCATTGCCTGTCTTTGTGTCAGAGTCTGATGGGTGATCTGATTGAGCTCTTTGAGCAACAGTTGTGCAGCAAAAGAGACACGTTAATGAAACGGGGACGAGAAGCTGATCGGTCTGTTCATGAAATGTAAAGAATGAGAGTTGTTGAATGCATTAATCCTGTAACCACAGAGGGTCTGGATGGCGGACCGGACTAACCCTCTCGCTGCAGAACATTTTAAACGTGCGGAGATACTCCTGTCATCTGGGATGGGCCTCTCCTCTTCCTGTGAAAGGTGAACGGCAGAACGGAAAAACACACTGCTCTTGGAGGGTAGGGACTAAACAGCCCAGCCCTGTTGTGTATGACGGCGCAGGATGGCGAATAGTCCCATCTTGTGTTCCTGAAAATTGCTGGGGAAATGTTCGACCTCATCCTGTGAGTATCCTCGATGAGCATAGAAATGGAGAAAAGGCACAGGCGTGGACAGAAGGGAAAACAGAAGGAGGGAGAGAGAGGTGTGAGGAACAGGATAGGGTAAGACAGGAAGGGGAGAGACCGAGGGACATGGCGTGCGACTGTGGGAGAACATTGAACGAAAAGGGAGGAGTCGCAGAGTCGGACATTCCCCCATTCCGCCATTCCTAGGACTAGGGCTGAGTTGAATTTTCTCTAATCCCATACTTTCGCCCGCCAGCGCTCCCCAGATCATTGTCCACTGCATCACGCATGGAACGTCCACCCGTCTCGGTCTTAAATCCCCAAAGTCTCCGCTCGCCCTACCTCGGAGGGCAGTTTCTAGACTAACCGCCCCTCCTCACTTCCTCAGACAGAGGAACTGACACTTCATCTCTCTATTCAATGTTCCACCCTTACAAATACCCCCCATTTCCATCAGAGGGAAATGCAAATAGATAAAAGACATTCCATTTCGGGGTTTCAGGTTTGGCTGGTAGTTAGGAAGTGAAGCGGGAAGAGTATCCTGCAGTCGTTCTCTCCTCGAGGGGATCCTCTCGTTATTATTTACAGGGTGAGAATGATTTTTATTTGGACAAATTTGAAGGCTGGCAACACGCACGCATCTCTCTGATAGGCGAATATTACGCGGCTGTTGATGAGTGCACTCACTGTGTTTAATCTGTCTCAGCTGGATCAGTGTAGCGCATGTGTGGCATCAGATCATGGGGATGGTGCCTGGTCGTGCGATGGTCGGGAAGTTGACTAGAGTGATTGCGTACCTGTCGAATCAATGACAGACAGCGGGTTATGGAGCGAGCTCAATTAAATATACCAGAAGGACTTAGCAGGTCCTGCAGCATCTCTGTAGAAACAAAAGTCAATATTTCAGATTGGAGGACGGAAAAATAGAGAAATGTCAGGAATTTGTGGCAGAGGAGGATGTAGGAGGGATGGTAAGAACAAAGTCAATATTGCTCATCGGTTGAGACATCTGCTTTTATGTACTCTCACCTGTTGTTAACAGCCAGGACTTGGGACACGCCCAGCAGGTCAAGTACAGAAGGAAAAACTTGAGCTAAAATAACAGATCCCTGATGGGCAGAAATGTCTACCAATGACCTGAGAGAAAGTGTGATTTACCTACATTTCGAGATTTTGAAATCCAGTTTTGGAGGTTTCAAATTGCCCAGACGAGAGAAGTGTTCTTGATCTTTACCCTTGCACTGGGGTTCAATTTAACAGTGTCGGGGACAACAGACAAAACGATCGGTGTGGAATGGTGATTTCAAATAGCAAGCCATGAGAAGCTTAAGTTCACGACTGTGGAATAAATACAGATGCTCTGCAGATTGAATCTGCGTTTAGTGCCTCCAATAGAATGAAGGACACATTGCGAAGCATTGCATCAGATTGAAATACGTGCAGGTGAATCCCTTCTTCTCCTGCAAAAAAAAAAACGTTTGCGTCCCTCGATGTAGGAAAGAACGAAAAGAACGGATGGGTGATGCAAATAATATGGTTGTTGCGGAAGTGTCATAACATTGCGAGCGGAATGACGGCAGGACAGAGTTTTTTTGGGATTGTTGCAGCAAACTAACAAAAAAACAAGAAGACAAAAGGTGGCAAGGTCTAGTGCTAGAGCAGAGGAGTGGACATCTGACAAAAACCATCACCAAGAGACGAATAAGTTAATAATGTGGGAGGAAAATATGGAAAGAAAATTCGCAATCGTCACCTCTCAAAACAAACACAGGGGTGTATAAAGCAAGGAAGGTAGCTCGGGTAAGGGTAGGGTTCCGGGGCAGTGAGACTGGAGAATGAATAACTGGAAACAGGAAATGACGATGAAAGCGTAATCAATACCTCTCATCGGAGGATATTGCCAATTTTCCAAAGGATATGGGCGGTTATGTGGGAATATTTTGAAAAAGTCGTGGAGGGAAGGGTATTGGCGCACGTCATTGGTACCAATAGCTTGCACCCGAGAGTTTTAAAGGAAATGGCTGCAGAGGAAGTGGAGCCATTGTTGATATGTATTCAAACTCACCGAGTTTCCAGAATAAGAAAGCTGCAAATATGACTGCATTGTTTAAGGAGGGAGAAAATCAAAGAACAGTTAACTGGAGGTCTGTTAGCTCAACTTCTGTTATTGGAGAAATGCTGCAAACTCTTATTAGGGAAAAATTAACTCGTCATTTAGAGCTCTTTAATGCAATCAAACCAAGTCAATATGGTTCTATGAAAAGACACTCGTGTTTGACAAGTTTCCCAGAGCTCGGGTAATTCGTGCAGGCGAATCTTTGTCGATGTGACAAACTTGGATTTCAGGAAGACTTTTGACACATAAAAGGCTGGTGCACAAGATGAAGTCTCGTAAGTGAAAGAAGTAAGTTGTAAGAAAATGAACATGATTTAAGGCAAAATAAACAGGTAATCATCATAAACTGGCATTTTCAGGCTGGAAAGATGGAACTAATGACATTCCTCAAGGATTTTGGTCCTTGGCCTTAATAATTGCTTGTTTATATTAATGGCCTAAAAGGTGGGTGCATAATGTAAGGGACCAAGATAATCACTGACTTGAATGTAGGTGGAGGGGCATGTTGTGCTGAGGATATTTGTATTCTGCAAACAAGATTGTTTGAGAAAGCAAAAAAAGATGGGGTTTAGTATGGGGAAAGTGCGAGGTTATGGACTTTACTTTGATGAATCTGAAGGGCGAATATTGTCAACTCGGAGAAAGATTACAGATGACCGGAGCACAAAGGTTATTGATCAAGGATCACAAAAATAGCAGGCAGGTGCAGCAACTGGATAGTAAGCATCGGTATAAACATTGGTGTAATGACATTTGTTGCGGAAGGGTTGGCGTTGAGATATCGGGAAATATTTTTCCAACTGATGGGACCACGCCAGCTCTATTATGCATTATTTCATGACCCCCCCCCCCCCCCCGCTCCATTTAACACAGAATAAACTAGAAATTGGGGCAGACCAGATGATATTCAGCAGTCTAATTCCTGTGATGTGAGGGTTGTTCTATCGTGAGCGGTTGAAGAATTTGGATCGAAGTTCTTCGGAGTGAACTCATAAATGTCTAGTAAAACAAAGTATAAGATCCTTCGAAAGTATTACAAGCTAGGTGTCGAGACTTTCCACTAATGGGAGACTCTCGAACTGGAGAAGTGAACACAGTTACAGGACGAGAGGGCAGTCATTTAAAAGGGAGGTACGTGGCAACTTCTTGGAGAGGGTGATGTATCATTTGAATTCTCTGCGCTGATCTTGTGAGTACCAGATCTTTGGCTGACTTTGAAGAGGAAAGTAATGACATTTTCTAAATATCAGAACAGTGAGGCCACTGGAAAATTGGCAAGAACGGGAGAAGGGGCCTGAGGCAGATCAATGATGATCATATTAACCGCTGAATGGCCTCGTCAGACTCGTATTTCCTGAAGTTCTTGCACAAGCGTGAATTGAGAGTTATCCTGCAGATAGACAACTAAGAATAGCAATGGTCCGATCTCTCTCTACGTGCTGTGACGTGGGATACAGCGGGGGTTGGTCCTTTGGCCCCAGCTGTTCACAATGTACACCAACCCTTAGTCCTTGGGAACCAAATGTTCTTTTGTGGGAATATGAGAACAGGTAAGAATGTAAACCTGCTTTTTCGGGAGATAGAGGTTGAGTGAATGGAAACGAGAAAGTGGTATTAGATTATAGGAAAAATGTGAGGCTGTCTACTTTCATTGAGAAAACAGAAATATTGACTGTTTACATTAATGCCGTGATGTATTCATATTCATAAGGAACTGGGTACACTTGTACACACGTAACTGAAAGTTAATTGGCAGGTGAAAAAATGAAATGCGGGTGTAGAATAGTTTGTTGGTCGTTGTCTTTCGGTGATTGGAGTGCAAACTCAAGTGCGACTCAAATATTTGTGACGGGAATTGGCGGGATAAAATGGTCTATTGTGCACACTTTTGGCTCCATTACTCAAGGAAGGATATGTTTGTTGCAAAAGATTTGAGAATAAGATTAACTAGATTTGTTTGTGGAATGGAGTCTGTTATACCAGGACAGACAGGGTGGGTGTGGCCCCTTACTCCTTGAATCCCTGACAGGGGATACAGGAAAGATGTTTAGGAGGTTAGAATTTATGCTTAGTGTCAAGATAAGTGGAAGGTTGTTTAAAAATGAACATAAAAGAAATTACCTCACTGACCTTAATATCCTCTTCGTGTTCGTATATCCATGTGTTTCTTGTATATTTCTTATGTTTCTACCTCCTAATGAGTATTGGAACAACGATGGGCTTCTATCATTCCTTATGGTTCAATTTTTGCAATAAAAAGCTCTCTGCTCAGCATCAGACGTAAATTCCGATTTGGGGATATTTGAACTGGCCTGAAGTTCCTCAAACTGAGCTGTTCTGCCCCAAACGTGCAGCACCAGACATTGCTGTGGGCGGCAATTCTTCACTCCATCAGGACCCTGTCCATCAACTACGTATACTGCAGTCACACCAATGTCACGAGAAATGGTTCTGAAATGCCCTACACGGGGCTTGAATTGGCTTTCATTTGAACAGTGCAGGGGATTTCAGTGCAGGGGGATTAGAGTGGGAATAGGACAGGCAATTGAAGTGGATAAAGCTGAAATCGCGGGGATGCTCTTGCTGGTTGGACATTGGTAACTAAAGAGTGGTCACCTAACGGGGAGGAGACTTTCTCGTGAACACTGGTTTCAGTGGACAGAATTAGAAGAGGTTCAAGTGAATCACTGCTTCACTTGTATCTATTGTGTGGGCCTGTCAGAATGGACCGATTTTGACCAAGAACTGTCAAGTTCAAGTGAGGGAGTTAATTAGTGGTACTGTGGTAATAAATATGAAAGGAGATATTGGAGTAGGGGTTCAAAGAAATGTATTCTTTGGGACAGTGACAGTGCGGACGCAGACGGACACAGAATACGTGGCGTTGGGGAACTATGAACTATGAAAGGAAACACTTCCGGTAAAATGAGATCAATAATTGTCCTGGAGAAAAAGACCTTGAATTCTGAGGGTTTGAGTGTCAGGATGGAGTAGGAGGTTATGGGCATTTGTCGGAGAGGTGGTGTTCAGCTGCGGCATCGGAGGGGTAAGTTCGCCAAACAAGAGCCACCCTGTTCCAGCAAGTTTGATGACAAGGTTCGTGTTGAATCTATATTTTGGAGCGCTGCACACTCAGAGAGGAGGTTGTGACTGTGAGTGAAGGAGACAAAATTGAGACGGACACTGTCACGTTCTCTGTTGAAATGACTTAATATAGAGAAGGTAGGAGGTTGGAAGGAGTCCTCCAAAAGCAGCTGCATATTCGTCATCAGTAGCGGTGAGGATAGTGGCAATCAACAGTGACGGATGATAACTCCTTCAGCAGCGTTAGAGGACTTCGGGAACCGTTGTTGATAAATTAAATTCAACATCTGTTAATGAGAGATTATTTGTAGTCAGAAACGTCGGTGCACGTTCCGCATTGGTAATATTTGCAAATTGTCACCGACGGTTTTTATAGAGATGTTTCAGCTTCAAATGTATCAAACGCGAGCTACCGTCAATAAAGGTAGTGTTGACATCACCAGTTGTGCTTGCACAATGGGTCGGTGAGTTCATTGTGGTTGAAGAACTGTCAATAATCTTCGAAAAAGGTGATAATATTAGAGTGAGGGCTCTGCACTTACACTGGGCAACAGTCGCCACCACTGATGCAGAATATGCTGGCCACTTGTAATGTTCACTCAATGTATGGTTGGATTCAAGGTCAATCTTTTGCACATACAAAATTCATATTTGCCCTGTAATGTATGGGCCAGGATTTCACTGAATTAATATCAAATAAAATGAATATGAAGATAGAATTAAGTGAAAGGTCATATCAGGTATTTCAATCAGGAGTCCGCAGAACCCCTCTGAAAACTTTCCGATTGTCAACATTCCTAGATGAATGAATGAACTGAGCTTCCAGTATTACCCGTGGTGCCGCAGTGGCACTGAACGACAAAGGGTTCCTTGATTGTCAACTGACTGTAACTAACCCTGGTTATTGTTCAGCCGTTTTTCTGTCGCCGGGGAACAGATCTCCGTATAAAAGGGAAGGGAGCTCAAGAGCTGAGGCGCGCGACAGGTAGAGCCACGACTCGGGCACAGTTCACTCAATCCCCTAGAAATGGCGCTACTAACAATCCGACATGTAATCAAGGTGTTCCTGGTAAGTCGCCGTATCCTGTCCTATGCAATTATGCGCTGTGCGAAGGTTTAGGGACAGATTCCGATAAACAGTCAGCTCAACGGGTGGTGTGTATCGGTGAAATCCACACCTCTCACCACTCGAGACCCAGCTGTTGCAGAGACACTGCACAGTAACGGTGCTGAGATGCTCAGCTCCGCTCTCTACACCGACGCAGGGCCAGGTAGATACCGCTCCTCCCAATGGTAACCGCAAATGGTGCTTGACATTTTTTTAATTCTTAATTTTTTAAAAAAAATAATTTACAGCGGGGTAACAGGACCTTCCTGCCCAATTAGTCCTCGCTCCCCATTTTTTAAACCCATATTAACCTACCTGTACGTCTTTAGAATGTGGGAGGAAACCGGAGCACCCGGAGGAAACCCACGCAGACACGGGAGAAGGTACAGACTCCTTACAGACAGCGACGGGAATCGAACCCCCATAGCTGGAGCTGTAATAACGTCGCGCTAACCGCTACGCTACCGTGCTCAAAATCCATAGAAATCATTCCGCTGCTGCTGGCAGTCGCTTCCCGTTTTCATCTGATGACAACGGACTGCTGCCAGCAAAATGCTTCGAAAGAAATTTTGTGAAATAACTTGTGTTCAAGGAACAGTTCGAATCGCGTGAACATTGGCGACTCCACCATCTCCCGACGCAGCAGAGACCGACTCCCAGCGGGCGGTTATAATTAGACAAGGAGCGGAGTTTCAGGCTGAAATCTACTTCCCTTAATTCCTCACTCCCTCTCTCTATCTCCCTCTCTCTCTTTCTCTCTCTCTCTCGTTCTGTCTCTCCCTCTTTCATTTTAGCTCTCTTTTACTCGTCATGCTGGGCCACTCCGGTGTCTCCCCTACTCTATTTCTGCTCTCCTGATCTCCTGTCTTACTTTCTTCTGCCAAGACGGCAGGATCTGAGATTCCGTCCTCAAACCTTTGCTCCGCTCGATATCGGTCCGCCGTCAGGATATCCCTTCAAGCCAACCCCTCTTACCAAATATTTTCTCATCTGCCCGAGAATGTGGATTGTTTTCAGTTTTTTGCGCACCGCGTCGCTGAGGACCTGAGGGTTTCAGCTTCATTTGAACCACGCTGCAGTTTTCGCCTTTGTGTTATTCAAATAGTATCTTTGATGATACGTAAAAGTTGGAAAAATTGTATTCCACATCGCTAACATGCGAATCAGAAGCTGAGGCGGGGATATGAATTTAACATTTCCCCTTGTTGCTTCCTATGGCGGTAATGAGCGCGTTCGACAGTGCAGGATGATTTAAGTGTTGAGGATTTGAATAGCAAATGGTTTCAGAACTACCAAGAGGATATATTTATTTATTGGTGTCGAATCTGAACCTTCTCTATTTTGCTCCAATCTGTTAGCTTCGGTACAAGCGGCACAGAGGGCATATTCTGTAAATGGAGCAAATTTCCTCAGGTGGTGAAGTGCGGCTTTCTTCCCCAGCCACTTCACTGGGACTTTGTGTAAGGGAGGGAACGAGTCCTTCTGTTTCACCAGGGAACTGGTGACCGACATCGAGCAACTCACCTCTCTCTCCCTGCCACTGCTGGCTCAAAAATAGTGAGAGTAGCGCTGAATGTGATCTCTCGACTTCACATCAGCTGGCCCTCCTGCAACCTACTATCTGCAGCTGTATCACTGCTGAGCGCACAGCTCCTCTGTGGCAGGTGCCTCAAAGGTGCTTCGAGGGCGAGAGCCATGGAGGTCAGAATCATAATCAGGTTTGTTATCACTGTCTTATATGATATTAAGTTTTTTTTTGCGGAAGCACTACAGTGCAAAGACATAAAATTACAATAAATTAGAAAATAAATAAATCGTGCAGAAAAAGGAATTATGAGATAGTCTTCACGGAGTCAAGGACCGTTCAGAAATCTGACGACGGGAGGGGAAGAACTGGTTCCTGAATGCCTGACTGTGGGTCTTCAGGCAGGAGCGGGTCGAGGGAAGAGCGTTATGGCAGAAGCCGTTGATCTCGTCACCTCTGTTTTCTCGGGTTGCGACTGAAGTACCGGCAGTGAGCGACAGTGCTCCCCTTCTAGGTTACATTGACCATCTGAAATCGAGAGTCTCTCCGTCGCCACCTTCCCAAGTTCAAATTCAAGGAAACCGGCTGAATGTAGTTCAGCTTCACGAGCTGAGGAAGAATATCTTCTATTTGGATAAACTCTCCCGTTAATTTTGCGGATAAGAGTCAGAGCGGTACTTCCACAATGAGCTCGGATAACCCATCTTCCCGGCGTTTTTGTCAATCACCTCTTATTTCTTTTTCAACAGCGAACCTGCTGACCATGGTGGTTCTTTTCAAAGGGAATTCCGGTCTTTCCAAATGTATCTCCTTCTACATGGTCGGCATGGCAAAGGCAAATCTCCTGGTGATGATATTCTGTGTACTCGGGTACCATATCGTTATGTACCAATTTCCAGTATGCTTCCTGTCCCACACATCCGCTTGTAAGGTCGTTGTATACTTCAATTCCAGCATCCTGAAAACTTCCGTCTGGTACACAGTCCTTTTCACAATTGACCGCTTTGTCGCTATCTGTTTCCAGAAGTTTAAAGCAATGTACTGCCATGTGAGGACCGCCGTTGCTGGTATTATAACCATGCTACTCCTGGTACATTTACAGAACGCCCCGTATCTATTTGTACATAAACCTGCACATGTAACTAAAGGTGTTCACTGGGGCTGCCAGCCCAGTGCCTGGTTCGTCAGCTCCCCCGTGGGTGTCGCGTAGTCATTTCTGCAGAGTATTTTAACTGTAATAGTCCCTTTTTCTCTGATATCCCTGTTTAACTGCTTGACAGTCAGGCACATTTTATTGGCCAGTAAAGTGTGCGGGTTCACAGCAGTCAGGCGCAGAAGGAACCGGAAATGGAAGCCCGCAGGAAATCCATCATTTTACTTTTCAGCGTCTCGGGCAGTTTTATTTTCTTGTGGCTGCCGGTGGCCGTGAGCTTTCTGATCACCAGACTCTCAGGAACCGCGCATGACGACGGCAATTACACCGAACATGCCGATGTCGAGATTGAAGCCGGCGACATGTTGATGTATCTGAGCTCCTGCACCAACACCTGTATTTATGCAGCGACCCAGACAAAGTTCAGAGAGGAGCTGGGACGGTGTTAAAATCTCCTTGGACTTTCGTTCTGTTATTTGTGAAAAAAAACAGTCAAATTAAAGCATTTCGTCCTTAATATCGAAAGCTAATTTGTAACAGTCGTTAACCACTGGTGCTAATCAGCCTGCCTTTGTCATCAGGTCACGGATTCCAGCTGGTTTTTAAGCCTTTGTGTCGAATAATTATATAATGCCCCATTAAATGGACTTTGTGTAAAATAACCATCGACTTCATTCCGATGCAGGAGCGTTCTTGAAAGCCGTGACATGATCACAAGCTTGGAATCTCAAACTGAACTGAGTTCATTCGCTCATTGTGTTTGACAGCTGAATTGACGGTGTTGTTATCCACAACCCTGGTGCAATTGGTTACAGAGCCAGGGAGAACAAGCTGGAGCAATCACAATGACTTTTATACTTTCGGCAGCGGTGATTGGCTGCGGTCAGCTCTGTGACAGAGGCACTTTCTCCCAGCTGGTACCGGAGAATCCAAGGATCGTATAGATTTCGGCCCACCTCGTCCTTTCCGATCGTGATGCCTACCTCTGCTAATCCCATTTGCCTGCGGACGGTCCGTACCCCTCTCCATCTTTCTTAAACAAGGTTCTATCCAAACCCCTTTCGAACATTGTAATAGTATCTGCCTCCACCACGTCTTCGGGCAGCTTGTTCCAGATATTTACCACGCTCTGTGCGAACCAATTGCCCTCAGATCCCCTTTAAAATTCCCCCTCTTACCGTAAACCCGTAGAATCTACTTCTCGGAGCTCCTGGCCTGGGATAAAAAAACAAATATTTCGGCTACCTATCCAATCCATGCTTCCAAATAATTGTATAAACATCTACAAGGTCACCTACTGTCTCCTACGTGACAGGAAAACGAAATACTCCTTTTAGCTCATTCCCCTCCCCCGCCCATCCTCCCTTGAAGGCAGTATCCTGGTGAATTTAATCTACAATCTGTCAGTTACTCCAACATCCTTACTTCTGGCGACCAGAACCGCACACAACATATAAGACTGGTCTAACCAGTGCTTTGTCCAACTGCAACGCTGACTCCGCATTATTTCTCTCATGCCTCGGCCTTCGAAGGCAAGTATGGCAAATGCCCCTTGCGCTCCACTATCCGCTTCTTGTGCTGCTTTCAGACAGCTGTGGCCTACCATCGGAAGGTCCAAATGTATATCAACGTTCCAAAGGTCCCAGAGATTTACCCTCTATGCCCTACTGGAATTTGATATCCCAAAGTGTATTAACTCAGATTTGTCTTACATATAACAAGCAAAGGTCCCACCACCAATCCCTGCAGTTCAACACTTATTGCAAAGCGCCAGTCAAAGAAAGAGTCCTACACTACTACCCTTTGCCTCCTATCACCAAGCCAATTTTGTGTCTAGTTTGCCAACATGTCTCGGTTCACGTATGCCTTAATATTTTGACCAACCTATCAAGTGGGGTCCTTGTTAAAAGACTTGCTAAAGTCCATGGAAAGCACGTCTACCGCTCCGCCTCGTCTATTTGTCAAGTTTAACCCTTTCAAAACTCAATCAGACCTGTGAGAAATGATGTTCCTGCACAAGGTCACACTGACTCCTTTTAATCTTTCCCTGCCTTTCCAGTTTAACGTGAATTCTGTTCTTCGGAATTACCTACCACTGGTGCAAAGACAACTTCTCTAACACTGATCTGAGTTTTTTTCTTTTTATCGATTTATTAGTGTTTGAAGTATAAAGATTAGCTTTTATTAGGGTTTTAGGTGTAAGGGTTAGATTTATATAACTTGCTTTTGTAAGTGTTTTAAAAGTTTTTTCTAACAGGTCGAGTGGGGGCTGGACTGCGCAGGCGCGGCTCGGGCAGCTTAAAAGAGGAGAGAGGAAAAAACTCCGGAGGACTCGAGGGCTTCGGTTCGGAGGACTTCGGAGCAGCTAAGATTCGACATGTTCCAGACGTGCTCTCACTGAAACTCTATTCAGATGTCTCAACACGTCCTCAATCGGTTACTGCACCGCCTCGCAATGTAAGCCACTCCTCCGTCTGCTATACTGGCTGGAATCATTGCAGAAGACCCGGCGATCGGAACCTGGATTACAGAAATTCGCCCATCCACAATTCACAAAACAATATTTGGAAGTGGAAATACGACGTAAAATTTGTTCTCACGTAATTTGTCACAGAAGAAGCAAATAACAAAAAAATACATTTCTCTTCAAATCACATTTCTTACCATATGTGCAGATGATGTATCTTCACTTTGCAGTAAATCATATTACGGCCCTTACTCTAGGTAGACTGTACCCCCACCCCATCAACACCCCCAGCTCATCACCACACGGCCTGGATAGCCTGTACACAGTTTCATTCATCAGTTGACACAAAGAACAGTTACTGGGAAATCAGTATCGCGTTTCCCATCCGCGTGTTTCAATGTCGTTTGAAATTATAGTCTGTGAATCACATTTGGCGAACTGTCTGCCTGACTTAATTCATTCCATTCATATTATTTCCTCATCCGCACCTTTCTTTGTGTTATGACAGAGCAGCCTGACGTGCTTCTGAGCCAGTCCACGGTCTTATCTGGATGCCCTTTGGGAGAGGATTTCCAAAGTGCAGGAAGAGGTGGGGCATTTTATAAATGGAACAGCAAATGTTATGCAAATATCAACCTTACCGTATTTTCCACTCACTCATGCCGAGTTTTAAACCGCATTCCACTCCCGGATCATAAAACCAATGGCAGAGAGTTCTTTATCATATAACACACAGTGAATATTATGCTGGTATATTTCAGCTGTATTTTAATATAATTTGCAAAAGTATTGAGTCTGTGCCATTTCTGAAAAATGAAATCCAATTATGGTCAGATCTTTGCAAGTTTTAAAAGAAAATATTACAATTCACTAAATAACGCCATTGTTCAAGAAAGAAATTTGAATATCGCCCGTCATTTGCTATGAGACAAACGACGGACTCAAGGAGAAAAGTACAATTCAAGACGTCTGCATGTGTTCATCTCAACGAATTAATGTAATTTATATTTTGCGCATAAAACCACAGGTAAACTGTCAGCTATCTCCACATCAGGCCACATTCCGCAACACACCTGTCTCTTGATGAGAGGTTAAATGCTGCATCCTGATCCACAGCATTTTTTAATCGAGTCAGACACTGGGACTGGATTAGCCTCAGCTCATGATTTTTCTGATGAAGCGCAGATAAAGGGCTGAAGGAAACAAAATCAGTGTTCCCAGGCACTGACTTTAGAACACAGGGAGGAGAGCAACTTGTGACAGTAAATCGATGTGCACAGAACAAAGTGCGATTCAGAACAGTCCCTCAAGCTGGGGACGAGGAGTGGAGACATATTTAGCTAAAGCCGTCGCTTTGGTTCATGACTATAAAACAGAATGACCTTTAATCAGGGTGCGTTTATTTACCTTTTGAACTCATAACGTCTCCTCACTTTCGGAGTACGCTGGGAACAGGAACAGGAGCTCCTGTACAAGGTAGGACTCAATATATACTGAAAAAAACTTCAGAGATTTAATATGAAAAGTCGCTTCGCTCTTTTTCTGGAAGGGTGTTGTAAGATCGAGAAGTAATTAGACTATTTCTTGAATTTTGGATCTGAAGCAAATTAACTCTTGTAGGAATTAGCGATTCTATTGAGTTAATTAATTAACACTTCAAGAGCCATCTCCCTCGGAATCTTGCATTGTTGGAAGTATTACTGATAAATGTCGCACGTTCCGTACAGTTACGAATAAAGAGCAAAAAACTGGGAACGTCTGAGCACCAGCCAGCCCCAAAGCATCACCCACCCCAGTGTTTCCAGCAGCAGGAAGCTCATCCATCCACACGTATCTTATACTCTGCTGTTTCATGATCTCGGTCGAAGTCACCCGAGATTTCGTTTTGTTTATTTTTTTCGCGCTACTTCGGCCTTTTTGTCCAGTTCGATGTAATTTGCCCACGGCCGATCGCCCAGTAGTTAAGTACAGGAAGTAATTACGAAAACTAACAACGTTATAGCGCAATATTGGCGAAAGGTAAGGAGATTATGCTTCAAATATATCGTCCATTGGTGAGAGTAGTTCTAAAGTAAGGCATACAATGGCGTTCCCTGATTACAGGAAGAATGTTAACTGGTTGGTAGAAGTACAAGGAAGATTTGCCATGGTGATGCCTGGAATACGTGAGTTGTCTAATGATAAAATGTTTGTCAACCTTGGCTTGTGTTCGCTGGTTTAGAAGAATGAGGGGAGCTTCACTGCATTAAATGAAGCTTGGAGGCATGATTTAGGCCCATCGACTAAGCTCTGCCATGCATTCAAGGCTGATATATTTTTAACTCTCAGCCCAAGTTTCTTGCCTTCTCCCCGTAACCTTTGACGTCCATAGAACCATAGAACCATAGAACGATACAGCACAATACAGGCCCTTCGGCCCACCAAGTTGTGCCGCTCTTCAAACCACTCCTAAGACTATCAAACCCCTTCCTCTCACATATCCCTCTGTCTTAAATTCCTCCATATGCTTATAACCATAGAACCATAGAACCATACAGCACAAAACAGGCCCTTCGGCCCACCGTGTCGTGCCGTCCATCAGACCACCCTCACACTACCTAACCCCTTCCTCCCGCATATCCCTCTATCTCACGTTCCTCCATATGCCTATCCAACAAGCTCTTGACCTGTTCAATGTATCTGCCTCCACCACCACCCCAGGCAGTGCATTCCATGCACCAACCAGTAATTAAGACTAATTAAGAAACTATAAACCTCTGCTTTTAAATATACCCAATGACTTGGCTTCCACTGCCGTCTGTGGCGATGTATTCCACAGATTCAACACACTCTGGTTCAAGAAATTCCTCCTCATCTCATTTCGAAAGGGACGTTTTTGTATTCTGAGGCTGTGCCCTCTGGTCCTAGAATCTCCCACTACTGGAAACATCCTCTCCGGGTCGACCCAACACAGCCCTTTCAATATTAGGTGTGTTTCAATGAGATATCCCTTCATTCTTCTAAAATACAGAGAGTACAGGCTCAGAGCCATCAAACTCTCCTCATACGTGAACACTTTCACCCCCAGGATCATTCTCGCAAACCTCCTCTGGACCCTCTCCAACGCCAGCACATCCTTCGTCAGATATGGAGCCCAAAACTGCTCACATTGCTCCAAGTGTCGCGTGACCAACATCGTATAAAGCTTCAGAGTTACATCCTTGCTTTGACATTCTGGTCCTCTCGGAATGAATGCTAGTGTTGCATCGGCCTTCTTTACTACCGAATCGACCTGCAAGTGAACCTTCAGGGACCTGTACTAGGACTCTCAAGTCCCTTTCCACCTCCGATTCCTGAGTTCTCTCCCTGTTTAGAAAGTAGTCTACGCCTTTATTCCTTCCACCAAAATGCATGACCATACACATCCCGACGCAGCATTCCATCTGCCACGTCGATGCTCGTTCTCCCAACCCATCTAATTCCTTCCGCAGCCTCCCTGCTTCCTCAACACTACCTGCTCCTCAACATATCCTTGTATCATCTGCAAACTTAGCCACAAACCATCAATTTCATCATTCAAATCATTAAAATATGATATAAAAGGTAGCGGACTCAACACCGACCCGTGAGGACCACCACCAATCACCGGCATCCAACCAGAGAAGGCCCCCTTTATTCCCACTCTTTGTTTTCTACCAGTCAACTAATCTTCTGTCCATGCTAGTAACGCTCCTATAATACCATGGGCGCCTATCTTATTGAGCAGCCTCATGTGCGGCAGCGCCTTGTCAAGGCTTTCTGAAAATCCAAGTAAAGTATACTTTACCTCTGACTGCTCTTTGTCTATCTTGCCTGTTACTTCCTCAAATCATTCCAACAGGGTTGTCAGGCAAGATCTCCACTTCTCTCACCCATTCTGAATTTGACCTATTTTATCATGTGCTTCCATGTACCCCGAAACCACATCCTATATAATGGACTCCAAATCATACTGAAGTCAGTCTAATCGGCCAATTAGTCGGTCTAATTGGCCAGTCTAATTACCTGACTTCTGTCTCCCTCCTTTCTGAAAGAGTGCAGTGACATTTTTGATTTTCCAGTCATCTGCAACCATTCCTGATTGTAGCGATTCTTCATATATCACCACTGATGCCTCCACAATCTCGTCAGTGACATTTTCCAGCAACATGTAGTGTAACCAGCCGGTTCAGCTGACCTATCCACCTTCAGACTTTTCAGCTTCCCAGGCACCTTCTGCTTCGTTATTATAATGACACCCACTTCTGACCCATGACCCGCTCCAATTTCTGGCTCTTTGCTTAGTGTCTGTCACAGTGAAGCCTGACGCAAATACGTGTTCAGTTCGTCTGCTATTTCTTTGTGCCCATTACTACTTTTCTGCAGTCAATTTCCAGCCGTCCAATCTCCACGCTTGCCTCTCTTTTACTCTTTATATATCTGAAACAAAAACTTCTGGTGTCCTCTTTTCTGAACTTGGCTCACTTACCTTCATATTTAATCTTGTCTCTCCTTATTGCTTGTTTAATCGCCTTCAACTGTTTTTTCAAAACTTCCCAATCTGCCTTCCCGCTAATTGTTGCAATATTTGTGTGCCCTCTCTTTTGCTTCTACGTTGTCCTGGTCTTCCGTTGTCAGCCACTGCTGCCTCATCCTCTGTTTAGAATGATTATTCTTCTTTGGGTGTGAAATGATCCTGTGTCTTCCGAATTATTCCCAGATGTTCCTACAATTGCTGCTCTGCTGTCTTCCCTGCTCGGGACCCCATTCAATCAAATCTGGCCAGCTCCTCCGGCACGCATTCGTAGTTACATTTCCTCAACTGTGATACCTATACTCCAATTTTACCTTCTCCCTCTCAAACTGCAGGGTGAATTCTGTAATATTATGATCACTGCCTCCTTGGGGTGCCTTTACATTAACCTCCCTAATCAAATCTAGTTCATTGCACAACACCTATCCAGACTTACCCTTTTTTCCTGGTGGGTTCGACCACAAAGGGATCTAAAAGGCCATCTCGTAGGCAATCTACAAATTCCTTCTCTTGCGCTCAAGTGCCAACTTGATTTTCCCAGTCGACCTGCATATTGAACAACTAGAATAGATAAGCATTAATTGGCTGGCACGGAGAATTTGGATTTTCAGAAGGCGTTTGATCAAGTCCAACACATGGGATTATTCAACAAGATTGGAGCACACGACACTCGGGTTATAGCCTGACATAAATTGAGATTTTATTATCGGATAGAAACCAAGGTAGAAATAATAGGATCTTTTTCGGTTTCACAAGCTGTAGTTAGTAAGGTAACGCAGTATTTCATGCTTGGACCCCAACCATTCACAATGTTTATCGAGATGTAACTGAGGGGACCGAATGTCATATTTCTCCCTCTGATTATATTAAAAGAGTGAGGTTGTGAATGTACGGTGTCCGGCCTGAAAGGATCTCACACACTAATCTGCACAACTACAGTGACCCATTGGGGACAGAATTCCATGCCAATCATGAGAACGAAAGATAATTGCTCGGAATAACAACGAATAGTGGAGGATGTTGATAGGCTTTGAAGGGATAGGGACAAATTGAGTGGGTGTGCAAAAGGCTGACAGATGGAATATAATGTCTAAAGATATGATGTCATTCGATTCCAGAGAATATAAATTGCGAGAGATTTGGTAATACGAGCATTCAAATGCACCCAGGTGAACTACACGCGCCACTGAATGCGAAAACGTATGCGCTGTTATCCGTCGGAAAGGCAACTGGAATGTTTGCAAATTTTACGAGACTGCATGTAGTCATTGTAATTATATCCGGCCCTGATGAAACGCACCTTGGAGTATTGTGCACAGTTTGTTGTCTTTACGAAAAGAAGCATGTGTCCCAGGACTATGGACCTGGCTGATTCGACTGAATGAACTGTAGGGAATGGGTCTCATGGGACACACTGAGCCAAACGATGTACGAACTCGTTCACAAGGCAGTGTTTCTTTTCTCGTCTTACTTATTCTCAATTATTTGTTGATACTCTGTTTATTACAGAGCACCAGAGTTTTGGAACGCCTCTCTCCGCAATGGCTGAAGGAGGGGATCCAGTGATCTCAGCAACAAGGAAGAGAAGAGGTTTGTTACATAATTCTGCAAATTATGACTGTTGTCCTGGAAAATCAAGGTCGGACTGTGACATTGAATGGAAGGGGCTTGGGTGCTGTTACAGAACCGAGTGACTTTGGAGTGCAGGCGCATAGTTCCCTTAAAGTGGAATCATAGGTAGACAGGACAGTGACGAAGGCTTTTGGTATGCTGGCCTTCAGCTGTCAGAACATTGAAAGAAGAATTTGGTATGTTCAGTTGCAATTCTACAAGACGGAGGTGAGGACATGTTTGGAGTACTGCTTTCTGTTTTGTTCACCTTGTTATAGGAAGGAAATGGTTAAACTGGAAAGAGTAGAGTGCAAAATATCAACAAGGATGTTACCGGGACTCGAGGGACTGCTATAAGGAGGGATTAGACAGGCTGACACTTAACTCTTTGGAGCGTAAGAGACCGAGGGGTGGTCTCATTGAGGCAGATAAAATCGGGATGGGCATTGATAGAGTGAAGGGTCTTTTTTGCAGGGTTGCGTAATCGAAAAGTAGAGGATATAATTTTAAGATTAGAGGTGAAATATTTATGAAGAACTCGAGTGGCAACTTTCTGAACACTTTTCAACACAACTGTTTTTCAGACAGCAATCAGAGGAAGTGGTTGAGGCAGGTAACTGAGATCACGCATAATGGCCCCAAAGAATGGTCCAAATCCAGCCAGCCCATATTAGAATATTTAATTCAAATTGTTAAAACACATCTGCCAACTCACTGTGAAAAGTAAATACCAGTCGAGGATAATGGTCAATGGGACTTATTCTGGCTGGAAGTCGGTGACTGCTGGTGTTCCGCAGGGATCCGCACTGGATCCTCTTCTCGTTTTGGTGGAAATAACAATTGCATGAAAACATAGATGTGGGTTAGTTGGTTACCAGACGATACAAAGATTGTGGCGTAGTGGATACGGTAGAAGATTGCCAAAGGTTGTAGCCTGAAATAATGCAGGTGCAAAGATGGGAGGAGAAATAGTAGATGGAGTTTAATCCGGCCAAGTGTGTGGTGTTGCACTTTGGGATATCAAATGTAAATCGACAGTACGCTGGTAATGGCAAGTCCCTCAACGGTGTTGACGCACAGAGATAAATTGTTAAATTGGTTTATCATTGCCACATGCACCGAGGTACAGTGAAAGAATTTTATTTTGCATGCCAACAAGATGTTAGGATAGAGGGAGAGGTGTATAGAAACAAGTCCGAGACAACGTGCAGCGAAGATCGTAAGAGGGACAGGCAGGTGAAAAGACGGGACAATTTGCTGAACAATAGAAATACAGCGAAATAGGTAGCAGATCCTGGTCTAAATGGACTGTATTTAAATGCACGGAGCATTAGAAAGAAAGTAGCTGACCCAGTGGCACAGCTCCAGATTAAAAAGTATGATATTGTGGCAATCACCGAGTCATAGCTCAATGACGGATGTGATTGGGAACTGAGTGTCCAAGGGTACACATTGTATAGGAAAGATAGGCGAGTAGGCAGAGGGAGTAGTGTGGCCCTGTTGGTGAACAATGATATAAATTCATTTAGAAAAGGGACATCGAGTCAGAAGAAGTGGAATCCTTACGGGTGGAGTTAAGAAATACCAAAGGTAAAAGGACAATATTAGCAGTTATGTATAGGGCCCCTAACAGCAGCCGGGATGTGGACTACAGGTTACAGTTGGAAATAGAAAGAGCGTGACAGATAGACAATGTCAAGATAATTATGGGGGATTTTAACATGAATGTAGATTGGGAAAGCCCGGAAGGCAGTGGATCTCAGGAGACAGAGTTTTTAGAATATCTAAGAGATAGATTTTTGGCGCAGCGATTTGATGAGCCCACCAGGGGATCGGCGGTTTTGGATTGGGTGCTGTGTAACGATCCTGAGGTGATTCGGGAACGAAAGGTAAAGGAATTATTAGGAAGGAGTGATCACAATATGATTGAGCTCAGTTTCAAATTTGAAAAGCAGAAGCTGATATCAGGTGTATCAATATTTCAGTGGAACAAAGGAAATTACAGTGGCATGAGAGAGGAACTGGCCCAAGTTGATTGGAAATGTAAGCCAGCTGGAGGGACGGCAGAGCAGAAATGGATGAAATTTCTACAAGAAATAAGGAAAGTGAGGGACAGAAAAAGAAGGTTATGAATGGAAAAATGGCACAAAGGTGGATAAAGGGAGAGCAACTAAAAGCAAAAGGGAGGGCATACAAGGAAGCAAAAATTAGTGGGAAAACAGAAGACTGGGAAACGTTTAAAAACTTACAGAAAGAAACCAAGAAGGTTATTAGGAAAGAATGGATGAATTATGAAAAGAAGTTGGCAGATAATATACATTAGGATACGAAGAGTTTTTTTTAAATATATGAAGAGTAGAAGAGAGACACGGGAAGATATAGGACCAATTGAAAACGGTACGGGAGAGATTGTAATGGATAACAAAGAGATGACAGAGAAACTAAATGAGTATTTTGCATCGGTCTTCACTGTGGAAGACATCAGCAATATACCTGATAGTCAGAGATATCAGGGGATAGAACTGAGTTCAGTCAAGATTACGAGAAAGAGGTGCTCCGGAGCTAAATGGATTCAACACAGATAGGTCTCCCGAACCGGATGGATTGCAGCCTCGGGTTCTAGAGGAGGTGGCTTTCGAGATTGTGGAGGCATTGGTGATAATTGTCCAGGTATCAATAGACTCTGGCATGGTTCTGGGGGACTGGAAAGTCGCAAATGTGGTTCCGCTGTGTACGAAAGGTGGGAGGCAGCATAAAGGAATTTACAGAGCTCGGTGGTCTGACATCGGTGGTTGGAAAGTTATTGGAATCGATTGTCAGGGAAGATCCTGCTTGACCAACCTATTGCAGTTTTTTTTAGGAATTCTCAGGTAGGGTGGATAAGGGAGAGGCTGTGGATGTTGTGTCTTTAGATTTTCAAAAGGCCTTCGACAAAGTGCCGCACAAGAGTCTGCTTAATAAGATGAGAACTCATGGAATTACAGGAAAGATATTAGAATGGGTGGAGCATCAGGTGATAGGCAGGAAGCAAAGGGTGGGAATAAAGGGATCCTGTTCTGGTTGGTTGCCGATTACCAGTGGTGTTCCGCAAGGGTGTTGGGGCCGCTTCTTCTTACGTTGTACATCGATGATTTACAGCATAGAGTAAAGGTTTGCGAACGACACCAAGATAGGTGGAGGAGTCGGCAGAATTAAAGAAACAGAAAGGTTGCAGAGAGACTTAGCTAGTTTAGGAGCATAGGCAAAGAAATGGATGATGAGATTTAATGTTGAGAAGTGTGCGGTTGTACACTTTGGAATAAGAAATAAACGGCCAGATTATTATCTGGATGGAGAGAAAATTCAAAGTACAGAAGTGCGAAGGGACTTGTGGGTCCTCGTACAGGATACCCTATAGGTTAACCACTAGGTTGGATCGGCGGTAAAAAAGCCAATGCTATGTTGGCATTCATTTCGAGAGGTATAACATATAAACGTAAGGAAGTGTTGATGAGGCTCTATGGGATACTGGTGAGACCTCATCTGGAGTACTGTGTACAGTTTTGGACCCCTCATCTTAGGAGGGCTGTGCCGATGTTGTAGAGGGTTCAGAGAAGATTGACCAGGATGATTACCGGAATGAAAGGGCTTACATCCGATGAGCAATTGTCGGCTCTTGTACTGTACTCACTGGAGTACAGAAGAATGAGAGGGGACCTCAGAGAAACATTTAGAACGTTGAGAAGACTGGATAGAGTGGATGTGGCTACGCTGTTTTCCTTGGTGGGTGAATCCAGGCCTGGAGGGCTCCCAACTAGAGGGTACCGGTTTAGAACAGAAATGACGAGAAATTTCTTTAGCCAGAGTGTCGTGAATTATGGAATTCTTTGCCACTTACAGCTGTGGAGGCCCGATCATTGGGGGCGTATGAGGAGATGGATAAGTATCTAATTAGTGAAGGTATCGAAGGATATGGGGAAAAAGCCGGAAACTGGGGCTAGAAAGGAATAGTTTAGTTTAGTTCATGGAGCAGACTCGATGGGCCGAATGGCCTACATCTGCTCCCTTGTCTTGTGATCTTGTGAACAATACAGTCCATTTCATTTAAACAGTGCATGAACGTAGTATAACGGAAAACAATAACAGAATGTAGAATAGAGAGCTACAGTTACAGAGAAAGTGCAGTGCAGGCAGACAATAACGTGCAAGGCCACAACGAGGTAGATTCTGAGGACAACAGTCCATCTGATAGTACTGTGGGACAGTTCAATTTTCTAATAACAGTGGGATAGAAGTTGCCCTTTTGCCTTGCAGGAAGTGTTTTCAGGCGTTTCTATCTTCTGCCCAATGAAAGAGGAGAAGAGAGAATGACCGGGGTGGGTGGGGTCCTAGATCATACTGGCTGCTTTGCCAAGGCAGGGAGAAGTATAGACAGAGCCTGTGGAGGAGAGGTTGCTTCAGTGATGTGCTGAGCTGTGTCCACAACTCTCTGCAGTTTCTTGCGGTCACGGCCAGAACAGTTGCCACCCCAAGGCGTGATGCATTCGGATAGGATGCTTCCTATCGTGCATCGATAAAAATTGGTGAGTGTCAAAGCGGACATGTCAAATATTTTAGCCTACTGGGGAAGGAGAGGAGGGGCGCCAGTGAGCATTGTTGGTCGTGGCAAGTATGTGGTGGCCCTGGCCTCCACGTGGTCTCGGTGGGACCGTTGGGTTCAAATCCAGAGCTCTGTGAACGTTGCTGCACAGATTGGTGAGGTGTTAAGGAAGGCGTTTGCCATGCCTGCCTTCATTAGTCGGGGCATTGTGTTCAAGTGTCAGGAATTTATTTTTCTGTGAAAATGGTTAGGCCTCATCTGGGCTATTGCATTCAATTCCCGTCGCCCCATTATAGGAAGCACGTAGAGTCGTTGGCGAGGGTGCAGAAGAGGTTTAAGAGGATGCTGCCTGGATTAGAGAGCATGTGCTATTATACAAACTTGATTTGTTTTCTCTGGAGCGGCGGAGAGTGAAGGGAGACCTGATAGAAATTTATAAGATTATGAGAGCCATCGATAGAGTAGATAGCCGGTATCGTTTCCCTCGGTCGAAAAGTACAGTTCGAGAGGGAATGCATTAAATGTTCAAATGAACTGTGCGCGCATGTTTTTTAAAGAGTGACTGGCGAGTGCCCGGATTGCGGTGCCAATGGTAGTTATGGAGGCAAATACGATAGATGCGTTTAATAGGCTCCTGGAGGGCACATGAGCTGAAAGCACCCACAAGACATCCCGTAAAACTGGGAGGTAGGCTCTTTGTTCAAAGGAAGAAGAGGGAAGCAGATTTATGCTTTTGTGGTAACTTCGCAGTCACACCCTGCGGCATCTGGTACTTACGAAAAAATTATTGAGTTGTTCCATCAATTTATTGCGTAAACATAGAACTGAAATTTCCATCTGCTCCAGACACGTTGCTGAACTGGGGAATTGTAATGGGTATACTTAACACGCTTTTGTTACAGCACTTGTCTGTGGATCAGTGGAACAGGACACATGCGGTGCGTGGGAGGGTGACGCTGTGATTGGTGATGAGACTCACAACCGCTCTGTCGCCAGGCAACAGAAGGAATGTTTATTCTTTTTAAGAGGTGGACATTGTCTTTGGTTTCCTCCAATTACTTTCACAGACCCGGGAAGGTTGAGACCCGGGGATCAGACAGTGTGTGTCTTGGGGAGGGTGGGTCCCGGGGCTTTGGAGATGTGTGACCCGGGAGGAGGGGTGAGCAGGGGATCGACCAGTTTGGGACCGGCAGAGGATGGGTCCGGGGGATCAGGCAGGATGTGTCCCACGAAGGATGGGCCCCGGGTGAACGGCCAGTATGTAGCCCAGTGAGACTGGGGGTGGTGGTGTACGGACAGTGTGTGACCCTAGAGGGTATGCACCCCTCCTTCCGTTAACTTTGTCACTGCCCACCGGCAATCATGTCTAGATTCATGACTGTGGGGCGGCTGTGTAAGGAGCAGCGCATTGTGGGACGGCAAGGCCGTGTAAATGCTGCATTCGCAGGAGAAGACATGCTGAGGGATCGCTGCCATTTTGTACGGGCAATATCAACAGAGCTCCATAGTTGTTCAGTGCAGGAGTGAGCGTCCGCCGACATTTCAGAGATCCCGTGGAGGAGAGGAGCCCTGGGGAACGCAGCATTGTGAGACGGGCGATGCGTCGGAGCGCCGCACTGCAAGACAATTAGTGTGAAGAAAAGCTGTGCTGTGCAACGGACGGTCCCAAGGAAGTTCCGCACAATGGGATGGGGTCACTGGCGATGGGGCAGGCCCAAAGTAACGTTATATGTGGGGGTGACTGCTTTCAGGAAGCGCCACACTGTTCAGGGTGATTTACTGTGTGCGCTCTCTGTTCTTCCAGGTGTCATCGACCGAATAAACCTTGCCTAACTTCTGCCGACATCCCACACCATCCAGCTCTTAATTTAAAAAAGTGTTGGACGTGATATTTTGTCTGTTGGAAAGTATTTATAGTACTTATTTAGTTTCTTTATTTCCCAGCAGTTTCCCTCCGATGGCAATGCATAAGCCCCACGTCGCTTTGTGGAAACCGGTTCCTCAAGATCGGGACCGTCCTGCTTATGATCTTTTTCCTGATATCAGTGTTTCTGCGGATCAGAGATAGGAGCCGCAGCATCGCCCAGCCTCCGTGTTCCTCGCGGTTAAACGGCATCCCCTTCCTGATGCGGCCCGCCAGCCGGTGTGAGAACAGCACTCCCTTCCTCGTCCTGCTGGTTACCAGCTCCCCCGATCAGTTCCAGACTCGCTCTGTCATCCGCCGGACATGGGGGAGGGAGCGACTGGTCGGCGGAGCCAGGTCGGTCACCTATTTCCTGTTGGGACATGGGCGTCAGCGGCAGGACTGGATCATGCGGGAGGGCGCTCTGCACCAGGACATCATCCAGGGAGATTTCCAGGACACGTACCACAACCTGACCCTCAAGGTGCTGCTGGGTCTCGAGTGGCTTTGCTGCTCCTGCCCCTCCGCCTCCTTCGTGATGAAGACCGACTCCGACATGTTCGTCAACACCGACTATCTGATCAAACTCCTGTCCCGGGATCCGCACCGAAAGAACCTCTTAACTGGCATAATTATGAAAGGTTTCCGACCTGTTCGTATAAAATCTAGCAAGTGGTACGTCAGCAAGGATGAGTACCCCAGGGACAAGTACCCACCCTACTGTTCCGGCACCGGCTACGTCCTCTCCACTGACCTGGCCTGCCGTGTGTGGGAGGTCTCCGAAAAGGTGCCCAAAATAAAAATTGAAGATGCTTACGTGGGACTTTGCCTGGAGGAGCTGAAGGTAGAACCCATGAAAATTCACTCTAAACAGGTCTTCTACGGTCACAAGGTACCTTTCTCCATCTGCACCTACCGGCAGCTCGTCACGTCCCACTGGGTAAGAGACCACGAGAAACTGCTCTTCTGGAGGGGCTTGCAGGACTCGGCCGATGAGAAGTGCCCTGGAGAACCGTAACGGAGGCCGCATTGCCTCTTCCACCCCATCAGAGGACAGATGTGCTACCTTAAGCATGGGAACGAGTCGGCAGAGGGAAGATAATCGGGAGACCGCTGATGAGGGGAGAGGGCTGGGAAGGTGGTGGAGGCGAATGCAGCAGATCGGCAAGGAGACAAGAATGAGAATGCTGGAAATGACAGCAGGGGAAATGCGGATAGAGAGCGAGAGGTGTGGGCGACGGGAGAAGAGAGCATGTGAATGGATAGAGCAGCTAAAAATCGAGGGGTGATAGAGTAGGGAGAGAAAGAGAGAGCGTGAGATAGCTCTATAGATAGACAGACAGAGACAGATAGATAGATAAATAGATGGAGAGAGAGAGGAGAGAGAGACTTCTTCCCTGATGTAACACGACCAGTCTATAACAGCCTATTGCAGTAATTGCAGACAAGCCGCAATCTCAGTGTACGAATGCTACATCTATCCGAGGAGGAAAACAAGATAGAAAAAGGAAAACACTTATAAAATGTTATCCTTCAGCCGCAGGCCTGTATGAACTCGACAGGATACTTAGGTTAAATGCTAAGGTTAAAGGCAGATGGATTAGACTCTCTGTCTACATCGAAGGTGTGAAACAAATGTCAACGAAGGATTGCTGAACTGAAACGTAACTTTGTTTCTATTAACACAACCAATGGCCGGCCTGCTGTATTTCCAGCATTTTCTGTTTTTATCTCAGATTTCAAGCATATGCAGACTTTTTTTCTATTTCGTGTCGACCATTTGTGTGTCCGGACCAGCGGAAGATAATAAACAGCCATAAAGAGGCGGGAGTGGCGAGGAGCGCGATACCCACTCGCACCTTGTTCATCGCACGCCTGCTGAACCTGTTGGTGATATGAACATATGGCCAGGATCTGATATCCACAGTACGATGAGGCCGTGGATCAATAATCGAGGGAACAACCACACAGAAATGGCAGTACGGGCCCTGAAACATTTTGCTGCTCGTGAAGTTACCCTGGATGTCAGATCCAGCAGCAGCCCAATTATCAGAGAAGTAATCCCAGAAACAGCTGTGTGCCAAAGTCGGCTGTCGGCCTCGGGACCACAGGACAGATTCAGGCGTTCCGCAATACACGGTGGATTAGCACTGCAGGGTGTGGACACCCGGTTGCATCAGAATGTGATTCAGCTTACCCTATACGCACTTTGAAAATATGTTTTCTAATTAACAGGTAACAGACTTTGTCTAATTGAAGCACAGAAGGCTAAATTACAATGCCATCGGAAATGAATTTGAAATTGGATAGAAAGAAGGAAGGGAGCGAGAGAAGGAGGTGAGAGTAAAGGGCAATGAGAGACGAAGGAAGAGGGGGGATGAGGTCGGAAGGGAGACGGAGACGAAGAAAGTGCGCTGGAGTCAGAAGAGACGGTCAGTCACAAAATGACGGTTTTGTAATTCATTGACTGTGATTGAACAGTTGGAATGTTCCAATGCTTCAATGAACGTCTATTTCATTTGTTACTCGCTGGTACTTCAATGTGCTTCCAATTGCATTTATGATATGCTGTTACTTTAATGCGTCTTTTCTCACATCCACCAGTTGATTGTGCTCAATGTGTATTTGTTTATTCCAACGTCTCCTTGCTGGATTTCATTGTACTTTGAATAAAATATTACGAGCTGCCGTTTGTATGTCCATTTATGATGTCCAGGTATTTTCATATGTTTTGTTACATTTGTCCGCTTTTATGTCATGCAGTTTTAATGAAGTATTTATTGACAGGTGTTTTTTTTTCTCTGTCAATCAGATACATTTAAACACAAGTGAAAGATCTTCAGCAGTGGTTATGGGCAGTAACGTGTTAGGCCAAGGTCCAGGGATCCACTTTCAGAGTCCCGGGTCTCTAATCCTGAAAAGGGAGTGTGAGTGGGAGGGCAGTGAGTCCAGAAACCAGACCAACGTCCATCAGATCTATCACGTTGCACATCTCCAATGCTCCTCATGCTTCACATTCGTAACATGTTGGGAGTTCGGTTATCTTAAGATATATTTGAATAAATTCTCGTTTTCCGCATCACACAAAACATGTTAAATCTAGAGATGGCATTGTACACAATGTGGGCTGAGATAAAGTCTGCCTACTGGTGCGGAGACTCCTAACAGGGACGTCGTGAAACAACACTTTACCAAAGATTTTATGGGCAAAGTATAAATTACACTCCCTGATAACAACACCCGGAAGAGTTGATTTTTGTTTGTTTTATGTTTTCTAATTAAGTCCATTGTTTATCTTGGTGCACATGACGGACAATATTCACATTTCTTCCTGTTCATCAAGCTTTGCACAATGGCATGTTTTATTGAATTTTATTCTGTAAAACTTACAAAGTTCTGATAACTGAATAGAATCTCATTTTGCACAAAATACTGCAAACTCAGTAGTGTTTTTTTTCCAAGATGTGGCTTTAATGTAGCAGTTTAATATTCACTGTGAGTTATATGATAAATAACCTTCTGCCTTTGGTTTGCTATTCTGGGCATGGACTGCGTTCTGAAACTCAGCACTGAGTGAATGCAGTATTGTTCTCTGGAGAGCACGGTAAACTGGATACTTGCACAACCTATGTTCTGTTCCTTTTATAGACGCCGCACCTTTTACTGTATTTTGAAACTCGGCTACGAAGATAATAACGTTTTCTGGCTCTTAGAAGCACGTCAGATTTCAGTGTCAGGGAATAAATAAAGGTGGTTATGAGAAAATAAAACAAACGGAACCTAGCGAAATGTCGAATTGTTGAAAGGGTGCGTCATTCCCCGCCCCAGGATGACTCAGTGGGTCTTCACAACACTGTGAGATCCTCACACCAACGAGAAAAGGTGCCAAGTGTGGGCAGTTTGAACTGTTAGGAGGAATTGGATAGATTAGAACAGATGAGACTGCGTGGGTTTAATTAGGGTTCATGAAATAGATTTAGGGCTTAAAGAACGTAAGTAGGAAGGAGATATTTCCCTTATGCTGCAAGCCCAGGTTGCTACTTGGTGAGTGTCCCTTTAAGGAACCTGAACGGCAGCGTATGGCTTTGTTTGACTGCTGCGAGTGGGAGAGGAGAGGTAGTATGACTGGGATAATTGGAATGCTGCAGGTGTCTGAAGGCCGAGTTTATTGAAGTGCTGGCAACTGCAGAGATATATCTGTGAGCTGATTCTTGAATCCAAACGCAGACAAAGAGAGAGAGAGAGAGAGAGAGACAGAAAGAGAGAGAGAGAGAGTTGGGAGGTAGCCTCTGTATCTACGGGTAAAGCCCAATCGTTGGGGCTGTCACTTTGCAATCCATACCTGGATTTTTGGAGCAATCTGTGGAGGTCACTTTGTCGCTAACCTGTATCGGGTAGCAGGCATATCTGTGGGAGGCCGTGTATCGAGTGCCCTCGGTGTGGCAGATATTTCGCAACAAATCAATAGAGATCTTTGGCGATTGGGGCGTCGTATTTGTTCCATCGTGGAACTTGTGGAATTCGTAAACCCCTTCTCTCTACATTCTACTCTACAATCTAACGTGGTTTTCAGAAGCCTTTGCTAATCGTGTTGCTTCGTAACTTGCTGAACTGAACTGGTTTGCCATCATAAAACTTTGAAAACTGTTCCTAGACTTGGTGGTGTGGGAAGTAGCCACACACGCTTTGGTTATTTTGGTTAGTGTCTGATATTTAACGTTTTTATTATCACAATTAGTTATTAATAAATAGATTTTAACGTTGAAACCTTGCTCGTTCTGTTCCTATTGTTGCTGGTACGTAACAGTTAACAGAAGAGTACATAACAAGAGACAGGAACTTCATAGAGAAACTGTCAAACCAGAAAGAAAGTGACGGAAATAAGATTCACCCAGAGGGTGCCGAGGGTCTGAAACACAGAGTCAGAGAGCAGAGCTAAGACTGAAACAACCATCACATTTACACAGTACTTGGAAGTGCACTTTAAGAGCTTTGACCTCTGTGACCATGGGCCCACGGCTTGAAGAAGGATTACGTCCTGCAGCTGCTGTTCAAACAGCACAGACACATCGTGTTAAATGGATGCCTGTGACGTCATGTTCCGTGAGACAGTTAGCCCGAAAGGAACCAGGCAGCATCCCTCTCTGGCCCAGGACGCCTGGGGACCCTGTCACTGAAACCCAGGCTGGTAATTCAAGGGTATCCTTGATCATCGCTGGCGGCAGCTCGTACTTTCCATCCTGTTTCTGGACTCGTTCCTGGTACCGGCGGTGGATCAGTGACTCGCTGAGATGAAAGTGCGCTTCAGACGGAGCCCTCAGCTTTATACTGGGAGGAACGTAGAGGAATGATGACCTCAGTCATTTGCATGGGCTTGTCGGCCTCTGCTTACAGGTGATGGGACAATATTCAAGGACAATGTACACATTTCGCTGAAATTGCCATGCATAATAAACCTACAAAAGTGCAATGATATGAGAAGGGAAGCAAACTTACTCCAAGCTGCTGCAGACTTTGTGGAAAGCATGACCTAAGCGGGTATTTTACAATATGTCGATTAAATTTCACAAAGTGAATTTCACCCTGAGTTCCATGATCAATACAAAAACCTTCTGGGACCGCTTCAATGATGTTAATGAATGGGTTGAGCGTGAACAGTTGTCTGAAGCTCAGCAGCGAGTGGGGTAGGATGACTTCTGTGGAGAAGATAAGGTCTCCAAACATTGTTTGTTCACCGTTAGATTTTACAGAGGCCATGACTCTCCCAGCACCTTGAATCCCAACCTGTCGCTGTATCTCAAGATACCGCACGAACTGCCTCTTGGAAACACGGTCGCCGAGACTCGAAGAAATATGAAGATGGAAGAAAGAACAAACGGAACAAAGAGAAATGCCCTGTTGTTGACACGGCGTTTAGCTGTCAACTTTGAAGTTTCTTGTAAATTTGTGTGATATTGAGTCCAACGATCGATGAGCCGGGCCCCGAAGGTGTGCGTTGTGAGCAAAGACTGCGATGACCTGCTTCAGAATGGATGAAGCTGAAGAGACGCCACTGAGGTGAATAAAGCTGAGTGGACCTGGATAAAGTTCGTCGGAATGACCTATTTCCTTTAGCAGGGGGAATCAAAAACCAAAGTCATTTGTGGAAGGATTGGGGGGTGATGAGGTCTTTTTTCACTGAGAGGATATGAGCGTAGGGGTGTGGAGCTCCCTGAAAGCGTGTCAGAAGTGGAAACCTTCGTAGCATTTAACTATGTGACGAGACGTGCACTTGAACGACCGTGACCTTGAAGGTCTCCGTTCTTGACGTTGGGATTTGGCCGAATAGCCCTTTCTTGACTGAAACGGGTACAAGGGATCAAATGACTACTGCACCGTAAATATTCTATGATTTTTAACCACGCTGTTACCCCGGAGTCTTGATTGGGCATGCGCACATCGCAAGGGTTCTGCAACTTTCCACAACACTAAACTTGAAAATTGGACAATGCTTCTTCTGTTTTGTGTCACGTGTATCCGCCCACAAGCACACTCACGGTCACAGTTTTTATTTGGGAATTCCATGACAAGGAATGGGAATGGAATGTGGAATGAAATTTTTGGAAGATTCCAGTTAAAGGTGGGCATTAGTTGCGTTGAAAGGATGTAGAATCTGGAGTTGTTAGTCTTACAACAGATGTAGTTGAGAGGATTTGAAATCCTGAGCAGAAAAACGAAGAAACGCTTCCTTTTGGCTGAGAACCAAGAGTGACGTGAAGGAAAACACATTGAAACCATCAGTGATGACAATCTGGAATGCACGGTTGCGGCGTTGGAGTTGGGGGGTGGGGGTGGGGTGGGTTGCAGATCTTAACGGGATCTTCGTGAGGATCCGAAAGAATGAATTTGCAGAGGTATTGAAGACCGCGGGAGTGAGATTGGCCGGATCACCCCGACTTGGAGCCGGTACAGAATCGATGGCCGAATGGATCCATCCCGTATGATTGTGTGATGTTCAGTTCCAAATGTCCCAGCCCCCCCCCCCCCCAGTCACTCCACATCACTGAGATCCGGTGTCCTGGGTATAATTCCAACAAATTACCTCAGCAGCCCTCCCAGAGGCTGAGGAATGAAGCCACGAGCAGAGCACGGGACTTTGACTTGTTCCTCGCAGCGTGTCATAGGAAAGGTCAGAGCAGTCACAGGGGGAGAGGACAAGGGCAGCATCAGTGAAAGGTTCAGCAAATTGGCAAAGAATTTAAACAAGTATTCACGCCGAGGCCCTCCTGACTCTCTGACCCAGCAGCGACACTTGCTGCTTCATTGCCCCAGTCGTTGCAACCTTGATAAATCCATGTCGCCAGTTACCTGGCTGTGGTGAGGAAACGAACAAATGAGTCGGTTTTGCAACCCCGGGATTTCACAGTATGTGTCTCACACATTCCCGAACATGTTCGAACAGCTGCGTCTCCCTGAGGTCAGCCGATTCCATCATTCCTGAGTTTTCCTTCAACCAACTCACTATCCCATCAACGGAGCGCCATTTTGTGGGTATTGTTGTGTGGAAATTGGAAGTTGTGTTCCCTACATCGCTACAGACACCATCTTTCAAGGGCATGCCATTTGCATTAAAGGGCTTAGGACTGTTCTCTTCGTGAAAGACAAAACATCGCCCCTACACCTGCTGTGATCGGTGCTGCGAGCTCTCATTATGGGCTCCGGTGAATCATGTTGCTGACCTCACTGTCCTTGCACTGCAGGGCCGTCAATACTTTGTACTATTCGCTCGGAGCCCGTTCCCCGCCTTCTTCCAGAAGACATCGACGGGCAGAGAAAGAACAAAGGCGGCCACTGAATTCGGCCGCACCGGTCAGTTGACAGGTCGAGAAAAATCCCGGGAGCAATGCAAAACGAAGTTCCAATATCTGTGCTAAAAGCGACACCGGGGCGAATACCTCAGGACAATGTTCGGACAGTAGCGGGGAGTGTGGGCTGGTGGATTTCGCAGCTAACGTGGACGTTGGACATACAAAGGAGTGACACACGTGGAACCGGGTGGGCGTCCGCATCCGTCATGAACCCACAGCGCCTACCGGCAATGCCGAACCACACGGGATGAAAACGAAGACCATAAGTAAGCCAGACCCGCGGAATGTGACGCATTTTTCTGCCGCAAACCGTCTTCTGCAACACCTCACCAACTTGGTGCGGAAATCGGCAACGTGGAAAAGAAGCCAGTGTCCCTTCAGAGGGCTGCTGTTGGTCTCCCTCCTGGGCGGGTTCACTCTGAATCTCCTTTCACTATACTTTTACCAGAGAGGAAACCATTTACTAAAGTACTGGAAACCGTTCAAACTGAAGCCAGGTGACCATGTGCGATTCGCAGCCCTCGCTCCGTCAGAGGAGAACACAGGTTGCTGCAAGATCAGCAGCGGTGATCAGGAATCGATCGAAAAGGCTATTTTAAAGACGATCACAGTCGCAAAAAAGTATCGAGTCCTCACTGAAATAGATTACTTAGCGATGACCCGGGACTGCACTTCTTTTGTTAAAAGCCGTAAATACCGCTTTCCCTTTGAGCAGAGAGGAACAGAACTTCCCCCTGGCCAAATCCATGGTGATCCACCTGGACCCCTCATAACTTTAGAAACGCTCATTTTGGATCCCCTCTGTCGGATCCTCTCTACGTTTCCCTGACTTCCTGCTAACCACTGTCACATTTTCTACAATCACCCAGACTTGTTTTTGTATTGACCCTCTCGTTGTCTTCCATGAAATTTCCTCCCTTTGCCTTATCCTGGCCTCCATGGAATTTATAATCCAGGCTCCGTAGATTTGACACTCATACCCTTTTCCCCCGTGGGAACACGTTCACTCAGAACGCCCTTCAATGACTCACACCTTTTGAATTATTTATCTTTATTTCTCTGTCTGGACACACTGCAGTTTACAACCATGTTCGCACTTTAACTTTGTCCTGTTTCATACATATGGTAAAGAAATGACACCACTATGATCCATGAGATAATGTTCTTTCACCGTTACTCCTTTCATCTGCCCAGCTTCTTTCCTTAAAATTGAATCCAGGATTGCACACATACTCTTGCCCCTGCTTCTCGAGTCCAATTCAGAGTCATTCTGTCACACTTGCTATACTGCAGCCTGGAATTTTCTACATATGTTTTCAGGAGAACTTCATGCCCTCCGTATTTTTTCACGCTAAATACTTTGCAGTTAATAATTCAAATTCCGGCAGTTTCCAACCTAACTTGTCTGCAGGTAAGACATTTGCCATTTCTTTGTTGCTCCATATTCCTCGGAGAGCTTTAGGGTCTGCAGTGACAGCGTCAGTGCCCATTTTGTGCCTCTTTTATTTTTTTTCCGTTTTGGCCTCATTTAATTGTTCATCAAACAAATCATTCCCATTTTTAAATCATTAATACATATGATAAGCAGCAACGGCCCCAACACCGATACCTGCGGCACACACTAGTCACAGGCCTCCAGTCAGAGAGACCACCCTCAGGCTTCTCCCGCTAAGCCAATTTTGAATCCAATTTGCTACTTCATCTTAAATGCCAAACGACTTCACCTTCTGGTCCAGCCTACCTTTGCGGGACCTTGTCAATGGCCTTGCTAAAGTCCCTGTATACGATGTCCACTGCATTTCCCTCATCGACCTTTTTGAGAAGTTCCTGGAAAAACTTCCCTAATATAGGTTGGAGATTACCTACCACACACAAAGCCACGGTGACTAATTGGGTCCTGTCTATCCCTATACTTATATATCCTGTTTCTCCGTATATCTTCCAATAATTTACCAACGACTGATGTCAGTATCACCGGTCTATAATTTCCTGGCTTATTGTAAGAGCATTTCTTGAATAACGTAACAACTTCAGATATCCTCCAATACTCTGGCATCTCACCCAACGCTAAGGACGTTTTGAATATCTCTGCAAGTGCCCTTGCAATTTCTGCACTAGCCTCCCACAAGGTCCCTGCGGGCACATTATCAGGCTATGGGGATGTATCCACCTTAATTCGCCTCAAGATTGCCATCACATTCTCTTCCGTAATCAGGCACATGACCAGAATTATTGTGCGGGTCTGGGCAGTTGTGGGTGTTGGGGGAATGATCCAGATCCCGCGACTGAGTGGAAGAATCTTTGACACTCCCCCATCCCCCGTCCCTTGTCACCCTGGGTATACGTCCCGTGGTTGTCATGACTTGACGCACGGCCCACGCCATTTCTGCTCACACACGTCCTCTCGCTGATCCTATGTCACACACGCTGCCCGGTTGGCGCTCAGACGGTAACCAGTCGTGCAAGCAAGCACCAGACATATGACAACATATTTACCGCCCCCTCTATGAGACGGCGCTGCTATTAACCACGCAATGTGATTGCCTGTTTTCTGCATAAACAGGCAACCGGTAGGCCCACGCCCCTTGCTGGAAGACGATGAGTCACGTGGCTGTCGATCAGGGCGAGCCCGGCAGTGCGTCTGTGCTGTCAATTCATTGATCCCGGAGTAGTGCCGCGAGGATTTTGTTCACCCCATTTTTAAATGTGGTCCTTTTGAAATCAGCAAACACAGCTCAGAATAGCTGATTATTTAGTTCGAATAAATCTATTCTATGTGACTGTCATAAGTCAAGTGTAAATTATCAGAAGGCTGCGTCGAACATAAATTTGGTTTAAATTTAGATGAAATGTTATCCTACTTTGGTGTGAATTCTCTGGAAGGGCTTGAAAGAGGATCGAACCTGTGGTTCTGCAGCAGCGGCCGAGGTTAAATCATTTGGTGAACAGGGGACGAGCAACAGGTTCTGATGGTCTCCAGATGGATACCGCCCCCATCCCGCCAGACAATCAGGAACAGATACGCCCTGTCAACCTGTGCAGCCACTTTCAAGGAGCTGTGCACTGGGACCCCAAGATCCCTCTGCACATCAACACTGTTAAAGCTCCTGTCATTAACTGTGTCCTGTCCCTTTATGTTTGATCTCCAAAGGAGCAACATCTCACACTCGCTCGGAATAAACTCCTTCTGCCATTTCTCCACCCGTGTCTGCAACTGATCGCTATCCCGCTATGTTCTTTGGCAGCCCTCTACACTGTCCACAACACCACCGATCTTTGTGTCGTCTGCAAACTTACTAAACCACCCATCTACGTTTCCATCCAGGACGTTTATATACATCACAGACAGCAGAGGGCCCAGTACGGATCCCTGCGGAACACAACCAGTGACGGACCTCCAGCCAGAATAAGTCCCATGGACCATTAGCCAATTGGGCAAGCCAATTCTGGATCCAAACAACCAAGGCACCGTGGACCCCATGCACCTTAATCTTCTGGGTGATCCTCCCTTGAGGGACCGTGTCAAACGTCTCACTGATGTCCACGTGGACAACATCCACAGCTCGATCTTCATCAATCACCCCCGTCAACTCCTCTAAAAACTCAGTCAGGTGAGTAAGACGTGACCTGCCCCACACAAAGCCATGTTCCTGAATTGTTCTCGCCAATGGGCTGTGGAGGTGAAGCACAAAATGCCGCCTCTCTGCCCCCACTCTCTGCCCGCTACGTCCCTCCACGTCCGCGTGACACCCCCTCTGGCCCCTACGCCCCTCCCAGTCTCAGTGAGCTTCTCCAGCCTCTATGCACCTCCCCGTGTCCTTGACACCCCTACCGGTCCCTACACACCTTCCCGTCTCCGTGACACCCCTTCCGGCCCCTTCACCTCTACCCGTCTCTGTGACAGCCCCTCCGGTCCCCAAGCCCCTCCCCGTCTCCCTGACCCCCAGACCCACACACCCCTCCCCATCTCCCTGAACCCCCAGAACCCTCCCCGTGTCCTTGACACCACTACCGGTCCCTACACAGTTTCCCGTCTCCGTGACACACCCTCCGGCCCCTTCACCCCTACCCGTCTCTGTGACAGCCCCTCTGTCCCCCAACCCCTCCTGATCTCCCTGCCGCCGAGACCTCAGGTACCTCCCTGCCCAGCCCCCGGTCACTCACCCAGCTGCATGGGCTGCACCATCACCGCTTGGTGAACCGCCCGGAGTTCTATGTCCCTCTCCAGCAGAAGCTCCTTCCCTCTCTCCAGGCGGGGCTGGAGCTACATGGGCATCTCCCGCTCCAGCTGGAGGTTGTGGACCTGAAGGGAGAGGGGAGCGGGGTGGGGGCAGCAAGGGACACAGGGGCATCAGGAGGGGTCCCCGGCGCGAAGTGAGACCGGCGGAGGAGGGAATTATCCACAGCACGGGGGGGGGGGCAGAGGAGGCGGAAGTCTGTTCGCAGAGCGGAGCGGTGCCCCCCAGCGGAGGTCGGTACTGTTCCCAGTGCGGAGCGAGGCTGGCAGAGCCGCACGGCGGAAGTGGGGACGGTGCACATATGGATTAAGATCGGCTGACGCACATATGCACCTGACGTCGCTTTGTGGTAACCGGTTGCTCAAAGACGTGACCGTCCTGCTTATGATCTTTTGCCTGATCTCAGTGTTTCTGCGGAACAGAGATTGGAGCCGCAGCAGCGCCCAGCCTCCGTGTCCCTCGCGGTTCAACGGCTTCTCCTTCCTGATGCGGCCCGCCATCCGGTGTGACAACAGCGGCCCCTTCCTCGTCTTGCTGGTCACCAGCTCCTCCGGTCGGTTCCAGACCCGCTTGGCCATCCGCCGGACCTGGGGGATCGAGAGACTGGTCGGCGGAGCCAGGTCGGTCACCTATTTCCTGTTGGGACATGGGCGTCAGCGGCAGCACTTCATCCTGCGGGAGGGCGCTCTACACCAGGACATCATCCAGAGAGATTTCGAGGACACGTACCACAACATGACCCTCAAGGTGCTGCTGGGTCTGCAGTGGCTCTGCTGCTCCTGCCCCTCCGTCTCCTTCGTGATGAAGACCGACTCCGACATGTTCGTCAACACCGACTATCTGATCAAACTCCTGTCCCGGCACCCGCACCGGAGGAACCTCTTAACTGGCATAATTATGAAAGGCTTCGGACCTGTTCGTGAAAATTCCAGCAAGTGGTACATCAGCAAGGATGAGTACCCCAGGGACAAGTACCCACCCTACTGTTCCGGCACCGGCTTCGTCCTCTCCACTGACCTGGCCTGCCGTATGTGGGAGGTCTCCGAGAAGGCGCAAAAAATAAAAATTGAAGATGTTTACGTGGGACTTTGCCTGGCGGTGCTGGAAGTAGAACCCATGAAAATTCACTCTCAACAAGTCTTCTGCAGTCACAAGGTACCGTTCTCTATCTGCACCTACCGGCAGCTCATCACCTCCCACTGGGTAAGAGACTACGAGAAACTGCTCTTCTGGAGAGGTTTGCAGGACTCGGACGATGAGAAGTGCCGTGGGGAACCATAACGGAGGCCGCATTGCCTCTTCCACCCCATCAGAGGACAGATGTGCTACCTTACGCGCCGGAGGGAGACGGCAGAGGGAAGATAATCGGGAGAGCGCTGATGAGGGGAGAGCGGGCTGGGAAAGTGGTAGAGGGGATGCAGCAGATCAGAAAGGAATCCAGAATGAGAATGCTGGAAATGACAGCGGGGAAATGCGGATAGAGAGCGAGAGGTGTGGGCGACGGGAGAAGAGAGCAAGCGAATGGACAGAGCTGCGAAAAATCAAGGGGTGATAGAGTAGGGAGAGAAAGAGAGAGCGTGAGATAGTTCTATAGATAGATAGATAGATAGATAGAGAGAGAGAGAGAGAGAGAGAGAGAGAGCGAGGGAGACTCTTATTTGCTGCTATAACGCTACCAGTCTATTGCAGTAATTGCAGACAAGCCGCAATCACAGTGTACGAATGCTACATCTATCCGAGGAGGAAAACAAGATAGAAGAAGGAAAACACTTATAATGGGATCCTTTACCAGCAGGCCCGTATGAACATAACGGGATACTTAGGTGAAATGCGGGGCAGATGGATTGGAGTCATTGTCTACATCTAAGTTAGAAACAAATGCCAACGAAGGATTGCTGAGCTAAATGGTAACTTTGTTTCTATTAATACAACCAATGCCCGGCTTGCTGCGTTTCCAGCATTTTCTGTTTTTATCTCAGATTTCCAGGACATGCAGATTTTTGTTTTATTTCGTGTCGACCATTTGTGTGTCCGGACCAGGGAAAGATAATGAACAGCCATAAAGAGGCGAGGGTGGCGAGGAGCGCTATCCCCACTCGCATCTTGTGTATCGCACGCCTGCTGAACCTGTTGGGGATATGAACGCATGGCCAGGAGCCGATATCCGCAGTACGATGAGGCCGTGGATCAATAATCCAGAGAACAACCACAGAGAAATGCCAGTACGGGCCCTGAAATATTTTTCTGCTTGTGACGTTATCCTGGATGTCAGATCCAGCAAGCAGCCCAGATATCAGAGAAGTAATCCCAGAAACAGCTGTGTGCCAAACTCGGCTGTCGGCGCCGGGACCACAGGACAGAGTCTGGCGTCCCGCAATCCACAATGGATTAGGACTGCAGGGTGTGGGCAGCCGGTTGCATCAGAATGTGTTCAGCTTTCCCTATACGTACTTCGAAAAGATGTTTTCCAATTAACAGCTAATAGACTTCGTCGAATTGAAGCACATAAGACTAAAATTAGAGTGTCATCGTAAAAGAATTTGAAACTGGATAGAAAGCGGACCGAGAGAGAGAGAAGAAGGAAGGAGGTGAGAGTAAAGGTCAGTGAGAGACGAGGGAAGGGGGTCGGAAAGGAGACGGAGACGAAGGAAGTGCGCTGGAGTCAGAAAAGACCGTCAGACACAAAATGACTGTTTTGTTATTTATTGACTATGATTGAACAGTTGGAATGTTCCAATGTTTTAATGGACATCTATTCCATGTCTTACTTGTTGGTACTTCAATATGCTTTTCATTGCATTCATGATCTGCTGTTATTTTAATGCGTCTTTTCTCACATCCACCAGTTGATTGTGCTCAATGTGTATTTGGTTATTTCAATGACTCCTTGCTGGATCTCATTGCACTTTGAATAAAACATCACGAGCTGGCGGTTGTATGTCCATTTATGATGTCCAGGTATTTTTATATGTTTTGTTACATTTGTCCGCTTTTATATCGTGCATTGTTGATGAAGTATTTATTGACGTGTTTTTTTATCTGTCAATCAGATACAATTAAACACAGCTGAAAGATTTTCAGCAGTGGTTATGGGTAGTAACGTGTTAGGCCAAGGTCCAGGGAACCATCTTAAGAGTCCCGGGACTCTAATACAGAAAAGGGAGTGTGAGTGGGAAGGCAGTGAGTCCAGAAACCTTGCCAACGTCCATCAGATCTATCCCGTTGTACATTTCCAATGCTCCTCGTGCTTCGCATTAGTAGCATGTTCAGATTTCGGTTATCTTAAGATATAGTTGAATAAATTCTCGTTTTCCGCATTACACAAAACATGATAAATCTAGAGATGGCATTGTACACAATGCGGGCTGAAATAAAGTCTGCCTACTGGTGTGGGGACTGCTGACAGGGACGTCAAGTGAAACAACAATATACCAAGGATTTTATGGGCAACGTATAAACTACATTCCCTGATAACAACACCCGGAAGTGTTGAGTTTTGTTTTTTTTATGTTTTCCAATTCAGTCCATTGTTTATCTTGGTGCACATGACGGACAATATTCACATTTCTTCCTGTTCATTAAGATTTGCACAATGGCGTGTTTTATTGAATGGCATTCTTTTCGGTAAAATGTTCAATGTTCTGCTAACTGAAGAGAATCTCACTTTGCATAAAATACTGCAAACTCAGTAGTGTTTTTTTCCCCAAGCTGTGGCTTTAATGTAGCAGTCTAATATTCACTGTGAGTTATATGATAAATATCCTTCTGCTTTTGGTTTGCTAATCTGGGCGTGGACTGCGTTCTGAAACTCAGCACTGAGTGAATGCAGTATTTTTCTGTGCAGGGCACGGTAAACTGGATACTTGCACAACCTATTTTCTCTTCCTTTTATCGACGCCGCACCTTTTACTGTATTTGAAACTCGGCCACGAAGATAATAACGTATACTGGCTCTGAGAAGCACGTCAGGCTTCAGTGTCAGGGCATAAATAAAGGTGGGGATGAGAAAGTAAAACAAACAGAACCTAGGGAAATGTCGAATTGTTGAAAGGCTACGTCATTCTCCGCCCCAGGATGACTCAGTGGGTCTTCACGACACTGTGAGATACTCACACCAACAGGGGAAGGTGCAAATTGTGGGAAGTTTGAACTGTTAGGGGGAATTGGATAGATTTAGAACAGAAGAGTCTGCGTAGGTTTAATTAGGGTTCATGAAGTACATTTGGGGCTTAAAGAACGTAAGTTGGAAGGAGATATTTCCCTTATGCTACAAACCCAGGTTGCTGCTTGGTGAGTGTCCCTTTAAGGAACCTGAACGGCAGTGTATGGCTTTGTTTGACTGCTGCGAGTGGGAGCGGAGAGGTTGTATGACTGGGATAATTGGAATGCTGCAGGTGTCTGAAGGTTGGATTGACTGAAGTGCTGGCAACTGCAGACATATATCTGTGAGCTTTCTTGAGGAGAGAAAGAGAGAGAGAGAGGGGGAGAGGGAGGGAGGGAGAGAGAGAGGGGGAGAGAGAGAAATACAGAGGTAGATGGAAAGGGAGAGAGGGAGAGACAGTGGGATGGAAGGGGATAGAGGGGTAAGAAGGGGGAGAGAGATAGAGAGATGCGAGGGTCAGACAAAGAAATGACCAGAACGAAAGAGCAACATAAAATATAACGACATGCAGAAAGAAATGGCAATCTCATCTGATAGGTCCAAGTTTTCCTTCAGAAGCTGTGGGAAAAAGGTGCTGAGGAGTGGATCTGGGTGATAGAGGAATCGGGGCGGGAAGGAGTTCTGGGTTGAAGGTGCATTGTGTGGGGCTATCTGAGGGGCGAATGGTATCAGCGTTTCAGTGGTTCAGCTGCACGTCAGTCACCTGTGGGTGATTCAGCGAAGGTAAGATGTGTTCAGGGGTTTGCTGCAGAAGGGGTCATTGAAAAGGCTCTTATGGTCAGTGGTGGAGAACAAGTTCAAGGGCGGGGAGGTATTTCAGGGTGTGGCGTCTGAAGGGGAAGCACAAGGGTCGTGGAGGGTGGAGGAAATGGGAACATCACAGAAGGAGTGGTTTTGCGAGAGTAGGAGTTGACAGGAAAAGGCGGTGTAGAAAGAGTTCAGGGCGGTAATGGGTTGAAGCGTGGAGTGATTCTGTGGAAATGGAGTTCATGCAGAGTTAGTGAGCCAGCCCAATGGCATCTGCTATCCCCCATAATACACCGCGGCAGAGAAACTGCTTCGCAGTTGAAGAGAGAGGCCGCACTCTCCTGAGGAGGGCGGGGTAAAGAAGGGACTCCGCTGTGACGTCGCCTCCAGAAGTGGAAGCCCAGGCATCGGCGCTGCACCTACCCTGGTCAACGTCCTCTCGCTGAACCGAAATTAACTGTGGAGCACGTTGAAGCAGTTGGCGCAGTGTGAGTGTGGCAAATGTCGCCACCTCCCCGATAACACGCGCAATTAACCTCAGCAACCGCGTCTCGTGCACCCGACAGAATTTCTGTGCAGAACGATAACACTTAGAGGGGCATCTCCTGCAGAAGACGCGAATCTGAGTGAGATTGTGGGTTGTGAGGAGGATGCAAAGAGGCTCCAACGCAATTCAGATAATTCAAGTGAACGGACAGACACATGACAGGCAGAGTATAACACTGATATGTGTGAAGGTACCACGGTGACAGGGGAAAACAGGAAGACAGCACATTATTTGATCAGTGATAGAATGAGAAATGTTGATGTTCAGAGGGAGATGGGTGTTCATGTATCAGTGACTGAAAGGAAACATGCAGGCGAAACAAACAGTTAAAGTAAATGGTGTGCAGACAGGTATCCCGCCCTGACAATAAAGTATAAACCATTTTGAATAATATTTGTAGAGATGTTCAACTCAGAGACATCTGCAGACAAATTTAATCACATGGTTAATTCCAAGGGTTTCACGAGTGTCTGTGGCATCTCCCTCTCTCGCTGATGCAAGGAAAGATTCTCTCATTGGCACGTTGTCGGATTGGGATGGGTAAGCTTGTGACCTCTGACCACCCTGCTCTTTGATTTTATCCAGCATAAAACAAAGTACTGGAGGAACTCAGTGTGTAAAGCAGCTTTGTGGATACAATGAAATGTTTGATGTTTCATGTCAAGAACCTGCATTCGGGCAAAGATCCTGATGCAGGTTCTCGACCCCAAAAAATCAACAGCAGATTGCGTTTTGCTCCAGATTCCACTATCTGCACTTTCTTGTGTCTCACTTTTATTTGATGCATTGGCGAATGAAGGAAACTTATTTAACCACTTATGCAGCTGTCCCGAGGGGCAGGTGGACAAGTACATCAAGTCCCTCTGTTCCTCTGTGCTCTTGTCATGCCCCACCATTCACTGTGTGTATCCGAGCCTTTTCGTTCTTCCAAATGAACCAGCCCATATGTTTGAGGAATGCATTCCACAGGCCACTGCTCTGTCCATCATGCCTTACTCGCCCAAATTGTTCCCTTGGTGGAGAATTCCCCTCCTCATTGACGAAACACCAACATTCATGTCATGTGTGAAGTTAATCAATCCTGCCAGGCTGATATCCAGGTCACAACTGTCTGTCACAGGCATCAAGGGGCCCAGCACAGATTCCAGGGTTAAAACATGGACCACACACTTCCATTCACAACACAACCCTTACCCTCACCTTCTGCTAACACTCACCAAGCCTGCATTGAATGACATCTGAAACATTACCCTGCGCCCCATGCTGCCTCCTTAACTTTAAACCATTGTCCCAAGTGAGCCCACATTCATTGCCTTAATGACGTGCCTGACTCCGATGAGTCTTTAGGAGGGAAGTGGAAGCAGATAAGAAAGGACTCAAGGGCAGCTGATCTATGAGGGGTGATTGGTAAATGGAACCAGGTAGGGGAGGCGGACAAAACTGGCTGACGTGGCGATAGAGAGGATATGGATAAACGAAGGTGGGAGGAGCGAACGGGAGAGGAGGTGGGAGAGATGGAGGAGGCAAATGAGGTCAGGTTTACTTCAATTGGAAAGTTCAAAGTTTATACCAATGGACTGCAGATACACCATGCGCAATATGAGGCGGTGCTCTCCAGATCTGCGTTTTGACTCATTATGGCAGTGAAGAAGGCCGAGGACAGACATGTCAGAGTGGGAATGGGAAGCGGACTTGAACTGACGTGCAACTGGGAACTCGGGATTGCCATAACGGACAGAGCACAGGAGTTCTGCGAACCGATGGTCTGGTCTACGCTTGCTGTCGCTGACGTAGAAGGGGACGCAGCCGGAGCACCGCCTTCGTTAGACGAGGTTGGAAGAGGTGTACTTGAAGCGTTCCCTCACCTAAAAGGGCTGTTAATGTCCTGAGATGTTGGTGAAGAAGGAGATGCAGGAACAAGTGTTATTCCTCCTGCGGTTGCAGGGCATCGTGCCACGGCGCATGAGGAGTAGGTTTAGAGGCATTGGCGGATCAGGAAATCACAGGGAGAGTGGTATCTGCCAAATACAGAAAGATAAGGCTTGTGCTGGGATCCCGTTGCAGCTGGCGAAAGTGACGAAGGATGACGGGCTGTGCAAGGAAGTTGGTGTGGAGAAAAATGTGGAACAAGAGAAATATCTCTCCGTCCTGTGTAAAGGGAGGGAGCGTGCCAGTTGAATTCCGAAAACATTGCGGAATGCGCGCGGACGCACTATCAACCGCAGTGGGGCGGGGGAAGGGCATTTCAGATGTCCTGGAATGGTATGTTTCATCTGGAGAGAAACTGGGAGAATTCTATGACGTTCTGACAAGGGACAGGGTGGGACGAGGTCCAGTCAACGTAACTGTGGTATTTTGGGGATAAAATAGTAAACGTCACTGGACCGTTAGTCTCCTGCGTGGACGCTCGGAAAGCAGCTGATGAAATCAACGATTTCTGCAGAGCGCATGAGACAGCACCGATGCAGTTGTTGGTGCAGCAGAGAAATAGTTGTGGAGTCGTACCGGAGAAGGATTGGAACAAGGACCGTTCCATGTAGAAAAGAAAAGGACAGGAACAGCTGGGCACCATGCGACTGCCCGTGGCTACACAAATGGTTTGTCGAAAGTGGGAAGAGTCAAAAGGGCTGTTGGTCAGGGTAAGAACAAGTTCAGCCAGGCGGATGAGTGTGTTGGTGGAGGGGAAGTGGTTGGATCTTTGTGCGGAAAGAAGAAGAGAACTCAAGATCTTGCGCGATTTTGTGAGGGAGATCTCCCCATGTGCTGAGGTCAGTGACAGTGTGGGAGACAGTAACCTGGTGTTCGTCAGGGGAGTCCTGGTTCAAGAGTAGGTATGAGGAGGGATCCGAGATCTGCCGTCTGCTATTGGAAGGTGCAGGGTTCTCCAGAAGTATACAACGGCAGCGACCTTGTCTGTGGGTTTGAAGACTTGGTCGGGGAAGGTGGAAAGTGAATGGAGTGATGCGGTTTCGGAGATGAGTTTGGAGTGGGAGAGGGGAGTGGACAAGTCGAGGCAGTTTATATCGCCATGGCAATTGGAGCTGGAAAGATCAATAGGAGAGAGAAGGACGGAAAGTGTGGCCAAGGGGATTGTTGAATACAGTTATCAGAAGGGATAATCAGCGGGTTGGGGTGTTTGCGGGGGTGGATGTGAGGACTCGTTGCAAAGAAATAGACAGGCAGTTAGATACGACGGATGAATAGCATCATTATGAGGCTGCTGCAGAGGGCTGACCGCTCCAGCATCAGGCAGGGGTTGTCGGGGGTTCGGGGGGGGTGGTTGCGGTGGGTTGCACAGTGAGACACCGCAGAAATTGGACCTGTCGCAAGGTTAGGGGTCACAGGAGGGTGGAGAGGGATTTGAATGTGAGAGGGGACTCGGTGAGAGATGGAGGTATGGGGTGCAGAGGTAAAAATGAGAGTGGAAAGAGTGATGTACGGCCTGATATAGGAGGTTATAATTTGGGGTCTGGGCTGACAACAGCGGCGGAGGATACAGTGAGGAAGACCCAGCGAACCGTTGGGACCTGAAGGTCGGGCGGGAGAGCGAGGTTTACCCTGCGGAATGTCGGATGTCCAAGTCGGTTGTGCTCAGCCCACCCAACCCACGTCCCCCTGACCCCTGCCACTTGCCTCTATAACTGCAGGAGGTGAAACAGGTTTTCTCACAGCTCTTACTTCACCACCATTCAGGGAGCTAAACAGCCCTGTTCCAGATCATTTCAATAGCGATCCCCATTCCCATACAAATCTGTCCATCCTCAGCCTTCTCCACTGCTACTGTAAGGCCAAAGCAATGCGATGAACGACGTCCTGTGTCTCGCCTGTGTCGGCTACCACCTGGTGCTATAGGCAGGGAATCTCCCAATATCAGCTCACCCTCACCTCCAGTGTGCCCGCAACCAAACCTTTTCTCTCCCAACGTCCCCTGGTCCTTCCTTTATTCCGCATATCTGCGGACCACCATCATTCATTGTCATCCTGCAGCCACTCATGGTTCCGTCCAATCCTGCGCTCAAATGTCACACAAAGCACGGCCCCCACCCCCCGACTGGTCCTGGTTCCACCTGCCCTTCACCTCTCCCAAAATGGTTCCATTGTCATCTTCCTTGCTTATCATATTCCAACACTGGTCGCCTTTGTATTCCAGTTTATCGCCGTCACTGCCGTCTCCAAATTCAAACCCAAAAACAGGCATCATCTGCCACTTTCTGTCTGTCGCCATCTATCCTCCACCTGCCTCTGTCTCCCACTCCACCCCTCTCCCTCCCCTACCTGGCTCCATCTGTCCGTCACCATTCAGCCACCTTCAGTCCAACAGTCACACACTGGCCCCTGTTTCTCCTCTCCTCCTGTTCGCTTTCCACTTTCTATCTTCCCTCTACGTCGTTAGTCCTGATGCAGAGTTTACAGCCGAACCGATGAGAATTCCTCCCAACACCCCGTCCTCCCAACCCAGATGCTTGGAAAACTTGCTTTCCTCCGGCAGATTGCTTGTATGTCCAGATTCCAACCTCTGCATTCCCTTGTACTACATCTCTGTTCAACTACAGCTTTCCTCGGCGACGGAGCATAGAAGCGGGACGGCGCTTTCATCGTGTTCGCTGAACCGGTTGGGGAAACCAGCACTCAGAAGACGGGCCACTTGAAACATCGTGGGTGACCACTCTCTCCAGAACATTTGTTGCAGCACGAACCACGTCCACAGATGCATTCTATCCTTTGATAAAAGATAACATCAGTGATGCTGGACACGCCACAGACACCTCAACATAAAATTATTGTTGCGATGGGCAAGGCCACATATCGGTCGTAGGAAACAATGTTTCTCCGCCAGAAGTCGATTGTACACATGGCAAGATACCGCTGTCCGCAGCCAGGAGTGAATTGGTGACCAATTAAAGAGCTGCGCTGACGGTGAAGTTATCAGCAGGAAAGGGAAAGGTGCAGTCATAATGTGACCTTTACCACAATCAATACTTTATCTACTGAAAACAAACCGTACAAGTTTGAACTTCCCTTCCTTTTTATAGTCATTAAATATTTCCCACTACGTTCCTGTTCCTCAAAAAACGGGGAACACAACATTTAATTTCATATTTGTCGATCTACAAAACAAGGTTTTGTTTCCCCAGTTGTGTTGAAAAATGATGTAACTCTCTTACCAACTTGGCCACTCTCCATTTACCTGAGCCGAAATCGTCAATCTTGTTCAGAAACGTAAATTGTGGAAAAACGTAGGATTCACCGAGTGTTTGCGAGAGACGTATCTGAAGTTTGGTCTCAGGTGAAACGCGTGATGAGATGCTGCTGAGATCTAATGCACGGAATTTCTTTCCTTAAAGCATTTTAACATCATCCTCAGCGGAAATTTTAGTCCATTCTTCAGCTGCGTTCTGAATTTGGACTGAGTCACTGCAGAAAAACACGTGTTGCTCAGCAACAGCAGCATGTAGCTGGTTCGGTCCGCGATCAACATCGGGTCACTGACATCGGTTGAACAATAGCTCTTCATATATCGTATTAACATAAAAACTGCACAATACGTCGTCCAAAGCAATATGGAGCAGCCAGATACAGCGAAGAGTAAGGTTATGGACTTCCTTCGGTTTTTCATCTCGGCATCATTGTGACTCCATCATTCGTGCTGCCTTTTAGCCTCTTGCGCTCTCTACTGGCCACTAAAATGTGTCCTATTGTCAGAGTATTGAGCAGCAAAATCAGGAACATTGGCAGCATGGGGGTAAGAATGTAATGAATCCATCTGAAAACTGTCCATTCGGGGTCAGTATAAAATTCATGTTTCGCTTTACAGCCCCATGGTACGTTCTGTATGTAAGATCAGGTTGATTTACGAAGTACCAGAGGATGTTTTTACAAAATAACAGCGGACACACGGTTTCTATAACCCTGGTTGCAGTTTTCCTGGTGCAATATTTAGACCTCATTTGCTGGCAACAAATCATCACATAAAGATCAAATGCGAAGGAGAGTGTCGACCACACGGAGATGTCTGTGGCCGCATGATAAGGGGCCTGATACGAGAAGCACACTTGGGTAATGAACAGGTAATTTTCTGAGAAATATAAGTCATTACTACGGAACAGTATCACGTCAGCGACAACGACCAATAGGTCTGCCACTCTCATGGCCACGAGGTAGTGAGAGACACATTTGGAGAGAGCGCAACTTCCCCGGGTCAGTATCACAATCGACACCACGTTACCTCTGAGATGGGAACAATCGGAGACGCTGGTAAGAATACATTTATGGTGTCAGTTACACAGTGCGTAATTTAATGACTGACTTCACTCCAATATCTGGGTTGAATACAGATATTTAACTTGTGGTGCTACTGCTCACTAAAACAAATATTCAACACCCAAATTTAATTCAATATACCAATTGTAAATCAGAACAAAGAGTAAACGAATCAATGAAGGGCTTTACCGAGAGATTTCATTGGTGATTCACCCATGTCGCCGCTGAACTATTGGGAAGTCCGCGAAATTTCGCATCAGATTCAAGGAAAGAGTCGGTCTCTAAATACTATGGAGGGCCATTAAAATCAGCAAAAGTACAGTGGGAAAGGTGAAGCCACTGGAGTCATCCGAGGGGTGAATGCAGATTTAAATCCGTGAGCAGCAGTGGAGGGGCATGCGAGGTGAGCAGCTGAGATGTTTCGGATTTTATGTGATTTTCTCAGTGCCGAGCTCGTGACATAGACGAAAGGGGAAACTGGTGGTCAAACTATGGGTCAGGAGTCCACACTTTACCCGCCGAGACTGAAATTCTGAATGGCGAATCAAGAGAGTTTTCAGAATGAATATGTAACGGACAGAACAGCGCCCAACTCGTTGATGTCTGAGACCGCACAAAGGTGCCTGTCAACGGATGGGTGACACTCTGTGTTTATAAATTTAGCACGAGTTCATGACAAGAAGAACAAACGGATCTAATTTTTAGGGTAAGGTCGTACATATGAGACGCGGAAACTTCAACTCATCCTTTGATTCAAAATATGTGGCATAGTCGCATTGACACAGTTACTTCTTAATGGCGAGTCCAGTGTGTGACCCAAACAGGAGGTCCTATTTCATATACACACTGTCCCGCAAGTTGTGATGACTGAGATAGAGACACCCAGTGCAAAGATAGACACTTTCTCCCACAGTGTCCTCGCCGCCTCCACCCACACCAATCCCGCACTAATTCCATTCTATTCTTCCCTCCAAATGGATCCGTCCTGGGCAGAAACAACCTGTGCCACGAACGAATCGATGGCCCCAGGACGTCAGGGTGAAAATAACATTACAAACTATTGTGAGAGCAATAAATGTGTTGCCAGAGCTAGACTTTTTGCCAATTATGAAGCGGCAGGGATTGCGAGAGTAAACAGCAGGCAGAGGAAATGGGAGGATTGAAAAGTCTTCAAAGAGACAGTGTGGATCCGGCAGATTCACTTCGTGGTTATGGCAGCAACTCCGCAAACATTGAAGCAGTTTGGAAAGGCGCGGTTGGGGAGCGTCGTTGAAGAATCTTTGGGAAGAACGGGTGAAGGTAATTGGGGATATTGTAAAATACATTTACATGGAGCAGTATTTCAGCAGGGCGGAGAAACTTGTTGAGCGAGGTGGGCCTACTATCAGACTGCAAGGTTCTGATCATGAAACGGAAGTGTTTGTCTCAAGCAAACCGAGTAATCCCGGCATTTGTTCGACCTCAAGAGTGTAATGGCGTGGAAGGATGTCAAAGAGGGAAGTCATACAAACAATGTCAGTGTAGATTCACGGCGAGGCTGTACCATGTTTCAATCGTTCTCTCTGTGCAATTTATATCGTCAACAGCAGTATGTTGGAGAGAATGTTGCAGAAGGCAGCAGTCTGCCACTGATCGGAAGGAGAAATGTGAAGAGGAGTATAATAATCCTTTAGGCGATGAGGCTGAAGATTTTTGATCTTTCACGGAGTGTAAACCCACCTTCAGAAGGGTTTGGGATGATATTGAAAAATATTCCGCAGTACCACTTCCATCGGTTTCCTGACGACGCTCAACACTCAGACGTGTGTGCAAGCTTGACTGGCTGTCGAGGCACTTAAGGCAGCCATGTGGAAGTTGGTGAATTTTGAAATTGCAGACGAGATTTTGCTGACGGGATAATTTAGAGACCAACGGAAAGGAAGGAGAGATCTGCTGATACATGTGGAAAATAAAATGAATATCACCAGTTTTACAGACTGCATTGGATTACTATCAAACGCAATTTCCGGGAAATAGTTGAGAAAACAAAATTATTGGAACATCTTTGCTGCTAAAAAATAGATGTTCAGGTAAACCAAACGAACAGGTAGATGAGTAATAACGCCCACTGCTCGTTTCGCCTTACAATTGATTTTCGGGTCAAGAAAATTAAACATCAAACTGTTGCCAAGCAAATAACGGGGAACATTTCAATAGCTGTTTCGTAACTTTCGTACTTCGATGTAATAACAACTAGGACCTCCGAAGGCTGCTATAATCGGGAAGTAGATTAATTGGAGGCAGCACGGAAAATGGAGAAGTGCTGAGTGGAACTCCTAATCCTGGCGGAGGCGTGATGGAGGAATCTGTCCTCTGTGGTGGAATCCTACTGACAGCGCGTTACAGAGACAGGCTTCATATGTATTAGGGAGACTGTTCCCCTGGAATCAGAAAAGAGAAACAGAAACATAAACATTTCTTCCAGGCACCGGAGCAGCGCGACAACAACTTTGACAGTTACGTTAGTGCTGCATCATATTGATCCACTTGTGAAGTACAATATTAACTTCACTTCTGTCCAATTCGCCACCAAATGCTGGTATCTGGTGCATGGCTGTAACATGAGAAACAGCCGCAGCCTCAGTTCTCCGATTCTGGGAAACGTTTCGCCACTGCCGTTGTGCAAAATTAATTCGACCTGTGTTCCACCTTTCAACGTTTTGCTTACTTCCTTGTTCTGTAAACATGCGCAACACAATCCAGGAGATTAGGCTTGTAATTTGTTCAGCAATTTATGACTGATTTAGGCTCTTAAACTAATACACGCTGAACACTGTGAGTTCAATATTCCATATGGTTGTATCGTGGTCCTTAAGTATATAATAGCTTCTCGACACTTGTGTTATACTTTCTCTCACTCGATGGTGAGAGAGACATTGAAATAAACTACTGAGTAGGGATTAACTGGATGAGGTAAATATGCGGTTTGATACAGACACTGTACAGGAAAGATAGGCTGAAAAACTACAATACACGCTGAGTGATCACAGCCCCTCATTGAGCAGACAGTAAGAAAAGTGTAAATATTCGGAGCATAAATGCAGGACTCGGTAACTGGGGACTCGATCTCAGTTCATATCCCTGCTCAGTTCCCATACCATTCAGGCATTTGTTTCAAGTCATCTATCTGATGACTTTTTAGTGTAAGGTTTAGATTTTTTAATAAGTTTTTTAAGTAGTCGAGTGGGGGCTGGACTGCGCAAGCACGGCGCGGGCAGCTTAAAAAGCAAACAACCTGGAGAGCGGGCAGCTGAGTGAGTAGCAGCAGAGTGTTCTGGGCTTTGGCTCAAGGGGCTTCCGCGTGAAGGCGCAAGGAGGGTAAGTAGCTGGTAAGTAGGTAAAGGCAAGGTTTAGCTTTTGGTCATTATAGATTTGTAGGTGGGACTAACTAGGGAAAAAAAGGTAGTCAGATGGAGGACATGGTGGTGTGCTGCAGCTGTTGGATGTGGGAACTCGTGGACCTTGCTGCGGTCCAAGATGGCCACATCTGCAGTAAATGCTTGAGGCTGGACGAACTTCGGCTGAGAGTTGATGAGCTGGAGTCGCAGCTACAAACACTGCGCAGCATAAGGGAGGGAGAGAGCTATGTAGACACGGTGCATCAGGTGACAGTCACCCCCCGAAGGGTAGGTACATCTGAGGTTCAGGAGGCAGATAGAATGGTGACGGTCAGGGGAGGGAAGAGGAAGAAGAAGTCAGGCATGCAGACAGGACAGAGAGCCCCGGAAGCTGTTCCCCTCAGTAACAAGTTTTCTGCCTTGGAAGCTGTTGAGAAGGATGACCTGCAGGGGCCTAGCTGCAGTTACCAGGTCTCTGGCACTGGGACTGGTAATGCTGCTCAGAAGGGAAGGGAGGGAAAGAGACATGTGGTAGTGATAGGGTACTCGATAGTCAGGGAAACAGGCAGGAGGTGATGTGGCAGTGAGCATGAATCCCGGATGGTATGCTGCCTCACAGGTGCCAGGGTCCGGGATGTCACTGATCGGGTCCACAGAATTCTTGAGTGGGAGGGAGAGCAGCCAGAAGTTCTGGTCCATATCGGCACCGATGGCATAGGTAGGAAGGAGGATGAGGTCCTGAAGAGTGAGTTCAGGGATTTAGTCAGAAAATTGAGGAACAGGACCTCAAGGGTAGCAATCTCGGGTGAAGGTAGTGAAGGTAGGAATAGGAGGAGGTGGCAGAAAAATGTGTGGCTGAGATGATGGTGCAGGAAGGAGGGTTTTAGATATCTGGATCATTGGGATCTCTTCTCGGGAAGGTGGGACCTGTACAGAGAGGACGGGTTACACCCGAACCAGAAGGGGGCCAATATCCTTGGGACGAGATTTGCTAGGGTGGTACAGGACGGTTTAAACTAGTTTGTGAGGGGGAAGGGAACCGGAGGAGTAGGTCAGAGGAAGAAGGGAATGGGGAAAAGTTAGATCAAACAGGTAGAGAGGCTTTGGGGAAGGAAAATCAGAATGCAGGCTGTAAAAGTAGTATGGTAGATGGACTGAAGTGTGTTTACTTAAATGCAAGAAGTGGCAGGAATAAGGGGGATGAACTGAGGGTTTGGATAAGATGGGGGACTATGATATCGTGGCTATTACTGAGACATGGCTGACGTCAGGAGAGGAGCGGATATTGAATATTCCTGGTCTATCGGTGTTTTAAGAGGGATAGGGAAGGGGGGAGAAGTGGAGGGGTGGCGATACTGGTCAGGGACACTGGTACGGCTGTGGAAAAGATGGATGTTGTAGAAGGATCATCTCTAGAGTCCGTATGGGTGGAGTTAAGGAACAAGAAAGCAGCAGTTACTCTACTAGGAGTATTCTATAGGACCCCGGTAGCAGGATAGATATAGAGGAGCAGATTGGCAGGCAGTGTTTGGAGAGAAGCAGAAATAACAGGGTCGTTATAATGGGAGACTTCAACTTCCCAAATATAGACTGGAATCTGCTTATTGCCAAATGTTTAGATGGGACGGAATTTGTTAAATGTGTCCAGGAGGGATTCCTGACGCAATATGTTGACAGGCCGACTGGAGGGAATGCCATGTTAGATCAAGTTTTAGGAAAAGAACCGGGACAGGTGAAGGATCTATTGGTGGGTGAGCATTTGGGGGACAGTGACCATTGCTCCATAACCTTTAAAATTGTCATGGACAGGGACATGGACAGGTGCAGAGTGACGAGGTTTTTCAATTGGGGAAGGGCTAACTACGAGGCTTTAAGGAGAGAACTTGGTAGTGTAAATTGGGATGTCCTTTTTGGAGAAAAATGTACCATGGGGATGTGGTCGATATTCAGGGATCTTATGCAGGATGTTAGGGATAAATATGTCCCGGTGAGGCAGAGAAGGAATGGTAGGGTGAAGGATCCGTGGGTGACGAGAGAGGTGGAACGACTTGTTAGAGAGAAGAAGGTAGCATATGTGAGGTATAAGCAGCAAGTTTCAGACAGGGCCCGTGAGGAATATAGGGTAGCGAGGAAGGAACTTAAGAAAGGGCTGAGGAGAGCTAGAAGTGGACATGAAAAGTCTTTGGCTAGTAGGGTTAAGGAAAATCCCAAGGCCTTTTTCAAGTACGTGAAGGGTAGGAGGATGGCTAGGGTGAATGTAGGTCCGATTAAGGACAAAGGTGGGAGAATTTGACTGCAGGCGGAGGAAGTGGGAGAAGTTCTGAATGAGTACTTCTCTTCGGTATTCACCAGGGAGAGGGGTCTTGATGATGCGGAAGGGAGTGCTGGTAGGGGTAATGTTCTCGAGCTTGTTGATATCAAGAGAAAGGATGTGTTGAAGTTGTTAAAATATATTAAGACAGATAAATCTCCGGGGCCTGACGGGATTTTCCCCAGGCTGCTTCGAGACGCTAGGGAGGAGATTGCTGAACCGCTGGTAAGGATCTTTGAGTCCTCGTTGTCTACGGGGGTGGTGCCGGAGGATTGGAGGATTGCGAATGTGGTCCCCTTGTTAAAAAAATGTAACAGGGATAGGCCAGGAAATTATAGACCGGTGAGTCTCACGTCTGTGATAGGTAAGCTGTTAGAAAGGATTCTAAGGGATAGGATTTATGAACACCTAGAGAATTATGGACTGATTGGGGACAGCCAGCATGGCTTTGTGAAGGGAAGATCTTGCATCACAAGCCTGATAGACTTCTTTGAGGAGGTGACCAGGAAGATTGATGAGGGCAGTGTGGTGGATGTGGTTTACATGGATTTTAGTAAGACATTTGATAAGGTTCCTCATGGTAGGCTTCTTCAGAAGGTCAGAGGCCAAGGGATCCAAGGAATCTTGGCTGTGTGGATTAGGAATTGGCTTGCATATAGAAAGCAGAGGGTTGTGGTGGAAGGAGTGCCCTCGGATTGGAAGGCAGTGACTAGTGGCCTCCCGCAGGGATCGGTTCTGGGACCTCTACTTTTTGTGATATTTATAGATGACTTAGATGAGGGGGAGGAGGACTGGGTTAGTAAGTTTGCGGACGACACTAAGATAGGCGGCGTTGTGGATAGTTTGGAGGGCTGTCGGAGCTTACAGAGGGATGTTGATAGGATGCAGAGCTTGGTTGACAAGTGGCAGATGGAGTTCAATCCGGAGAAGTGTGAGGTGGTACACTTTGGAAGGACAAACTCCAGGGCAGAGTACAGGGTAAACCGCAAGGTACTTGGCAGTGTGGAGGAGCAGAGTGATCTGGGGGTTCATATTCACAGTTCATTGAAAGTTGCCTCACAGGTGGAAAGAGAAGTTAGGAAGGACAGTGGGATGTTGGCTTTCATAAATCGCGGGATTGAGTTTAAGAGCCGCGAGGTTATGATGCAGCTTTACAAAACTCTAGTTAGGCCACATTTAGAGTACTGTGTTCAGTTCTGGTCGCCTCATTATAGGAAGGATGTGGAGGCATTGGAGAGGGTGCAGAGGAGATTTACCAGGATGCTTTATGGATTGGAGGGTATTGAATATGAGGAGAGGCTTAAGGTGCTAGGGCTTTATTCACTAGAAATGAGGAGGATGAGAGGAGACATGATAGAGGTATATAAAATATTGAGTGGAATAGATAGAGTAGACAGTCAGCGCCTCCTTCCCAGGGCACCAATGCTCAAGACGAGAGGTCATGGCTTTAAGGTTATGGGTGGGAGTTTCAGGGGAGATGTCAGAGGGAGGCTTTTCACCCAGAGAGTGGTTGGTGCATGGAATGCACTGCCTGGGGTGGTGGTGGAGGCAGATACATTGAACAGGTTCAAGAGCTTGTTGGATAGGCATATGGAGGAACCTGAGATGGATATGCGGGAGGAAGGGGTTAGGTACTGTGAGGGTGGTCTGATGGACGGCACGACACGGTGAGCCGAAGGGCCTGTTTTTTGCTGTATGGTTCTATGGTTCTATGGTTCTATATGTTCAGCCACTTGGTCTCCACATCCTCCTGTCGTGAAATTCCTGCATATCCATCGCCCTCTGTGAGAAGGAATTTTTCCTCACCGCCATCGCAGTCGGTGCGCCGCTGATTCTCAATCCGCATTCCCTGGTTCCATATCCCTCAGCCACGGGACATCTCCTCCCTGCAGAAAGTCTTTCGAAACCTTCCAGAATTTTGTACCTTTCCAAGTCTCCGTTCGCTCCTCTAAATGCCGTGAATAAATTCATTGTTGACCAGATATCTCTTCAATCTCCAGCATCCCTTCAATCAGTCTGGTCATCCGTCGTTGCATCCGTTTGAAGGCAGTAGTTCCCATTCTTTTCATAGAATGCGACTGAAACTGCACAGAGCCTTTCAGGTTCGGTGTTTCACTGGTGCTCTCTGATTGTAGTCGGATATTCGTGCGCCTGGATACAAAACCTCTCTCAGTGAATGTCCACATACCCATTGTCTAATCGACGTCCTTCACTGACAGGTGTACAAGAGGAAAAGTGGCCGTTTGAACACCAGTGGTTCCAAGCCTGGCAACATTTACATTCAATCGGATCGTTCATATCTTTCTCCGAAGAGGATACCTTCACATTTATCCACGAGATATTGATTCTGTCATGCATTAATTCGTCACGCAACTTGTCCGAACTTTGTTGGTTCTTTGCTTCCGCTTCCGAACACACAAACTAAGTGCTGAATGTTTTGGGTCAACTTAAACCTGGGAACATTGATGAAGGGCGGGAGGTGATTCTGGCCCCGTTGCATTGCCAACAAACATTTCCTTTCTCAATGGAAGGTAATTAACAAGAAAATTTGACTCGGTTTCAAACTCCATGAATTCTGCCTGATCGGTTCCGTAATAGTGCAAAGGCCACTTCACAGTTGGAGACTTTCGCCCATCATGTGCCTACTGGATCTTTGCCAGACCAACGTGCTTTTTCCAGTCACCACGAATTCTTCACAGCTTTGCAATTTTAATTCACAGAACCGAGTCGGAAAATAAAGATCTGTCTCGGAGACCCCGAGTACCCTCAGTTAACCTTTTCTCAGCACATCGGTGGCTGGAATGTGGCTGCTTCCTGGCACAGCACTTATTTCCCTTTGCTGACAATTAGAATCCTAGTTCCATGTTCACATTCTCCATCGCTGACCGTTAGGTTTTCTTTCTGTTTTCCCTTATTCATGGAATTCCAATCGCACTGCTCTACGTTAGAAAATGTTTTCCTGAAACGAAATATTTCCAGATGTTTGTTACAGAAATCAGCAGAGACCTCACAAAGGTTTCGCCTTCACATCTCCTCTATTCCTTTAGCTCCTGCTGCATGGGAATGACCCACTCGTTCTCTTTCAATGAGAAACCATTGTGAAGTTCTGGAAGGACAATATTCCCTCCACGTGTAACCTAACAAGCATATTACACAGTTTCAAAATGAACTCGTCTGCATTTGACATTCAAAGCGATGTTGTCCCACTCCCCCTTCTAGAAAAGTCAATGAAGCAAACATGCAGCTGCAATATGTGGTTAGGGAGGCAAAGCGCACGTTGACCTGAGTTAAGGGAGCGTTGTCGTACAGTATTGAAGGTGTCTCTGTGTTGCTGTACAGGGCCTCGGTCTGATGGATCCAAGAGTAATGTCTCCCGCCTAGTTCTAGTTCTAAATTTAAAAAAAAAGATTCGTTCCATAAAGTAGGTGCACCAAAGGTTCACTTGACGCTAGAAATGCTAAGTTGCATATGGGAGTGATCTGTGTGTACCAGATCGCTATCCCTCTGCAGTTAGTTCTGTGAATGTACGGAGACCTCACCGAAAGTCACAAATTTCTTCCAGAGCTCTTTTTTTTCCAGAAGCAGAGAGGGCGCTGTGCTGGCAGAGTGCTCAAGCCCAGAGTTGCAGAATAAGGGAAAGTCCACCAAAGAAATCGTGAGGGGGCATTTCTTCAGGGAGGGAATAATGAGTCTTTGTAGTTCTGTACCGCAGAGGTTCCTGAATGTTCAGCCATTGCGTTAAAATGAAGCATCGGCGGTTAGAATGATATGTGAGAATAGTGTTTTGGGGAATATCTCAGGAGAGTGCTGAGGTGCAATATTAGACAAGGTCTTAATGAGCGTGACTTGAGTGTTCTCTGTAACAAAATGCCGGGGTATTTCCACTTTTGTGTCTGCTCTTACGCTTTATTTGAACCGGTGTCCAAAATAGACGTGTGATTGCTGTTTTTAATGGTGTTAGCTGCACCAATCATTTTGCTGATTTAACACTAATCGACAATCCAGTGGACTCACTGATCTGAACACCAGGACAAAAAAAGGAGTAAATCTGCCTGTCTCTGAAAAGTCTTTCATTCACTGCATATTCACAGAACGAACTGCAGAGAGATACCGATCTGGTACACACAGATCACTCCCATATGCAACCCAGCATTTCTGGCGTCAAGTGACCCTTTGATGCATCTACTTTATGGAACTAATGTTTATTTGTATATATATTAGTTCCATGTTTATATATGTTTATATACGGGAACCTCCAATGCTGTATACAAACCTCCCTTAACTCAGGTCAAAGTGCGCTTTGCCTCCTTAACCATATTTTGCAGCTGCATGCTTGCTTTAATGACGTTTATAGAAGAGGGCAACGTCGCTTTGAATGCCAACTTTACCCATTCACTCACCGTTCAGCACAAAGAACAAAAGTGTTCAAATGCAGACGAGTTCACTGAGAACCTGTGTAATATGCTGGTTAGGTTGCACGTGGAGAGAATTTTATTCTGCGCACTTTGGGAAGTCCGACAACGAAATCCGAGCAAGTGTGCGGAAAGATTCAGTAGAATGTTTCCGTGGATGATAGATTTCAGCTGCCAGATTTGATCGAAGAAACGAGTGCCGATATCAAACCTCATCAGCACACAATGTAACCTTGCACCGACCCACATCAAAAGAGTTAAATTTCTGTTTTCCATTCAGTGGTTTTCATATTAACTGATTTCACGAGACCTCCAGAACTTCACATCGGTTTGCCTTTGACAGACAACGACTGGGTCATTCCCAGGGAGCTGTACCTAAGGGAGTATTGGAGATGTGAAGGCTTTACCTTTGTGAGGTGTCTGCAGTTTTCCTTAACAAACATATGGAAATATTTCGTTGCAGGGAGTCATTTTCTAATGTAGAGCAGTGCGATTGGAATTCCACGAACATGTGAGAGACAGAAAGAAAAGAGAAGGGTCAGCGATGGAGATTCGAATTGGCAGCAAAGGGAAATAAGTTATGTGTCAGGAAGCAGCAATATTACAGCCGCCGATATGCTGAGAAAAGGTTAAGTGGGGGAGCTCGGGGCCTCTGAAACAGATCTTTGTTTTCAGACTCGGTTCCGTGAATTAAAATTGCAAAGCTCTGGAGAAATCGTGGTGACTGGAAAAGCACGTTGGTCTGGCAAACATCCAACAGGGACATGATGGGCCGAAAGTCTCCAACTGTGCCGTGACCTTTCCACTATTACGGAACGGATCATGCAGCATGTATGGAGTTTGAAACTAATTCAAAAGTTCTTGTCAATTAACTTCCAAGAAGGAAGGAATTGTTTGTTGACAATGCAACGGTACCAGAATCATCTCCCGCCCTTCATCAGCATTTTTCAGTTTCAGGTTGACCCAAAACATTCAGCACTTTAGTTGTGAGTTCGGGAGCGGACGCAAAGCAGCTACAACGTTTGGACAAGTTGCATGACGCATTAATGCATTTCAGATGTAATATCTTGTCGATAAATGTGAAGGTATCCACTTCGGAGAAGGATATGTAAGATCCGACATAATGTAAATGTTGCCAGGTTTGGAATCACTGGAGTTCAAACGGCTCCTTTTGCTCTTGTACACACTTCAGTGCAGGCCGTCGATAAGAGAATGGGTATGTGGACATTCACTAAAAGAGCTTTTGTATACAGGCCCACTAATATCCGTCTACAATCACAGAACACCAGTAAAACCCGAACCTGCAGGACTTTGTGAAGTTTCAGTCGCATTATATGAAAATATGGGAACTGCTGCCAAACGAATGCCACGACGGTTGACCAGACTGATTGAAGGGATGCAGCACCTGCACTGTGAAGAGATATCTGGACTCTAATGAATTTATTCAGGCGTTTAGAGGAACGAGCGGAGACATGGAGAGATACAAAATTCTGGAAGGTCTCGACAGATTTTCTGCAAGGTGGAGGTGTCCCGTGACTGAGGGATCTGGAACCAGGGAATGCGGATTGAGAAGAAGGGGCGCACCGGCTACGATGGCGGTGAGGAGAAATTTCTTCTCTCAGAGGGCGATGGATATGCAGGAATCTTCACGACAGGAGGCTGTGGAGACCAAGTGGCTGAACATATTTGCGTAGTCATCAGATTGATGACTGGAAACAAATGCCTGAATGGTATGGGAACTGAGCCGGAATATGAACTGAGATCGAGTACCCAGTGACTGAATCCTGCATTTATGCTCTCGATATTTACACTTCTCTGACTGTCTGCTCAATGAGGGTCTGTGGTCACTCAGCGTGTATCAGCTCATTTTCCCTGTACAGTGTCTGTATCAAACCGCATATTGACCTCATCCAGGTAATCCCAACTCAGCGGTTTTATTTCAATGTATCTCTCACCATCGAGTGAAAGCAAGTATAACGCAAGTGTGGAGAAGCTATTATATACTTAAGGACCATGATACAACCATATGGAATATTGAACTCACAGTATTCAGCGTGTATTAGTTTAAGAGCCTGAATCATTCATAAATTGCTGAATAAATTACAAGCCTAAAATCCTGGATTGTGTTGCACATGTTTGCAGAACAAGGAACTGAGCAAAACGTTGAAAGGTGGAGCACAGGTGGAATTAATTTTGCACAACGGTAGTGGCGAAATGTTTCCCAGAATCGGAGAACTGAGGCTGCGGCTGTTTCTCATGTTGCAGCCATGCACCAGATACCAGCATTTTGTGTCGCACTGGAGAGAAATGAAGTTAATATTGTACTTCACAAGTGGATCAATATGATGCAGCACTAACGTAACTAGTAAAGTTGTTGTCGCGCTGCTCCGGTGTCTGGAAGAAATGTTTATGTTTCTGTTTTTCTTTTCTGATCCCAGGGGAAGAATCTCCCTAATACATATGAAGCCTGTCTCTGTAACGCGCTGTCAGTAGGATTCCAGCACAGAGGACAGAGGTACTCCATCACACCTCCGCTAGGATGACAGTTCCACCCAGCGCTTATCCATTTTCCGTGCTGCCTCCAATGGTACTGGCATAATTAATCTACCTCACGATTATAGCAGGCTTCGGGGGTCCTGGTCAGTTATTACATCGAAGTACGGAAGTTACGAAACAGTTATTGAAATGTTCCCCGTTATTATCTTGGCAAGTCTGATCTTTAATTTTCTTTACCCGCAAATCAATTGAAAGGCGATGCAAGCAGTAGCCGTTTATTCCTGATCTACCTGTTCGTTTGGTTTACCTGATCATCTACTTTTTAACAGCAAAAATGTTCCTATATTTTTTTCTCAATTATGTCCGGAAAATTGCGTTTGATAGTAATCCAATGCAGTCTGTAAAACTGGTGATATTCACTTTATTTTCCCCATATATCAACTGATCGCTCCTTCCTTTCCATTAGTCTCGAAAATATTCCGTCAGCAAAAACTCGTCTGCAATTTAAAAATTCACCAACTTCCACATGGCTGAGTTAAGGGCCTCGCCAGCCGCTCAAGCTTGCACACACGTCTGAGTGTTTGCGTCGTTAGGAAATCGACGGTAGTGCCATACATCAGGATATCTCAACTGTTTTCAAGTGAACTGCGGAGTATATTTCAATATCTTCTCAGGCCCTGCCGAAGGTGGGTTTACACTCCGTGAAGGAACAAAGATCCCCAGCCTCATCTCCTAAAGGATTATTATACTCCTCTTCACATTTCCCCTTCCGAGCGGTGTCTAACCTCTGCTTTCTGCAACATTCTCTCCAACATGCTGATGCTGACGGTTTAATTGCACGGAGAGAACGATTGAAACATGGCACAGCCTCGCCGTGAATCTACACTGACATTGTTTCGCACATCAATGTGGCTTCCCTCTTTGACATCCTTCCACGCCATTAGACTCTTGAGGTCGAACAAATGCCGGGATTTCTCGCTTTACTTGAGGCAAATACTTCCATTTCATGATCAGAACCTTGCAGTTTGATAGTAGGCCCACCTCGCTCAACAAATTTCTACGATCTGCTGAAATACTGCTGCATCTAAATGTATTTAACAATATCCACAATTACCTTCACCCGTTCTTCCCAAAGATTCTTCAACGGCGCTCCCCAGCCGCGCCTTTCCAAACTGCTTCAATGTTTGCGGAGTTGCTGCCACAACCGCGAAGTGAATCTGCCGGATCCGCACTGTCTCTTTTAAGACTTCTCAATCCTCTTCCTTCTGTTTACTCTTGCAATCTCTGCCGCTTTATATTTGGCAAAAAGCCTAGCTCTGGCAACACATGTATTGCTCTCACAAGATTGTGTTATGTTATTTTCACCCTGACGTCCTGGGGTCAATAATTCGTTCGTGGCACTGGTAGTTTCTGTTCAGGACCGATCCTTTTCGAGGGAAGAATAAAATGGAATTAATGCAGGATTGGTGTGGGTGGGGGCGGCGAGGACACTGTGGGAAAAAAGTGTCTACCTTTGCACTGGGTGTCTCTACCTCAGGCATCACAACCTGCGGGACAGTGTGTGTATGAAATAGGATCTCCTGTTTGAGTCACAAACTGGACTCGCCATTACGAAGTAACTGTGTTAATGCGACTATGCCAAATATTTTGATTCAAAGGATGAGTTGAAGTTTCCGCGTCTCTTTCGTACGACCTTACCCTAAAAATAATCATTACATCCGTTTGTTCTTTTGGCATGAACTCTTGCTAAACTTTATGAACACAGAATGTCACCCGTCCGTTGACAGGCACCTTTGTGCCGTCTCAGACATCAACGAATTGGGCGCTGCTCTGTCCGTTACATATTCACTCTGAAAACTCTCAGTATTCGCCATTCAGAATTTCAGTCTCGGCGGGTACAGTTTGGACTCCTGACCCATACTTTGACCACTGGTTTCCCCTTCCGTCTATGTCACGTGCTCTGCACTGATAAAATCACATGAAATCCGAAACACCTCAGATGCTCACCTCCCATGCCCCTCCACAGCTGCTCACGGATTTAAATGTGTATTCAGAACTCGGACGACTCCAGTAGCTTCACCTTTCCCACTGCAGTTCTAATGGTTTTAATGGTCCTCCATCGTAGATAGCGACGGATACTTTCCTCAAATCTGCTGCGAAATTTCGCGGACTTCCCAATAGTTCAGCGGCGATATGGGCGAATCACTAACGAAATCCCTCGGTAAAGCCTTTCGTTGCTTTTTAACCTTTTGTTCTGAATTACAATTTGTATATTGCATTAAATTTGTGTGTTAAATATTTGCTTCAGTGAGCAGTAGCACCAGAAGTGAAATGTCCATGTTAAACCGCATATTGGAGTGAAGTCAGTCATTATATTACACACTCTGTAACTGACACCATAAATGTGTTCTTATCAGCGTATCCGATTGTTCCCATCTCAGAGCTCACGTGGTGTCGATTGTGATCCTGTCCCGGAGAAAGTGCGGTCTCTTTAAATGTGTCTCTCGCTTCCTCGTGGACATGGCAGTGGCAGACCTATTGGTCGTTGTCGCTGACGTGATACTGTTACGTATAATGAATTATATTTTTCAACAAGTTTTCTGTTCATTACCCAAGTGTGCTCCTCGCATGAGGTCCTAGGTCATACGGCCACAGACATCACCGTGCGGTTGAAACTCTCCTTCACATTTGATTGACATTTGATGAATTGTTGCCAGCAAATGAGGTCTAAATATTGCACCAGGAAAACTGCAGCCAGGGTTATAGATCCGTGTGTCCGCTGTTATTTTGTAAAAACATCCTCTGGTACTTCGTAAATCAACTTGATGTTACATACAGAACGTACCATGGGGCTGTAAAGCGAAACATGAATTTTATACTGAACCCGCATGGACAGTTTTCAGATGGATTCATTACATTCTTACCCCCATGCTGCCAATGTTCCTGATTTTTCTGCTCAATGCTCTGACCATGGGACACATTTTAGCGGCCAATAGATAGCGCAAGAGGCTAAAAGGCCTCACGAATGATGGAGTCACAATGATGCCGAGATGAAAAACCGAAGGAAGTCCATAACCTTACTCTTCGCTGTATCCGGCAGCTTCATATTGCTTTGGATGACGTATTGTTTAGTTTTTCTGCTAATACAAATGATGAAGCGCTATTATTCAACCGGTGTCAGTGACCCTATGTACATGCTGCTGTTGCTGAGCGGCTGCACCAACACTTGTATTTCTGCAGTGACTCAGTCCAAATTCAGAGCGCAGCTGAAGAATGGACTAAAATTTCCGCTTAGGATGATGTTAAAATACGTTAAGGATAGAAAACAACGCAGGGATTCCGGGAATTAGATCTCAGCAGCATCTCACCTCCCATTTCCCCTGAGACCAAACTCCAGATGCGCCTCTCGGTAATATCCGGTGAATCCTGCGTTTTTTCCATAATTTACGTTTCTGAACAACATCGACTGTTTCGCCTCATACAAATGCAGAGTGACCAAGTTGGTCAGAGAGTTACATCATACTTCAACACACCTGGGGAATCAAAGCCTTCTTTTGTAGATAGACAAATATGATTATTAAATGACGTGTTCTCCGTCCTTTGAGGAACAGAAAAGTGTTGGGAAATATTTATTGACTTTAAAAAGGAAGGGAAGTTCAAACCTGTACGGATCGTGTTCGGTAGATAAAGTATTGATTACGGTAAAGGTCATATTTTGACTGCACCCTTCCCTTCACTGTCGGTAACTTCGCCTTCAGCAGCAGAGCTTTAATTCGTCACCAATTCCCTCCTCTCTGCGAACAGTGGTTTCCAGCCGTGTGTCCAATGGAATTATGGCGGAGGAACATTGTTTCTAACGATCAATATGTGACCTTGCCCATCACGAAAGTAATTTTCTGTTGAGGTGTTTCGCATAGAATGCATCTGTGGACGTGGCTCTTCCTGCAGCAAATGCTCTGAAGAGAGTTGTGACCCGCGATGTTTCAGGTGGCCCGTCTCCTGAGCGCTGGTTCACCGAACACAATGAAAGCGGCGTTCGGCTTCTATGCTCTGTCGCCGAAGAAAGCTGTCGTTGAACTGGAATGTAGCACAGGCGACTGCAGAGGTTAGAATCTGGACCTACAAGCAATATCCCGGAGGAAACCAGTGATCGAAGCATCTGGGTTGAGAGGACGGGTTTTTGAGAGAAATTCTCAACGTTTCAGGTGGAAAGTCTGCATCAGGACTAAGGGCGGAGAGGGAAGAGAGGCAGTGTAAAGCGAACAGGAGGAGCGGTGAAACAGGGGCCAGTGGGTGACTGTTGGACCAAAGGTGGCTGAATGGTGACGGGCAGATGGAGTCAGGTAGGGGAGTGAGAGGCGTGGAGTGGGAGACAGAGGCAGGTGGAGGATAGATGGAGACAGACAGAAAGTGGCAGATGAAGCCGGTTTGAGGAAGTGACTGTGGAGACGGCAGTGATGGTGATAAACAGGAACACAAAGGCGACCAGGGCTGGAATATAACAGGTAAGGAAGGTGAGAATGGGAACCATTGTGGGAGAGCTGGAGCGCTGGTGGAACCAGGACCTGACGGTGGGGGGAGGGGGGGTGCGGTTGTGTGTGAAGTTTGTGGGTAGGATTGGATGGAACCAGGAGGGGCTGCGAGATGCTAATGAATGATGGGGGTCCGCAGAGATGTGGAAAACTAGACATAGAGGAAGGACCGGGGGGATGGTTGGAGAGAGAGAGGGTTGCGGGCTCACTGGAGGTGAGGCTGACCTGAAATTGAGTGATTCACTGCCTTTACCATCAACTGGTAGCCTTTACAGGCGGGAGATGAGGCGTCGTTCATCTCATTGCTTGGGCCTTACACTTAATATTTGTATGGAAAAGCGAATGGCAATTGAAATGACATGCAACAGGGCTGTTTAGGTCCCTGAATGGTGGTGAAGGAAGAACTGTGAGAAAATCTGTTGCACCTCTTGCAATTGTATTGGTAAGTGCCAGCGGTCAGGGAGTAGTGAGTGGGTTGGGCTGAGCGCAACAGACTTGGACACCAGACATTCCGCCGGTATGACCTTGCTCTCCCGCCCAATCCTGAGCTCCCAACGGTACACAGGGTGTTCCCTTGTATCATCTGCCGCCGTTGTCACCTGAGACGCAAATTCTGAACTCCTGTATCAGCCGCAACACCACTGTTTCCACTCCCCCTTTTAACCTCTGCACCCCATACTTGTATCTCTCCCGAAGTCCCCTCACACGTTCAATTCTCTCGTCTCCCTCCTGTAACCCCACACCTTGCGACAGCTCCAAAATGCCGTGTCTCGCCATACACCCACCTCACCACCACCACACCTCCACACGACCACCCCTGCCTGATGCTGGAGCTGTCAGTCCTCAGCCTCAGCTCGTCGAGTCCCAGGCTTATCATGATGTCGAGCTCTTCTTCTGTCGCCTCTTACTCCGTGTCTGTCTCTTTGGCAACGATCAATGAGTCCTCACATTCCAACCACCACCACCCCCCCCCCCCCCCCCACGAACTCACTTATTATCCCTTCTGATAATTGTACGTTACAATCTCTTGGCCACGCTTTCGGACCTTCTGTCCCCTATTGAACTTTCCATTCCATTTGCCGTGGCGATATCAATCGTCCAGACTTGTCCACTGCCCTCTCTCATTCCAAACTCACCTTTGAACGCGCAGCACTCCAGTCACTTTCCACCTGTCTTGGCAGAGTCATCAAATGTGGTTTACATGGAATTTAGTAAGGCGTTTGATAAGGTTCCTCATGGTAGGCTTCTTCAGAAGGTCAGAGGCCAAGGGATCCAAGGAAGCTTGGCTGTGTGGATTAGGAAATGGCTTGCATGTAGAAAGCAGAGGGTTGAGGTGGAGGGAGTGCCCTCGGATTGGAAGGGAGTGACTAGTGGTGTCCCGCAGGGATCAGTTCTAGGACCTCTACTTTTTGTGATATTTATAGATGACTTAGATGAGGGGGTGGAGGGCTGGGTTAGTAAGTTTGCGGACGACACTAAGATAGTCGGTGTTATGGATGGTGTGGAGGGCTGTCGGAGCTTACAGAGGGATATTGATAGGATGCAGAGCTGGGCTGACAAGTGGTAGATGGAGTTCAATCCGGAGAAGTGTGAGGTGGTACACTTTGGAAGGACAAACTCCAGGGCAGAGTACTGGGTGAATGGCAAGGTACTTGGCAGTGTGGAGGAGCAGGGGATATGGGAGTTCATATTCACAGTTTATTGAAAGTTGCCTCACAGGTGGAAAGAGCAGTTAAGAGGGTCAATGGGATGTTGGCTTTCATAAGTCGCGGGATTGAGTTTAAGAGCCGCGAGGTGATGATGCAGCTTTACAAAACTCTAGTTAGCCACACTTCGATTACTGTGTTCAGTTCTGGTTGCCTCATTATAGGAAGGATGTGGAGGCGTTGGAGAGGGTGCAGAGGAGAATTACCAGGATGCTGCCTGGATTAGCGAGTATTGAATATGAGGAGATGCTTAAGGTGCTAGGGCTTTATTCATTGGAAAGGAGGAGGATGAGAGGAGACATGATAGAGGTATATAAAATAGTGAAAGGAATAGATAGAGTAGACAGTCAGCGCCTCCTTCCCAGGGCACCAATGCTCAAGACGAGAGGTCATGGCTTTAAGGTTATGGGTGGGAGGTTCAGGGGAGATGTCAGGGGGAGGTTTTTCACCCAGAGAGTGGTTGGTGCATGGAATGCACTGCCTGGGGTGGTGGTGGAGGCAGATACATTGAACAGGTTCAAGAGCTTGTTGGATAGGAATATGGAGGAGTGTGGGATGGGGGGATATGCGGGAGGAAGGGGTTTGGTTGTGTGAGGGTGGTTTGATGGAGGGCACAACATGGTGGGCCGAAAGGGCCTGTTTTGTGCTGTATGGTTCTATGGTCCTAAACCTGCAGACTAGGTCGCTGCCGTTGTATTCTTCCGGAGAATCCTGTACCATCCAATACCAGACCGCCGATCCCGGATTCCTCCTCATAACTACTCCTTGACCAGTGCTCCACAAACGAACACCAGGTTACTGTCTCCCGCACTATCGCAGACCTCAGTGAACAGGGAGACCTCCCTCACAACATCACGGAAGGTCTTTCAGTTCTCCTCTTCTTTCCGCACAAAGATCCAACCACTTCCCCTCTATCAACGCTTTCATCCGCCTGGCTGAACTTTTTCTTGCTCGGAACAACTTCCCTTTTGACTCCTCTCTCTTTCTACAAACCAAATGTGCAGCCATGGGCAGTCGCATGGGGCCCAACTGTTCCTGTCTTTCTGCTGGCAACGAAGAACATCCTTGTTCCAATCCTTCTCCGGTACCACTCCACAACTCTTTCGGCGCTGCACCGACAACAGCACCGGTGTTGTCTCATGCGCTCTGCAGAAATCGTTGGTTTCATCACCTTCGTTCCAAGCGACCACGCAGGAGACTAACGGTCCAGTGACGTTTACTATAAACCTAGAAAATCCTTCAGTTACGTTGACCGTCCCACCCTGTCCCTTGGACGCACATTATGAAATTCTCCCAGTTTCTGTCCAGATGAAACATTCAATTTCAGGACATCTGAAATGCCCTTTCCCTCGACACCACCACCACCACCACCACCACCGCCCCCTACCCCACCCCGCCTCATTGCGGTTGATGGAGCAATCTCTCGCATTCCACAATTTCTCGGACTTCAACTGTCACTACCCCTCCCTTCACAGAGAAGAGAGAGAGATTTATCTTGTACCTCATTTTACTCCACACCAGCGTCCGTGCAGAGCCCGTCATCCTTCGTCACTTCAGCCAGTTTAAACGGGATCCCACCACCAGCCACATCTTCCTATTCCTTCCCCTTTCTGCATTTGGCAGACACGACTCTCCTTGTGACTCCCTGATCCGCCAATCCCTCTAAACCCAGCTCTCATGTGCCGTGGCATATTCCCCTGCAGACGCTGGAGGAGCAACACTTGTTCCTGCACCTCCTTCCTCACCAACATCTCAGGAACTAAACAGCCCTTCCAGGTGAGGAAACGATTCAAATGCACTTCTTCCAACTTCGTCAACTGCAGTCGATGCTCCTGATGTGACATCTCCTACATCAGCGACAACAAACGTAGACCAGGCCATCGGTTCACAGACCCCCTGTGCTCTGTCTGCAATGGCCCTCCCGAGTTCCCAGTTGCACTTCAGTTAAACTCTTCTTCCCATTCCCACACTGACATGTCCGTCCTCGGCCATCTTCACTGCCATGGTGAGACGAACCGCAAATCTGGACAACACCTCCTCATGTTGCACGTGGTGTGTCTGCAGCCCATTTGTATAAACTTTGAATTTTCCAATTCAAGTAACCCTGACCTCATGTGCCTCTCCCATCTCTCCCCTTCCTCTCGTCTGCTCCTCCAAATATCCTTGATCCATATCTATCGCCACGTCAGTCAGTTTTGTCCGCCTCCCCAACCAGGTTCCAACCACCAATCACCCCTCATATATCAGCTTCCCATGAGTCCTTTCTTTTCTGATTCAACTTATCTGCTTCCTCACTCATCAGAGTCAGGCACTTCATTAAGACAATCAACGAGAACTCACATGGGAGAATGATTTAAAAGTGAAGGAGGCAGCATGTCAATTATCATTCAGATCAGGCTTGGTGAGTGTTGGCAGAAGGTGAGAGTGAGGGTTGTGTTATGAGTGGAAGTGTGTGGTCCATGCTTTAACAGAGGTATCTGTGCTTGGCCCCGTGATGCCTGTGACAGACAGTTCGACCTGTATTTCAACCTGGCAGGAATGATTAAGTTCACACATGACATTAATATTGGTGTTTTGTTGGTGAGGAGGGGAACCTTCATCAACAGAACAATATGGGTGAGTTAGTTATAATAGACAGAGCAGTGGTCGGTGCAATGTGTTCCTCAAACATATGAGGTGGTCTATTTTTGAAAAATGAAAAGCCTGGGAATCACGCTGTGATCGGTGGAGCATTACAGGGCACTGAGGAACAGAGGGACTTGGTGTACGTCCCCTGGGGACAGTAGCGTAAGTGGTTCAATAAGTTGTCTTCCTTCGCCAGTGCATCAACTGAAAGTGAGACACAAGGAAGTGCAGATGGCGGAATGTGAAGCAAAACACAAACTGCTGTCGCATGTTTGGGGTCGAGAACCTGCATCAGTATCTGTGTCTGAATGCAGGGTGTTGACCTGAAACATCAAACATCCCACTGTCTCCACAAAGCTGCTTTACTCACTGAGTTCCTCCAGCAGTTTGCTTTATACACAATAAAATCAAAGAGTAGGGTGGTCAGAGGTGACAAGCTGACCTATCCCAATCCGACAAAGTGCCAATGAGAGGAATCTTTCGCTGAATCAGCAAGAGAGGGAGCTGCCGCAGACACTCGTGAAACCTTTGGAATTAACAATGTGATTTAAGTTGTCTGTCTCTGAGTTGAACTTCTTTACAAACATTATTTGAAATGGTTCATTCTTTATTGTCGGGCGAGGTAGATTTCTGCACACCATTTACTTGAACTCTTTGTTTCGCCTGCATGTTTTCTTTCAGTCACTGACACACGGACACCCAGCTCCCTGAGAACATTAACATTTCTCAATCTGTTACTGATCAGAAAATACGCGGTCTTCCTGTTTTCCCTGCCACCGCGGTACTTTCACGCGTATCCGTGTTATACTCTGCCTGTCATGTGTCTGTCCACTCATCCGCATTGTCTGAATTGCCTTAGAGCCTCTTTGAATCTTCCTCACTACCCACAATCCCACTCACATCTGCGTCTTCTGTAGGTGTTGCCCCTCTAAGTGTTATCTTTCTGCACAGGAATTCTGTGCATACAGGTGGAGGGGGTTTGTCACACTCATACAGCGCCAACTATTTCAACGCTCTCCCCAACTAATTCGGTTCAGCGAGAGGACGTTGACCAGGGCCAGGTGCAGCGCTGATACCTGGGCTCCACACCTGGAGGCGACGTCACAGCGGATGCCCTCCTTTACCCCGCCCTCCCCAGGAGAGCGCGGCCTCTCTCTTCAACTGCGAAGCAATTTCTCTGCCCCGGTACATTACGGGGGACAGCAGATGCCATTAAAATGGCTCGTAATCTCTGCACGAACTCCATTTCCACAGAATCACTCCGCACTTCAACCCATTACCGTCCTGAACTCTGTCTGTACCGTTACCATCTGTCAGATCCCATCCTTGCGAAGAATTCCTTTCTATGATGGTCCCATTTCCTCCATCCTTTATGACCCTTGTCCTTCCCCTTCAGTAGCCACTCCCTTAAATATTTTCCCGGTCTTTAACCTGTTCTCTAAGACTGAGCATAATAGTCCTTCCAATGACCACGACTCCGGTTAACCCCTGAACACCGGACCTTTGCTGAATCACCCACAGATGACTGACCTCTAGCTGATCCAATGAAACGCTGAAACCATTCGCCGCTCGCATAACCCCACGCAATGCACCTTCAACCCAGAATTCCTTCCTAACTCTACCATCAGTGGGTTATTTGTGCTGGGCGTGGAATTGCATTCAATTTTTTTCCGATGAAATATGGGGTGCTTATTTTTTTCCCAACAACTTCCTATGTGATATTCCACCCACAGTGCCTTGTCTCCGAGCGCTTCGATCGTAAAGGGAACAAACACCGATGTGACGCTGTTGTTTATAAATGTAGTAAGTTTTGTTTGTGAGGGCAGCCCATGTTTATGACATGTAATAGACGGTTCAGGGGTTATGAGAAATGATCAATCACACAGATCCTGTGGCCCTGCAGAAGGAATCAGTCATGGTGACTTTGGCCAGCTCGACTTGGAGGGAGTCCGGCAATGGATCGTTCACCGTTTCCCTCTGCAGCATCGAACGTGGGATGTGGAGGATTCGGCCGCCCGCGTTGGTTTATTGCAGACATGCCGGCGTCATGATTCTCCGAGCTTGTCCAAAGTGAACATCAAAGAGAGAGGCAGTGCTAATGGGTAAATTAGAATTGTGCCTCTGCTGTTCCCGTCTCTGCCACTCACACTCCCTCTCACACCACCTCATCCGTTCCCTACCCCTCTCTTCCCAGACCATTTTACTGCCTGCATCCTGCTCTCGCGGCTCTCTCTCCGGCACCTCCAGCCGCACCCACCACCACAGCCCGTCTCCTTCACATTCGGGCACACCCAGGTTACCAGGCCGTATGGTAATGGATTAGGTTGTAAAAGTGGGTAAAGGCAGTCTGTTCCTATTTCGTCTGGTGGTTGGTTGTCTGACACTCTCCGGTACTTTCTCTCTGTGTCTGAATCATTCAATTGTTCCATCGCTCTCAGACTTTCTCCCCTTTCTTTCTCTTTCTGTCGCTGTCTCTGTCTGTCTGTTACTCACCCTGTCTCTGCCCCGTCTGCTGTGTGTCTGTCTGTCTCTCTCTCTGCCTTTGTCTCTCTCGCTGGAAACTCTGTCTCTACCATCAGCAGATTATTTTTTTCCCGGCGTATAATTACTTCCAAATACTTATTATTCCGGACAATTTCCCCGTGTGATATCCCACCCACAAGCACCTTGTCCCCCAGCGCTTCGATCCTAAAGGAAATTAAACACCGATGTAACGCTGCTGTAAATGCAATATGTTTTATTTATGACGGCAGCCGATGATTCTGACACAGGTAATACGGGGATCAGGGGTCATGAGAGCTGACCAACCACACAGAGCCTGTTGTCCTGTACGAATGAATCATTCACGGTAACTTTGGTCAGCTCGACCTCGATGACGTATGGCACTGGATCCTTTAAAGTTTCCCTCTGCAACATAGAAACTTAGAGGTGAAAGATGCGGCCGCACCCTCTCCTGCTTCTGTCTTCCGTGTTGATTTATTGCTGGCATCCTGCCATGACGACGGGACGAGATCGAAGAAACTGGAAGGTCTGCATGAAATTCCTAACGAAACATGAATCAGTTGATCGTTTGCCACAGCTCGGGAGTACATAAAACAGACTCGGACAATGTTACTGGTACTGTCCCTCGATCAGATACAAAAACTAATCAATTCTGGTCGTTATGGCCGTTACTGGGGCTATCAGCATTAGGAAAGGTGGGTGAAATTATTTTCCACAAAAATGAGCACCTGTCCCAGAGATGTGACATCAAGGACACAAAACTGAGTGAGAGCCTGAGCGGTGACTGGACTGATGAGCTTCCAGCGGACAGAGACAAGGTGAATCAGTGGGCAACAACATGGCAAATGGAGCACAGTGTGAGTAATGTGAGACCAATGATTTCCAGAGAAAAATGGGGACAGAGTGGGGAAAGTTGATGTCCACAATGGTCCCATGTATTTGTTCAAGGAAAGAGGGAAGCGGGGAGAGAAGGAGAGAGGCCCAGGGTGGTGAGAAAGAGAGGAAACAGAGAAATTAAGAGGGGAAGTTCAATGGAGGACAGAAGGAAGAGAGGTGTTAAATGAGGAGAATTAAGAGGTCGTCGGTGAAGAGGAAGGTTGGAGAGAGGAAAGGCAGGGAGGAGAGGGGGGCAGATGAGTGGGGGAATAAGATGGATAATAGTGAGGAGGGAGAGCAAGGGCAGAGTGTTGGGAAAGGAGGGGGAGGGGTAGGACGGTGGTGGTGGGGATGGATCAATAGTAACTGTGGAGAGGAAGAGCGAGAATGGTGAGGGGTATTCGAACTTGCAGGAGAGGGAAGAAATAGCATGAATGTGCGCAAGGTGTGAGACCGAGGGGGCGGGAAGTGAAGGCAGAGGTGTAGCAACATTGAACAATGTCAGCGTGCGAGTGGGAGCGGGAATCAGCGAGAGTGTGGGGAGAGAACGAGTGGGGGTAAGAGGGGAAGTAGGTTTGGGAGGAACAGAAGCGAGGGAGGGGAGAAATACTGGGAATTACAAGGAAGGAATGTGTGTGTGTGTGTGTGTGTGTGTGTGTATGTGCGTGTGTGTGTGTGTGTGTGTGTGTGTGTGTGTGTGTGTGTGTGTGTGTGTGTGTGTGTGTGTGTGTGTGCAGGAGAGGAGGGAGAGGATGAAGAGGATGAAGTTGGGGAAGTGGGGAAGCGCTTGCAGTCAGAGGCACGGGCTGTAGTGGGGAGCGGTGTGTGTGAGAGAGGGGGACAGACGGATGGAAGGAAGGAAAGACAGGGAGAGAGAGGGAGCGCCAATGGGTGAGAAAGAATTGTGTCTCGGCTGTTCTCGTATCTGCCCCTCACACTCCCTCTCCCACCGCATCATCCGTTTCCTTCCTTTCCCTCCCCTTTCTGCTCGACTCCATTTCCACCTGCATCCTCCTCCCGCTGCCCTCCTCCCGCGCCTGCAGCAGCTCCCACCACTGCACCCCGTCTCTTTCAATCTCAGGCACACCCGGATTATCAGGCTCTATGGTCATGGCTTATGTTCCAAAGGTGGACAATGGAAGTCAGTGCTGGAGGGTAGAACGGCGGAATCCGATCAGCGGGACCGCACCATAGAAAGCTGGCAGTGGAGTGAATTGACTCTTTCCGTAGTGTTACCTCACGGACGTCTTGACTCTCCTTGTAATATCACAGGAATCCTGACCTAAATAATCTGGCAGTGGTGCTTCAGTTTATATATCAATCTATTGGCCACGCAGAGATTCGCGAGCCACACAGACACGTACCAGCTCCAGCTGTTGCACAGTGATGTGTGCAGTCACCAGCAGGATTCCAATAGTTATCACCAGCGCCTTCATCGTCTTGCACTGAGTTCCTCTGGGTCCCGATCAGGAGTCTGGAGCAGGAATGTTCTGCATGTGAACCCCGAGCGTTTGCGGCCTTTATGTTGACCCACACGAGGAGGGGCTCAGAAGTCACCCTCGGAATAGGCGCCTCCTCGTTGTGTGCTGTCATGATGTGGCAACACGGTGCAGGATGGATATTTAACCCGTAAGTGCCCACTTGTGCTGTTACCCCAGGAGGTCTAAACCCGAATCCCTCTCCTACAAATCCCTGGAAATGTGACATCCCCCAGTTTGATGTCTCTTCCTATAAGCCGCTCCATTGTGGTAGTGGGCTGAGAGAACTCAGGCGCTCTCGACAACGAGCAATGATGGGCTGAACCAGCGGCAGCACCACGGGGACTGGGAACCGATATGGGTGATCCATCGCCAGAGTTCGGCCAGGAAGATGTTCGCCAAATCCCACCGAGCTGTTCAGCAACAAGATCGGGGTAACTTTAGACAAATCGCACAACGTTCGCTGTGGTTCACGACTCAGGACTCACAAACCCATTGATATTGTCAAATTTTCACGGAAGGGGCAATTCGACACATCGACTGGCTGCTGTCTCCTCACTTGAGACTGGAATATGAGTGCACAGCAGCCCCCTCTGCAATAACGCCGGGGCCAATGGTGGGTTTTGTTGTTCATTGAGGCCGGAGCTATCAGGAAGTTTCACTTTATCAAATCGACGCTGGATTTCGAGTAAACATAAATATTGGCCTCAAACGTGAGAGCTGTCTGACGGTGATCTGGTCAATCAGTACAGAGCTGAAAAGCAACTTCCGCAATTCTGTTCGTGTTGCCATTAAAGGTGTCGCATCTGCAAACTATTTCCAGCAGTTTCTCTGCTCATTTTGAGATTTACACCAAATGGCACACTTTGAGTACAGGGCAGGAGGGTGATGTTTTGAATTTAACCTATACAAACTCTTCATTTTTGTTACCTCGCTGAAACTGCGAATTCTCAACTTTTCTCGTATTTCAGATCAATATCAACAGGTGTGGCAGCTGAGCTAAATAGCCTCCATTCCAGCCTGTACATGTGCGGGTACAACATTTTACCCATCATCCGCCTTCTCCTTACATTCACATGGGCAACAGTTCCAGTTCAATTCAGGACACCATGAAATGAAGTGAATAAATGTCAGTGCCGGTGATGGAGGGCGGATTCATGTGTATCTTCCAATGAAACTCAAACAGCAGTACAGGTGGCCCTGCAAACTGTCATCTCATTGGCAACTAAAACACCTGGAATCTGGCTCGAATAGATTTGACCAGAAAAAGAAAACAAAATGCTGCTCCAATAAGAAGCAGAATTTGGTGCCAAATCTGACAACATATGACACAATCGCATGGTCAGACTAACCACTTGGGAGAGATGGAGAGCAGAGATTTGAAGGTTGAACTTCAAAAGACCGGAGGGAGAGATTCCCTCTGGTCGCAGAGGCGGGTCAACAGAGCCTAACTTCAGTTTTAAGGGGGTGCTTACTGGTTATGTCAGAAAATTATAACATAATTAAGTCAGCATCGAACATGCCGGATGTTGGTGTCAACAGTGATGCAGGGATAAATAACGTCCAACGAAAAGGCATCAGGCAGAACATTGACCATATAATTTTCCACTCCACAGAAAAGTTACCTCATGTTCTGAGCATTTCTGTTCCATCCCATTATTTTATGTTCATCATATCTCCAGCTGTCCACTTCATGGTCATCCCCCAACAGCATCATTTGATGAACTTTACTTATCCTGTCCTTTCTTAAAACACTGCACAATATTTCAGGTCATTGTCAGTGTCTGCAATACGACAGAATAAACAAAAGCAGAAAACACCATCTAATAACCGTTCAGATTGAACCATGGAAGGGAGGTGAACGAGCACCCGGACCCCAGCAAATCCAAACAATAGCATCAAACGCGAGAGGTGGTTGGTGATGACCTGGGGAATGATTCCGGCGCTGAATATTAAATTCTGTAATTCTCCTGATATCAAAACTTAAAGCGTCTCATCTGCAAACTGTTCCCAGTGTTCTCTCTGCTCATTTTCATATTTTCAGCAACTGCCGCACATTGAATGCTGGGCAGGTGGGTGTTGTGTTGATGCGAACCTTTCCAAAGGCTGCATTTCAATGACCATGCTCAACCTGCTTTTGCTCAAATTTGCGTGGATTTCAGATCATCATCAACCAGTTGGCAGCTGAACTGAATGCTTTCCATTCCTGTCTGTACATGCGGCAACACAACATTTAACCGAGCTTCCCCATTCTGCTTACACTGACCTGGGCAAAAGATTAAGTTCCATTTTGGACACCAAAGACAAAGTCAAAGTCGAGTTTTTTGTCATATGCACAAGTGCATGTATGCACAGGTGCACAGGTGCACAGGTAGACCTTCAGCTGCCACTGTATTCCACAACCCCCGACTCACCTCCCCTACCTGGCACGACCCCTTTGAGTGTTACTTCTCCCCCCCTGTGAGTGTTGCTGCCCCACCATGTGTGTTCCTGCATCCTCCCTGACAGAGTGCCTGCCACCTCCCTGAGAGTGTTCCTGCCCTATCTCTGTGTGTTCCTGAACCCTTTCTGTGGGTGTTCATGCTCCCTCCCTGAGAGTGTTCCTGACCTATCTCTGTGTGTTCCTGAACCCTGTCTGTGGGTGTTCATGCTCCCTCCCTGAGAGTGTTACTGCCCTATCTCTGTGTGTTCCTGAACCCTGTCTGTGGGTGTTCCTGCCCCTTCTCTGTGGGTGTTCCTGCCCCCTTCCTGTGACCACCCAACCATTTTATTTTATTAAGCACGAAACAATGCCGCACTTCACCCTCATATTTGATACCATTGGTGAACTGACTCATTCCTTTCAGCTTGAAATCCAGTCATAACTGTATGTCACAGACATGAAGGGCCCAGTACAGTTTCCCGTGTAAAAGCTTTGACCACACCCTCCCACTCACTGCAGAACTCAAAACATCTGCCAACATTTACCAGGCCTGCTTTGGATGAAATGTGAAAAATGACCCTGGAACCCATGAATCTCCTTAACTTTTAAACCATTCTCTCATGTGATACCTCAAAGGCCTTAAAGAAGTAATTGCAGAGCAGAGAAACCACATTATCCTCAACAACACAGTTCGTTAACTTTTCAAAAATTAAACAAATTAGTCAGACAGGATTATGCTGATCAAAACCATGCAAACTATCCCTGAGCCTTACTGTCTGTGCAGGTGTGGATTCAGCCTGTCCATCCAAAATTTTCCAATTCCTTTCCCACCACTTATTTAAAACTCAGCAGCCTGCAATGACCTGGTTTATTCCTGCTGCCCTTATTGAATAAAACCACCACATTTGACATCCTCCAGTGCTCTGGCACTTTTCCAGAGATGATTTGATGATTTCTGTCAGAACCTGGCAATCTCCACCCATGCTTCCCACAGCAGCCTGGGATACATCTCATCAAGCCTGGGATATATCCCCACCTTTAATCCCACTGGAACATCTAATGCCTCCTCCTTTGTGACTGTAACCTTAATCCCTTCCCTGGATTCTCCAAAGACAACGTCCTTTACCATAGTGAACACAACTGAGAAGTATTTACTGAAGTGATCACCAGCCTTTGTACATTCACGTCCCTGCTTCT